>NC_081556.1:98471029-98828529 GCF_963082655.1 Stomoxys calcitrans | reverse complement strand
AATTAAAATTTTCTTTTTAGAGGTTACTTTATAGTTTTTAGAGCGCACAACAAGCCGATTACTGGCTTAGGTGTATGTCCATAGTGGCATAGGGCGGATTAATATCGGCACCCCCTTTTCAACCTATCCTAACCTAACCTAACCCAACCTATCCTACCCTAACCTAACCCAAAGAGCGTTTGTAGAGTTGATAAACACTTATTTGAAAGGAGAGATTGTTTTTTATACCCATCACCCTATTGTGGGGGGTATATTAATAAAGGGTGATTTTTTTGAGGTTAGGATTTTCATGCATTAGTATTTGACAGATCACGTGGGATTTCAGACATGGTGTCAAAGAGAAAGATGCTCAGTATGCTTTGACATTTCATCATGAATAGACTTACTAACGAGCAACGCTTGCAAATCATTGAATTTTATTACCAAAATCAGTGTTCGGTTCGAAATGTGTTCAAATTTTGACAAATTTTGTTCAGCGATGAGGCTCATTTCTGGTTGAATGGCTACGTAAATAAGCAAAATTGCCGCATTTGGAGTGAAGAGCAACCAGAAGCCGTTCAAGAACTGCCCATGCATCCCGAAAAATGCACTGTTTGGTGTGGTTTGTACGCTGGTGGAATCATTGGACCGTATTTTTTCAAAGATGCTGTTGGACGCAACGTTACGGTGAATGAACACATTTCGAACCGAACACTGATTTTGGTAATAAAATTCAATGATTTGCAAGCGTTGCTCGTTAGTAAGTCTATTCATGATGAAATGTCAAAGCATACTGAGCATCTTTCTCTTTGACACCATGTCTGAAATCCCACGTGATCTGTCAAATACTAATGCATGAAAATCCTAACCTCAAAAAAATCACCCTTTATACTACATTCGATGCCATTATGTATGGAAGTAGATTTTTTTTTACATGCCCAAATCGGCCAATACTGCCGCAATTTTACGTTTGATATTCGTACGAAGTCCATCAAATGTCGTTGGCCTGTTGGCATTCACAGAAAATAGTCTAGCGGCGTCAAATCGCACGACCGAGGCCGCCAATCGTTTGGACCATTTCGTGAGATAATACGATCTCCAAACTTGGTTTCTAATAAATTGATTGTGACATTCGGTGTGAGGCTTATGGCCTCAACTGACTCCGAATTCCGGCAGTCAATTTTAATTATATCGACTCGTTGTTGGCCCTCCACCATAGGATGGGGGTATACTAATTTCGTCATTCTGTTTGTAACACCTCGAAATATGCGTCTGATACCCGATAAGGTATATATATTCTTGATCGTCAAGTCATTTTAAGTCGATCTAGCCATGTCCGTACGTCTGTCCGTTCATCCTTCTGTCCATCCGTCCGTCTGTCCGTCTGTCTGTCGAAAGCACGCTAACTTTCGAAGGAGTAAGGCTAGCCGCTTGAAATTTTGCACAAATACTTTTTATTAGTGTAGGTCGGTTAGGATTGTAAATGGGCCAAATCGGTCCATGTTTTGATATAGCTGCCATATGAACCGATCTTGGGTCTTGACTTCTTGAGCCTCTAGAGGGCGCAATTCTCGTCCGATTAGACTGAAATTTTGCACTTGGTGTTTTGGTATCATTTCCAACAGCTGTTTGTAGTATGATTCAAATCCTTTCAAAATTTGGTATAGCTGTCATATAAACCGATTTTGAATCTTGACTTATTGAGCCAATAGAGCGCGCAATTCTCATCCGATTTGGCTGATATTCTGCACGAGTTGTTTTCTTATGCCTTCCAATAACTATGTTAAGTATGGCGAAGATCGGTACAAAACCTGATATAGCTGCCATATAAACCGATCTGGGATCTTGACTTCTTGAGCCTCTAGAGGGCGCAATTCTCATCCGCTTTGAAAGAAATTTTGTGCAATTGCTTTTCTCACAACCTTCAACATACGCGTCTCATATGGTTTGAATCGAGCAATAGCTTGATACAGCTCTCATATAAACGTATCTCTCGATTTTGCTTCTTAAGCCCCTACAAGGCGCAATTCTTAGCCGAATGAATTGAAATTTATTAGCATTTATTTATGGTCCCAAACGGACTATAACTTGATATAGCTCCCATAGCATCTTCTTCTTCTTATTCAATATTCTTTGTTTGCCTAAAAAGAGATACCGCGCAAAGAACTCGACAAATGCGATTAATGGGGGAGGGTATATAAGATTCGGCCCGGCCGAACTTTGCACGCTCTTACTTGTTGCCCATCTTACTGTGCAACTTTTATTTCAACGATTACAACATAATCGTATAAAATTTCTTACATTAAGCTCATCTCAAGAGAGAAATTTACACATCATTAGAAAAATGATCTTCGTCCTAACGGGCAAATAAAATCAGAAATATACGAATTTGTCGGAATCGGTTCCGATTTACATATAGCTGCTATATCATCATTCAGAGTTTCATTGCAATAATTTGGACATCTGCTAACCAATCCCTCGAGAAATTTGGTACAAAGGGTTTCTCGTTATTCGATGTCTTTTAATTTTATTCGATTTCGTTTAATTGTTGTTCCTAAATTATTACATAAAAAAATTTCCTTTAAAAATTGTGATATTTCTATGCGATCTTAAAATGAACCCAAATGAATGATCCACTTTGAAGTTTTCAATACGTTCGTTTAATTTATCGCCTTTTACTTTGACAATTTTTTTTACTGAAAATAGACAAAGTACAAAAATGACGATTATGTTCTTAGGCTTTGCATTAAAAATAATAAAAAAAATATAATAAAAAATGGCAAAGCTTTAAAAATTAGTTTAAAAATTCAGCATTAGCTAAAAACTCAGTATTGATTTTTTCGTGAAAAACAAGACGTCACACAATCGTATCGAATTCAAATACTCATATACATACTTATTCCATAAAATATTTGATAGTCCCTTTAAAAACTGGTAACCTTCTTTGGCTATGAATGACGAAGAAAAACCCATGGTCCATGTTGAAATATTTTTCCATTGTCATTTCCAACAACATACGAACAGAGAACTCAATTGGATCTGAAAGTTCCAAATTAAAATTCCAGTTTTTGTTATTACACAAAAATATCTTAACGCGAATATATCTTTAACTTGATGCCAATGAGGTAAGGAAAGGAAATGCCAATTATCGGGGCAAAAACAAATCACACAATTTTTTTTTTCAATGTTACATGCAATTCTTATTAAAGATTGTTTCTAATCGAAAATAATGTAAAACCGATGAATGTTGTAATTTTCAAGATAATCCGGCTGTGTCGAACTTTGGATACCCACCATCATAGATAAATTAACCATCCTCTTTTATAACAACTCCAATACCATATCCATAGTAATATGCAAAGGGTGGCTGGTCCGGATCATATTTGATTCAGGTCCCGAGAAGTCTTGTACAAGTCACAGTTTCAGCAAAATCGGGCAACAAACCTGCGGGATTAGAAACCGTTATTGGAAAATCGGTCTATATGGGAGCTATATCCAAAATATAGTCTGATTTGGACCATATGCTGGTCGGATGACGGGGGGCTTATTACAAGTCACTATGTCAAATTCCAGCAAAATCGGGTAATAAATGCGGGCTTAAGACCCTTAATCGGCAGATCGGTCTACATGGCAGCTATATCTCAATATAGTCTAATCTGAACCATATTTGAGTCTGATTTTGGGAGGCTTAGAATAACCCACCATTTAAAATTTCGGCGAAATCGAGTAATATTTGTGGCTTTTATGGGCTTAAGACTTTATCGAAATCGGGTAATTATTGCCGCTTTTATGGGCTTAAGACCCTAATTCGGCAGATCGGTCTATATGGCAGCTATATCTCAATATAGTCTAATCTGAACCATATTTGAGTCCGATGTCGGGTGGCTTAGAATAACTCTCTATTTAAATTCCAGCGAAATCGAGTAATATTTGCGGCTTTTATGGGCTTAAAACCCTAAATCAGCAGATCGGTCTATATGGCAGCTATATCTGTATAGTATCCTATTTGAACTATATTTAGTTCAGATGTCGGGAGGCTTTAATCAATTCACTGTTTCAAATTTCACCGAAATCGAATATTAAATAAAGCTTTTATGGGGATATGGAAATAACAAATAACCCAACTGCTAGTATCTGACGTTGGCGGCGAAGGGCATACCGCAGAACCAATCAATGATGATGGTATAGAATGTTTACCTCCTAGTCAATATAAGGTCCAAGTAGCAGTGACCCGACTAAAGAACAACAAGGCAGCAGGAGCCGACGGGTTACCCGCTGAACTATTTAAAACCGGTAGCGAGACGCTGATAAGGCATATGCATCAGCTTGTCTGCGCAATCTGGCTAGAAGTACGCATACCCGATGTTTGGAACCTCAGCATACTATGTCACGCACACAAGAAAGGAGACCAAACGGAATGTGCCAATAAGTCTCCTGCCCATCGCACACAAGATACTCTCGAGCGTACTCCGTGAACACAACGCTTTCCTCTACGACTATCGCAATATCTGAGTTTGCTCTAAATCGTTTCAGCTTTAGATATAGCTCCCATATATATGTTCGTCAGATGTTGGGTAATTTCCAATAATCGTGTCATTTGTTAACCGTAGTTATTACAGTTTCAACATATTTGCTTAAAATTTGATACGGATTGTTTAGTAACCTATCCGAAAACATTCGGTGCGGTCCATCAAAATTGATTTAGAATTAGATATCTCATTTTGTACCCATAGTGTAGGTATGGGGTATTATAAAATCGGCACCGCACGACTTTTGCCTTTCCTTACTGGTTTTATACACAACTCAGTATCCTACTCTCAAATATTCGTCCTTTGTCCCGATCGGCCTACTTGTTCGTTTTGAGTGGGTTTTTGGGTAGGGGCCGCCGTCCTTTGACGTTATCCCAAATTTTGATACAAGATTCGTATTCTACTTCCAATTGCCTTTCATTAGATACCAATATTGCCCCAATTGGACACCATGTAAATTTTGGGCGGTTTTTGGGGTCAAACTGATATATCAAGTTCGTACTCTACTCTTAAATGCCTCTCATTTGATGCCCATATGTTCCCAATCGGTAAACATGTCCGTTTGGGTGGGTTTTGGGGAAGGGCTTCCCCCACTGTTATTGGACCCCAAAGTTTTATGACAATTTTGTGTGTTTAAATCGATGCACCCATCCGTGTGATCTGGCGTTTTTGAAAATTGGTGTTAGGGGGAGGATCCGCTCCCCTCGTGGATATGATAAAATGAAGAAACCTTTTTTCACCGGGGGCCAAACTATCAAAATTTTGCACAGATACTTAATACTAACGAAAGTCGTTGGGGATTGCAAATGACCAATATCGGTTCAGATTTGGATATAGCTCCTATATATACCGATCTCCTGATTTGACTTCTTGAGCACCTGGAAGCCGCAATTTTTATCCGATTTGACTGAAATGTAGTGCATGTAGTGTTCCGTTATAACTTCCAACAGTTGTGTCAAGTACGGTCCGAATCAGCCTATAACCTGGTATATATGGGAATATAAATCGATTCCCCTATTTGACTTCCTGAGCCCTTACAAGCCGTAATTTTTGCCCGATTTGGCTGAAATTTTGCATGAAGTTTTCTGTTATGATTTTCAACAACCGTTCCAAGTACGGTCCATAACCTGATATTGCTCCATCGGTCCATAACCTGATATTGCTCCAATGTTAACCGGTCTTTCGATCATACTTGTTCGGTTCCTAGATGTAGAATTAAATAAATTTATACCCTTCAACAAAACCCATTGTAGTGGGATCCTAAGATTCGGCCCTGCTGCCCTGAGCACGCTTTTACTTGTTCATCCTATGCTCACCTATTTGGTGGTTTAGAGTATTATGTAGTCGGCAGTGTCAGACTTTATATTATTTTTTTATTTTTTTACAATTTTTGTTGTTGTTTTTTTTACAACGATCCTACAAAAAACATTTGTTGTACATCCATTATTTTTAATGTTTTTTTTTTTTTTAAGTGGCATCGAATATAATTGCAATGTTAGCACAAATATGCTTCTGGTCTCAAGCTGAAAATTTTCTGAATAGTAGTTTCTAGGCTCTTAAACATTTTTTAAGAGGTATTAACGTAGGTTCCCTGGAACAAAGTAGCTTCATACACAGTTCTTATAACATAGAAAAAGCCGCGGTCAGCATTGAAACTCTTTCCATATTCAGTCGGGAATGCAGAATTGAGATATATAGACAAATCTATAAAAAAAAAGAAAACCAATGGCAGATATCATGGAATAAAGTCATCAGTATCCGTAATCCGTAAATGTTTCATAACTGCATATCGTTTAAAAGACTCCAAGTCTTTGTTGAACGATTATTTCTTTAATGCCTACTAGCATGTTTACCCCAAAGCAATGTGCGCATTCTTGCAATAAAGTGAAAGCTTTAATTTTTGTTTTTTTTTATTAATATTTAAATATATTTTTAATTTTTATTCGATTTAAAATACAGAAGCAGTGAACCAAATTGGATGAAAGCTTTTATTGGTTGCCCAAGAAGTAATTGCGGATCTTTTAAAAGAAAGTAAATGAATTTTTAATAAAACTTAGAATGAAATTTAATCAAATATACTTTATTTCTAAAGCAAGCTAAAAGTAACAGCTGATAATTGACAGAAGAAAGAATGCAATTACAGAGTCCAAGCCGTTGAAAAAATTTGTCAACGCCGACTATATGAAAAATCCGCAATTACTTCTTGGGCAAACCAATAGATCATACTTAAAACGTCATTTATTTGGTTTGAACTTGAATTTCTTTGTTAAGTATGACGTATGTATATTCCTTATTTAAATTACTATGATATGAGAGCCCTCAAACATGATTATACCCTTTGTATTTCTGAGGTAGTAATAGAAGCCATGATCAGCCTTAAACTCTTTAGGTGGAACAAATGGAAATGGGGCAGAAGTCAGATAGATAAGTATTCCTATAAAAAAAATCAAATATCAAAATAACATTGTTTAAATCCTAACATCGTGGGTATATATTTTGCAAAAAAGTTACTATGTGTGACTTTATGAGGAACAGGCATTTGAGAAATGTGAAGAATACCCATGCAGTTTATTTTATGTTTTATTTTAAGCTATAGAAATTCACATGGTACAACTAAACTGCTTGGAGAATTTAAGTTCCCTAAACCTTGTGAACTATGCTGAATTATGCTACACATGGATTAGCTGAACTGAACCCCTCAGACTTTACTTTCAATTCGAGGGTTATTCAAAAATCATCACGAGTTGAGAATTTTCAAGGGCTTGGAAGATATATATGTATAGATAAGCATTTCCGTGCTTCTCATAAAAACAGTAAAGTTTCTCCCATCTACGCCCCTAAGTTGCCGAATCCGAATCTTCGCTCAGAGAATTTTGTTAGTAAAGTATAGCAAAAATATTTGCTGTAACAACAAAATGTCTGATACAGCAGACAAAATATCTTCTTAAATCAAATTTATGCCTATAAACGCAAAATCAACGCAAAAACAAGTAGGAGCGTGCTAAGTTCGGCCGGGCGGAATCTTATATACCCTCCACCATGGATCGCATCCGACGATTTCTTTGCGCAGTATCTCTCTTTTTAGGCTAACAGAGAACATTGAATAAGAACCGCTATGCTATTGGAGTTATATCAAGTTAAAGTCCGATTCCAATCATAAATGAATGCTAAACATTGTACAGGGTGGCTGATGAATATTGCTACAATGATGAATATTGCTACATTTTTTTTTCGGTGTATGGAATACATTTTTCTTTTATTCATGTTAAATTAAATTATTAAATTAATTATTAAATTATTATTAATTAAATTAATTAATTAATTAATTAAATTAATTATTAAATTATTATTATTAAATAGAAAAAAAGTTATTACATTTTTTTTTGGTAGCGGCTTTCATCAGCCACCCTGTAGAAGTCATTGTGTAATATTTCAGTTCATTCGGATAAGAATTGCGCCATGTAGGGGCTCAAGAAGCAAACTCGGAAGATCGGTTTATATGGGAGCTGTGTCAAGCTATTGATCGATTCAGACCATATTGGACACGTATGTTGAAGGTCATGAGAGAAGAGAAATTTCTACCAAATCGGATGAGAATTGCGCCCTCTAGAGCCTCAAGAAGTCAAGATCCCAGATCGGTTTATATGGCAGCTATTTCAGGTTATGTACTGATTTGCGCCGTACTTAGCACAGTTATTGGAAGTCATAACAAAACACCTCACGCAAAATTTCAGCCAAATCGGATGACAATAGCGCCCTCTAGAGGCTCAAGAAGTCAAGACCCAAGATCGGTTTATATGACAGCTATACCAGATTATGATTCGATTTGAACCATACTGAATACAGTTATTGGAAGTGATACCAAAACAATATGTGCAAAATTTCAGTCAAATCGGACGAGAATTGCGCCCTCTAGATGCTCAAGAAGTCAAAACCCATGATCGGTTATATGGCAGCTATATCAAGACATAGACCGATTTGAACCATACTTGGCACAGTTGTTAAATATCATAACAAAATACTTCGTGCGAAATTTAATTTAAATCGGATGGGAATTGCGCCCTCTATAGGTTCAAGAAGTCAAGACCCAAGATCGGTTTATATGACAGCTATATCAGGTTAAGAACCGATTTGAACCATACTTGGCACAGTTGTTGGATATCATAACAAAACACGTCGTGCACAATTTCATTCCAATCTAGCGGCTCAAGAAGTCAAGATTCAAGATCGGTTTATATGGCAGCTATATCAGGTTATGGACCGATTTGAACCTAATTTAGCACAGTTATTGGAAGTCATAGCGAAACACGTCGTGCAAAATTTCATTCCAATCGCATAAGAATTGCGCCCTCTAGAGGCTCAAAAAGTCAAAACCCAAGATCGGTTTATATAGTAGCTATATCCGGTTATTCACTGACTCAGACCATACTAAAAACAGTTGTTGGATATCATAACAAAATACTTCGTGCAAAATTTCATTCCAATCGGATAAGAAATGCGCACTCTAGAGGCTCAAGATGTGAAGACCCAAGATCGGTTTATATGGCAGCTACATCAAAACATGAACCGATATGGTCCATTTACAATCCCAACCGACCTACACTAATAAGAAGTATTTGTGCAAAATTTTAAGCGGCTAGCTTTACTCCTTCGGAAGTTAGCGTGCTTTTGACAGACAGACGGACGGACATGGTTAGATCGACATAAAATGTCACGACGATCAAGAATATATATACTATATGGGGTCTCGGACGAATATTTCGAGTAGTTACAAACAGAATGACGAAATTAGTATACCCCCCATCCTATGGTGGAGGGTATAAAAATATGAATTGAAAGTTCCTGTCTTTTTTTGATAATCAGAAAATATAATAATTTTGTGAGTAGTTCCTGACATAAACTTTGGTTTTCTAGAGAACTGTTCCGTATTTGGAGCTCAGGTGAGGGTAGGAAAGTTCATATCGGGATTAATTTAGAAAAATAAAATATGGAATGTTTGACGCTTCTGGTGCCCTAAAAAGTTAAATGCGCAAAACATTTCGATCAAATCTGTCTGAAAAAAAGATTCTAGATTGACAAGTTGACGAAATTACTGTAGATTGTTAGATCAATTTGTTAGAATGTCGAGGATTCCAAAAACAGATGTATGTAAAGGGTCGAACATCAATACAAACAGAATGATCTAATTGGTATAAAAATAGGAACTTAAAACAACTTATTGGTGGATGGATTTGTAAGGTGGTTCCATTTAAATATTTAACCGGCATGACTAATTGGTAGAACCAAAAAAACTACGGATACAGCAATATTGCGGATAACTTAATTTGTTCTAATGCGTATGTCTCGTGACTTAGCTTGGTTAAGAATATCCTATGAATTTCTGAACCGAACCGATATTGTGTGTTTTATTCTTCAACAAAGTAAAGCTTTTCAATAGATTCCGTACAGCGAGTTCATGTAAGTGTCGGCATTATTTTGGGAATAATTGAACTTAACTATTCAAGGGGGGAATAATTGAGCTTTACTATTCAACCGGTTTATTCCCGGCACGGGATAACTGTGAGCAACACATAGGCTGGAACTATGAGCTCCGAACTGTGTGGTGTTAATAGTTATCACGCGAAGCTAAGCTGCGAGCTACAGGGCACGTTCATAGGTTGAGAATATTGGAATGCTTCATACGGAGTAACTGCAATTGCAGTCGCGGACAATCTGCGGTAACGAGAGTAGAGTCTCAGTGAGAGGCCGGGCGGCACTGGATCTTGCATAAATACTGCCTAGTTATTGGCGACTTAAAATAATCAATGGCCATCATTTTGCTGCGGCGATAGGCCCTTTGGACCGGAACAAGCTTGCTCACCTATAGGAGCTAGTCGAGGATTGCCATCTCCAAATATATTGACATGTGGCTACAACAACAACTTTCTATTCAGTTTAAGTTTTTACAGAGTTGATGCAGAATTGTTGTGACGTTATTATTCTTAATATTAGATACATACCATCAATTAACATAAACATTTTGGCAAATTAATTTCGAAGAAAAAACATTTGTTGAAACACGATTGATATAACATTGATGTTAATTGCACTGGAAACTTTTTGGTGTGGTTATTTTTTGTGTGATTCATTTAAACAATATTAATTATTTTTTTATTCCTTTTTTATTTACACTTTAAAAATAAATAGTTGTTGTTAAAAGTTGCCTTTTGATGTTTGCTATTACGATATATTTATAATTCATCACTTAGTCTTTTTGTACTTGAATCGGGAGTGGTTGGTGTGCTTTTACCCATAGCCACCTCTCCCATGGCAATGCGTTCGGAACCCATGAATAATGTGATCGATGTTCTTGTATTCGATGATGATTCTGATTCTGATGAGGGCGCAGTAGTTGCAATTGCCAGATAGTTTATAAGATACACAAATGGACGATCGACAATGAACTGTTTGGGTTCGATTTTATAACCCAAGGCACGTTTCTTACGCATCAACATTCCTAAATATGGGTTCATACATGTAATGTAAAAGATGGGAATTAACAACACAAAGGCAAAGGAACATTTACGAGCATGGTGGTATGGAGCAAGATGAGAGCTTTGAGAGCAAACAAGGACTTAATTACGATAGAATGAAGAGTTCAACATATTGCTTTAGAGTTATTAAGGTCTGAGGTCTTGTTGTATGTTGTAATGCCTGGTACGCCATGGGCAATGTTGTATACGAGTGAGGTGTAGTGTGGTGCTTGCATGTATTTCTATGAGTTTAAAAATTAAAAAGCTGTATATAAAGTGATATAATTTTTTGGCGGGCTTTTTCCTTCATTCATTGGGAATTATAATTAGTCTCTGTCGAGACCCCCCAAATACATGGCCCCAAAATTGGTTATCAAATTCGTTTTCTAATCTTAAATACCTTTCATTTGAGCCACATATTGGCATGGTCGAACAATTTTTATCTTTTGGGGGGTATTTTGGGGAAGGGGTGAAGCCCAAAATACATGGTCCTACATTTGGATATCAAATTCGTATTCTACTCCCAAGTATCTTTATTTAAGCCCCATATTGCGATGGTCAGTAAAAAATTGCTCTTTGAGGGGTATTTTGGGAAAGAGGTAGACCCCCAAAAAATTTTAAGAAAGGCGTAGACCCACAAAAATTGGTCCCGAAAGTGGGTATCAATTCTTGCTCTGCCCCCTAGTTCCATTAATTTAAGCCCCACTTTGACTTGGTTGGGAAATATCTTTTGGCGAGTGGGGTGGTCCCCCAATCACTAAGCCCTGAAAATATATCAGCAATGTGCTCTATTCTCATATATTTGAACCCCATATTGCCATAGGCCTCAAAATTGGATATCGAATTCGTTTTCTTATCTCAAATACCATACACTTTAACCCCTTATTGAAAAAGCCAGCAAATATGTCCGGTTTGGGGTATGGGCCCTAAAAACAATGAATATCGAGGAGCCCCACTGTCTTGAAGACCCAAATTGTTTTGGTGTTTTGGGCGATGGGGCGGCCACTCAGTGACTTGGCTTTGAAAATATGTATCAGATTCGTGTTCTACTCTAAAATACCTCTTATTTGAGCCTCATATTGCAATATCCAGCAAATAATTCCTATTTGGGTGGTGTTATGGGGGGAAGGGTAGCCCCATAGACACTTTTCACGAACATTGATATCAGATTCCTGCTTTACTTCCAAAGACATTTGACTTGAGTCCCATATTGCTATGGTCGTAAATTTGTCTTTTTTGGGGTATGTTCTCGGGGAAGGGTGCCCCTCCAAACACTTGGTCCCACTTCTGGATATCAAGTTCGTATTCAACACTCAAATTCCATTTATTTAAGCCCCATATTGCTATCGTCAGTAAATAAGTCATGTTTGGGGGGTGTTTTGGGGAAACTTTGTCCCAAATGTAGATATCAGATTCGTATTTTACTCGCAAATACCTTTCATTTGAGTTCCATATTGCCATAGTCGGTAAATATGTTCGATTTACGGGCGTTTTGGGGGTTGGGGCGGTCGCCAAAGCAATTGATCCGACAATTGGACATCAGATAAGTTTTCTAATCTTAAATACCTTTCATTTGAGTCCCATATTGTCGTGAATGGTGTATATATATATTTGGTAGGTTTTGGGATGGGACGCCCCCCTAGGTACCCCACCCGAAATTTGAATACCAAATTTTTGTTTGTGGGTTACTTTAAGGGAGCACACAACATTTCGCTTAAATCGGATCACCCATCTCCGAGATCTGGCGTTTCTGAAAATAAAGGTAAGGGGGAGGGTCCGCTCCCCTTCAGATATCAAAAAATTTAGTACCCTATTTTCACCACGGGATCATTCACCATCAGTGAAAATCTCAAGAAAATCGATACAGCCGTTTTTGAGTCTATAAGAAACACACAAACAAACACAAATTGATTTTTATTTATAAGATTTAGAGGAAGGTATGCATAAACGTCACCAGTCCCTTTTGTTTGATAAGGCTTAGCTCCCACAAACGGAATCCAAGCTCTCTACAGCCTAATTCTTAAAATTTCGGTGAGGGGGTGCCTAAAACTATTCTGGGGGGTGCTTAGCCCACACCCAGAGGGCTTGAATCGTTGCTGGGCACTTGGCGTACACCTTATCTTTCATGTGGCTCTAAAGGAAGAAGTCGCTAATTTTTGAATCACTAAAACTCAGTCTCGGATAACACGACCCGGACATGATCAATGATTTTCTGCTAGCCATATTCGTCCGTTCGGCCGACATTTCGTTTGTCAAAATTACGAGTGTTCATACAAATGAAAATATTCGCTTGAAATTTTGTAAAATTACCCTACGGGAAATGGGACAGTTCCCAAACCTGTCACGGGAAAGGTCCTCTCGTGATAGGTACCCGACCCAGGGACCCCAGTCCCAGTTCTCGTCCCCTTTCATGGATAAAACCTATCACTTTTATAAGGGTTTGTCGCTCGAGGTGACGAATTTCCACCATTCTAACACCGTAGGATAGGTCCTGGGATAGTTCTAGAAGGATGAGTATACTTTGCAACTATTTTCAAGGGAAATAACATTAGTTAGCCAATATATTTAACAGATAACCAATAATAAGCGACTTTTTAAAAAACAATTAGGAATGATAACTCATGACCAATTCTCCAGTATGCAAATTGTAAATTTTGCCCAAGAACATTCAAATAAGGAACAGGGCAAACTTCTCACACATCAGTGAGTGCAGTCCGATTCAAGTTAAAGCTCAATGATAAGGGACCTCCTTTTTATAGTCGAGTCCGAACGGCGAGCCGCAGTGCGACACCTCTTTGGAGAGAAGTTTTACATGGTACCTCACAAATGTCGCCAGCATTAGGAGGGGAAAACCACCGCTGAAAATTGTTTCTGATGATCTCGCCAGGATTCGAACCCAGGCGTTCAGCGTCATAGGCGGACATGCCGGTTTAAAGGAGTCGAAACTTTCAGTCGCGCAAAGGATTCTCTGCTTAGATATCATTTCCCCAACAACCTCCGACGAATGCATGTCAGTGACAACCTCTTCTGGCGCCACGTGCTCTGTTGGAGAGTTTCTCGGGAAATGCGTTGTTGTTGTTGTTTTTGTAGCCACATTTTCATGTGGAGGTGGCGATCCTTGTCAAGCTCCTGTAGGTGAGCAAGCTCGTTCCGATCCAAAGAACGGATCGCCGCGGGAGCAAGGTGACCACTGGTTATGTAAAGGCGCCAATAACTCGCCTTGTCATATCGAGCATCATAGGCATTCAGTATTTCTGCAGTAGCCACCCGGCCTCTCTCTAAAACTCTCCGCTCGGTATGTGATTGTCTACGACTTTCATTGCAGCTACCCCATATGGAGCATTCCAATATTCGCAACCTGTGGACGCACTCGGTAGCTCGCAGCTAAGTTTCTCGTGACTGCAATTAACACCACACAGATCGAACCTGTGTGTCGAAACAGACTGTGTGGTTTTCTATCCCGTGCCGGGCCAGGAGATGCATATCAACGAATAGTTCTAGTATTTCCTCTTTAGACCTTGTGCATACATTCCATGACCAATAACTCGCCTTGTCATATCGAGCATCATAGGCATTCAGTATTTCTGCAGTAGCCACCCGGCCTCTCTCTAAAACTCTCCGCTCGGTATGTGATTGTCTGCGACTTTCATTGCAGCTACCCCATATGGAGCATTCCAATATTCGCAACCTGTGGACGCACTCAGTAGCTCGCAGCTAAGTTTCTCGTGATTGCAATTAACACCACACAGATCGAACCTGTGTGTCGAACCAGACTGTGTGGTTTTCTATCCCGTGCCGGGCCAGGAGATGCATATCAACGAATAGTTCTAGTATTTCCTCTTTAGACCTTGTGCATACATTCCATGACCTCTGAATATAAACCACCGTAATAGGTCTCGAGGATAGGATTTTCTTAGCCTAGAGGCCTTACATGTATCCTCCACTGAGCTGCAGAATTCCACCCAGGACTCTGTAGTGCCCTAGTGGCTTTCGCCCTGTTGAAGAGTTTTCTGCAGGTCTTCCTTAAATCAACCAGTTCTGGGGTCCACCGAGGCGATCATTGTTTGCCCCTTAGGACATGATGACACAAACGAGTCATTCAGGGCCTTCATGATCCGCTTGACCATTATGTCTATGTCATTCGCAGTTTCCAGTTCCTTTTCTGGTCTAAAAAGGATGGTCGTTCAGAATATGTGCTGAAAATTATCCTTATCCGCCTTTTCTCTGTTTAGCCGAGGAACAACCTCTGCAGTTTTTTCTCCAAGGCTGAAACTAATATAACGATGATCGGAAGACTGTTGTCATCCAACACTTCCCGGTCGCTTATGTCTCCCGAGACAAAGGTCACATGTAGTACCTCCTGCCTGTTCCTGGTAATAAATGTCGCTTTATTCTCTCAATTACAAATCGCCAGATTGCAACATCCAATAAAGGGTGATTTTGTAGCTATTACCTTTTTAGCAACACTGGTTTAAACAGTTCACCCACGTTTCGAGTTTTGTTTCACTGTCAAACATCTTAAGTTGGTCTGTCTATAATTTAACCATGAATCGTCGGACAAACGAACAACGCTTGCAAATTATTGAATTTTACTATCAAAATGCGTGCTCTGTAATGAAAGTTCATCGCGCGCTTCTTCCATTTAACGACGAAGCTCATTTTTGGGATCAATAGGTACGTAAATAAGCAGAATTGTCGATTTTGGAGAGAGATGATCAGCCAGAAGCATTGCAAAAGCTAACAATTCATCCCGATAAGGTCACAGTTTGGTGCGGTTTATGGGCTGGTGGCATCATTGGACCGTGCTTCTTCAAAGCACTGTGAATGGTGAGCGCAATCGTGAGATTATATCCAACTTTTTTTACCCAAACTGCAAAACCTTGACTCGCATGACATGTGGTTTCAACAAGACAGTGCCACATGCAAAACTACACGCGTAATAATGGACTTATTGAGAGGCAAGTTCGGTGAAGATTTTCGTGCGATTTGACGCCTTTGCAAATTTGCCCATGAAAATTTCATTTAGGAACAGGGGCAAACTTCTCACATATCAATGAATGCAATCCGATGCAAGTTTAAGCTCAATGTTAAGGGGCCTTCTTTTTGGAGCCGAGTCCGAACGGTGTGCCGCAGTGCGACACCTCTTTTGAGGAGAAGTTTTTACATGGCATAGTACCTCTCAAATGTCTCCAGCATAAGGAGGGGATAACCACCGCTGAAAATTGTTTCTGATGGTCTCGCCAGGATTCGAACCCGACTTTCAGCGATTTCATGCAATTTTATGTATTTTTTGAACAACTTTCCTATAGCTCCTAAAAATCACTCTTTAGAAAGTAGTTCTGTGCTGTCTTTTTGTTGGGTCTTACACATAAACTTCAAATTATATACAGCTTTTTAATTAGACTTTTAGTAAAAATTATGCGAAATCAATGTCTTCATGGAAAATTAAGAAACCAACAACAATTAACACGCTCAACAGTTTCCACATTTGTAGGTGTTTTTCAAGTACTATAATTAAAGTAGGGACAATTTCAAAGGACAGTTGTTAAAAGTGTGTAGGTTAGTAACAAAAAGGAGATGAGCAACACAAAGGAATAGAAAGAGCCAAACAAATAACAAAAAAAAAAACACAACAACAACATACCTGTAGCAGCAGCAGCTTCGGTGCCCTTTTCATTGACCTCAATGAAGGCCTTGTGTATAACCTTGGATACCTGCAATGGTTCTGGGGATTTCAACATTTTACTAAAGTCAGCATTGCTAGAGAACATATGGCCCATGCCCAACTATAAGAAATGAAAAAAAAAAGATTCATGATTTTTTCGAGTTGCAGCAGCAAACCTTTGAACTCAACACTCACATTTGTCAGCACATCCTTCAGTTCTGCACTAAATTCAGCCTTGAATTTAGGCATATCCACGATAACCTTGGTGGAATACATTTTGCTGGTCAAATCGTGCAATGAAGTTGTCTTCAATTTTTCCTCCAAAGCAGCCAGACCAGTGCGTGAGTTGGGCAAGATAACCAACATGGAGAGGTCGGAATTCTTGTAGGGCATCTCCAAGGCGGTGGCATCCAATTCGGGGAATTCTCCATAACGGAAGTTTTCACTGATGTGCATCATTTGCACCTTAACGGTGTTGGTTTCATCCAAATAGAAATCTTTTTCGCGGGTTCCATGTTCGGGGAAGGGATGCACCCATTCACCCTTAAAGTGAATGGCATTCAACAACACCAGACGAGTATCCGAATTCAAGGAATCCGACGAGACCAGATCCTTGATCAAGTTATTGGTCTTCGATTCAACCCAACCGTTAATGGTATTGGCTGCCTTTTGGCTTTCACCAAAGTCAATATTTTCAGCACCCGAGAAGAATTTCTTGGTTAACAATTCATTGAACTTGTATTTGGTTTCATAGTTCTTCATGATATAGATTTTGTTGGCAATCTTTAGAATATTGCTGTCCTGGTAGGCGGCCAAAATCGAATGGTAGTTATCGGCCAATGCTTCCTCATTGGCCGCAGTAAAGCCCACACTTTTATCCATTTCGGCAGCAGTATCACCTGCCGCGCCCATGCGAGCCATGGCCACACAAGTCTGAATGGAAAAGGGAGAGAAGACAATGTTCTTCTGGGGATTTGTTTTGGCTAGCTCAGAGAAGAGCTTTACGCCAAAGTTTTCCAAGCTGTTGGAGAATTCTACGGTGGCCATATTGTTGTGGGGACCTTGAGTGCTGAAGGGTAGCGATATAAGGATAAAAGCAAGAATGCTAAGTATAGCAGGGAGGTTTACTGAAATGAGAAGAAAAAAAAAAATAAAAATTATGATAAGCCAGTAAGGAAAGGCAAAAGTCGGGAGGAGCCGAATGTATAATACCCTACACTTACCCTATTAGTACAATGAGGGAGCTGTATCAAATTCTGAATCAATTTGATGGACGGATGTTTTCAAATGGGTCATTAAGCAATCCGTATCAAATTTCGAGCAAATATGTTCAAACTGTAATAACTTCGGTTGACAAAAGGCCATCATTTATTTCAGTTAAGACTAAAGCTAAATCAGGCGACAAAAGTTGGTTTAGCCAGACATGCAGAGATGCTGTCAGATCGAAAAGGTTGGAAAAAGAACGATCAAACGTTCACTGACCCGGTTGACAAGGCTAACCTGTTGGCTGATATATTTGCAGGGAATTCTTCCCTGCCGGATATTAATCAACCACTCCCCTCAATCAAAAATGTGTCTGGCATCATGCCCCAAATATTTTTTCGAACTAGTGGAGTTAAAAGGGTTCTTAAAAATCTAGACGTAAATAAATCCCCGGGTCCGGATGGCATATCAACACTCACTTGTCTTACGCAAGTGTTCTTTGACGCTCGCTCGTCCATTACGCAACCTTTTCAATCTTGCCTACCGTGAACTTTTAGCCAATACCCAAGAAGGGTGAGGCAAGCAACCCTGCGAATTATGGGGCAATGGTTATATGCTCCGCTCTCTCCAAGGTCATGGAAAGCATGGTTAATCACCATCTTGTGAGGTATTTAGAGTCTAATGGCCTTCTTAGCGACCAATAGTATGGGTTCCGCAGAAATCGCTCTACGGGTGACCTCATGGCACTTCTGTCGGAACGTTGGAGTCGCTCAATCCACCAGTTTGGTGAGAGTAAGGTTGTGGCTCTGGATATCTCCAAGGCATTTGATAGGGTCTGACACGGTGCACTACTATCAAAGCTTGTCGCATTTGGTGTCGGTAATGGCTTCCTTTCGATTTATTTCGAGCTTTCTCAGAGATCGCACCATTCGAGTCGTTATAGATGGGTTCTCATCCAATGAGCACAAATTGACCGCAGGTGTACCCCATGGCTCTGTTCTTTCTCCTTCTCTTTTTCTAATTTTCATCAACGATCTGTTGGGTGAGACATCGAATCCGATCTACTCATATGTAATCTCTGTCATTCGTACTCATTCGACCATAGGCCAAGTCTTCGAGAGATTAAGGACAAGAGGCGGGTTATGGACGATACACTCCGCCAGGATTTGCTGGCCATTTTTGAGTGGGGTCGAATGAATCGAGTAGATTTTAATGCATGGAAGACTCTGTGCTGCTTATTGTCACACAAACGATCCGCTGACCCATTACGATCATCTTTGTCTATCAACGGTGTAGATGTTGAGCAATCAGAAGCTCTTGATGTTCTGGGCATGAAAATACAAAGTGATGTACGTTGGGCTAAACATGTATCGAAGGAAGCATTCAAGTGTTTAGACTTCGTTAAACGGTGTAAGAATTACTTCGCTCCGTCTGATCTTCTTAACATCTACACCACTTTCATAAGGCCGAAAATGGAGTACAACTCACATGTATGGGCTGGAGCTTCAAAATCATCCCTGGAGCTACTGGACCGTGTACAGAGGAGAGCGATGGCGTTGATTGGGACAGTGAGGTATCCAACTCGATTTCCTTCCTTCACCATCGTCGCAATGTGGGTTTTTTTTTTGGCGCTGTTCTATCGGTATTTTCATGGTGAGTGTTCGTCTGATATTCGTCTTCTTATTCCTGATGTAAGGATGTATGTCAGGGATACTACATTCCAGGAACTCACACCCGTTTGCAAATGATTGGCCAGCGGGCCGCACAATGCATTACAGAGAGAATTCTTATTTCACCCGAACCGTTCGTATGTGGAATCGACTTCCGGCTAATGTTTTTCCCACCCACTTTGACATCCAAAGATTTAAAACAAATGTCTATAAGTACTACATCATTTATCTATGTGTGTACCTGGTACACCACCTGCAAAACATAAGCCAAATCGGATAAGAATTGCGCCCTCTAGAGGCTCAAGGATCAAGATCCAAGATCGATTTATATGACAACTACATCAAAACATAGACGATATGTCCCATTTACACTCTTAAGAAGTATTTGTGCAAAATTTCAAGGGCCTAGCTCATCTCCTTCGAAAGTTAGCGTTCTTTTGACTAATGGACGGACGGACATGGCTAGATCGACTTAAAATGTCATAAAGATCCAGAATATATATTCTTTATGGGTCCTTAGACGCATATTTCGGAATGACGAAATTAGTATACCCCCATCCTATGGTGAGGGTATAAAAAAAGGAGCGAGCTCAGTCACATTTCCAAATATATTCCAATGGATGTGATGTCATGTGTGTTCCCCAGGACAGGAAATTGAACTTCCAATCCAGCATTTTGGAAAGTCAACTTTTGCCCTATACAGCTGTAAGAGAGCAAGGGCAAAAAGTTGGATATATATAGCAGTTGTCAGCCCTATAATGGTATATGGTTGTTGTTGTAACCATATTTTCAAGTAGAGGTGGCGATCCTCGTCAGTCTCCTGTAGTTGAGCAAGCTCGTTCCGATCCAAAGGACCGGTCGCCACGGGAACAGAGTGGACATTGGGTATTATTTTAGCGCGAGCTCAGTCACATTTCGAAATTTATTCCAATGGTTGTGATGTCATGTGTGTTCCGCTGAACAGGAAATTGAACTTCCAATCCATCATTTTGGAAAGTCAACGTTTGGCCTATACACCTGCAAGAGAGCTGTGGGCCAAAGTTGAACATATACTGCAGTTGTCAGCCCTATAATGGTATATGGTTGTTGTTGTAACCACATTTTCATGTAGAGGTGGCGATCCTCATCAAGCTCCTGTACTTGAGCAAGCTCGTTCCGATCCAAAGGACCAATCGCCACGGGAACAGAGTGGCCATTGGGTATTTTAAGGCGCCAATAACTCGCCTTGTCATATCGATCATCATAGGCACTCAGTATTTGTGCAAGAGCCGGTGCCGTCCGGCCTCTCACTGAGACTCTCCGCTCGATATCGCTGATTGTCCGCGACTGCCATTGCAGCTACTACGTATGGAGCATTCCACTATGCGCAACCTGTAGACGCTCCCGGTAGCTCGCAGCTAAGCTTCTCGTGAGACCATAGAACACCACATAGATTGGACCTCAAAGTTTCAGAACACAGGTATCCCGTGCTATGATGAGCAAGCTCGTTCCGATCCAAAGGACCGATCGCCACGGGAACAGAGTGACCATTGGGTATTTTAAGGCGCCATCATAGACACTCAGTATTTGTGCAAGACCCGGTGCCACCCGACCTCTCACTGAGATTCTCCGCTCGATATCGCTGATTGTCCGCGACTGCCATTGCAATTACTCCATATGGAGCATTCCACTATCCGCAATCTGTGGACGCTCCCGGTAGCTCGCAGCTAGCTTCTGGTGACACCATAGAACACCACACAGATGGGACCTCAAAGTTCCAGTTTGTGTTGTGCACACAGCTATCCCGTGCCGGTATACGGTGTTGTGGTCTGGCGGACGGCGCTTCAAAAGTCCACGTGCTGTTCAATACTCGGCCGGATCCAAAGGCGTAATCTGGACTTTAAGAGATCTACCGCTTTGCTGTGGCTGGCTAGAACGGACGTCTCAGTTATTGTGGCCTTCATGAAAGGTCATTGTCTGATCGGAAAACATGCTGCCAGACTCAAAGTTGCAAGTAAAGACTTTTGCTGAAGCTATGAGGATGTCGAGGAAGAAAATACCATAAAACATCTGCTGTGTGTGAGTGTTTCCTGTGAGTAATATGCCATATCTATTTACATCTGCATCTCGTATAACCTGCCCCACGACTGCCGTTGCAACTACTCCATAGGGAGCATTCCACTAACCCCAACCTGTGGACGCTCCCGGTAGCTCGCAGCTAAGCTTCTCGTGACACCATAGAACACCACACAGATGGGACCTCAAAGTTCCAGCTTGTGTAGTGCACACGGCTATCCCGTGCCGGTATACGGTGTTGTAGTCTGGCGGACCGCGCTTCAAAAGTCCACGTGCTGTTAAATACTCGGCCGGATCCAAAGGCGTAATCTGGACTTGACCGCTTTGCTGTGGCTGGCTAGAACGGACGTCTCAGTTATTGTGGTCGTCATGGCAGGTCATTGTCTGATCGGAAAACATGTTGCCAGACTGAAAGTTGCAAGTAACGACTTTTGCTGCAGCTATGAAGATGTCGAGGAAGAAGAGACCATAAAACATATGCTGTGAGTCTGTGTGTGTCTTTTCAAGGGTAGAAACTAGAACTCCTCTTCCTTATCCTCTTGCTCAGATATCATAATGTACGATAACATCTTCGTGAGTCTGAATAGCCAACAGAATCAGTGATAGGGGTACCGAAATTTTTCCCGTCTTGTTTATAGCTTTAATGACGGCTATATAACCATATGCGTATAAATTAATGATGACACGTCATTTGGCATTTTCACAAAAAATTCCCAAATTCTGTTTCGAATTTCGAGATAACATTAATGGCAAATATTTGTGTCATGTTTCCAATAAACAAATGTGATACTACTGCTGTAAACAAGCATCAGCCAACCAAGTAAGAAAATATTCACTATTCACACATGTGTTTCGGAAAAATTTCATTCCATTTTTGTATTATCCATAATATTTAGAAAAATATTGGTGACATTATATGACGCATTACAGTTTATGAGAAAATGAAGACAAACAGTTTCCGGCTCAAATAGAAAGCAAACTTTAATCTTCATATCACCACATGCTTAACAAATAAGATCCCAAAATTGAAGCCGTTGGCACCACACTTTTTAAGCTTTTATTTATTTGAAATTCTTTCTTTTATTTACCTGCCATGATTTGGGCTTTGCGATTTTAAATCGGAAAAAGTACTCACTAATCACAATGCTATACGCACAAAAAAAACCGAGAGCTTGTCACGTTTGTGGTCTTATACTGATAATCCATAAATTGTCAATCCCTATTTATATGAAATTAACAAAATGTATACTTCTGTTATCAGTAGAACCAGAGACTACAGGCGATAACGGTATAACAAGTTTCTCCTCAAACAAATCTCGAAAACAGGGCTGTTTTATAATACCAGATGCCTTTTTTTACTAAATGCCTCATATTGTAGAAGAGTACATGAAGAGTAAATCAATCTAATCAAGAATTAAATAGTCAATCTGCAGAAGAATAGTAAAGAAATCAAAAGCTGCAGTTAACATATCTGTAAATGTCTTGTGAATTACTTCAATGTCAGACTATGGCTCGATTATCATAGGAAATGAATTTGTGCTCTTCTTTACTTGACTTTAGCTGGCCATTACAGAAATGTTATTCCTCCTTCTCAAATCTTTGATACCCAGTTTCGAAATGTTGTTTTCCACTTGGCCACTCCATCCGAGTTTTGATCTTCTGCTTTTGCCTTTCAAAAGACTTCTTCGCTGGAGCTTCTTACTCATTCTGTCAATATGACCTTGCCAACGCCACCGTTGAATTTTGAAGCATTTAACTATGCTATCGTCTTCATACAACTCGTGGTCGTTCATACTCCGCCTATGGTCTCCATTAAAGCAGACAGGTCTATATATTTTACGAAGGAGCATTCTCTCAAACACTCCATGTACTGCTTCATATTCGTTCGCATTAGTGCTATCAATATCTTCTATTCGTTCGGATGAGTGCTATCAGTAACTTGTATAGAGTGATTTTCGTGTGTCTAGATGTTATTTTGCACCAGAACTGATTGCACAATCCCAAGAAGCATCTGTCTGGCAATCTCATCCTTCATTTTACTTTAAAACTGGTGTCCTTTCTTTCTGTCACGGCGTTGTTGAGGTAGATAAAGTTACTGACTATCTCAAAGTTGTAGCTCTCAACTTTCTCCCTTTTCTCTATCCGCTCGGGTGTCTTATCTCCATTTACTGCCAGATCCACTTTCGTTGATTCTCTATCGATACTTTCAAAGGCTGCAGTTAATATTTCCGGTGACCGACCTATGATATCGATGTCGTCGGCATAGGCCATGTATTTTCCTGTGATCTCCATTAACGCAGACAGGTCTATATATTTTGCGAAGGATCATTCTCTCAAACACTTCATGTACTGTGTTAATGGTGGTGTTCCAAGGTTGGGATTTATCTGACGATAAAACCCCGTTTGTGGTGCCATGAATTGCCTTGCCGGTATGCTGGCGTTTAGCGCGGCTAGGGCTCGCCGGATGGGGGTGGTTCTTGCAACCATGACATCTATCACACCATAAACCAAAAAAAATCATACCGGTCTTTGCGTAAGAAAGAAAGAAAAAGGTAGGCCAAAATAAGTCCATGAAAAAAAAGGAACAGGAGACAATGTCGAAAAAAAAACAAACACGTTCACTCACGAAATTAATGGACAAATAACCTACACTGCACCGGACGATACGTGGCTTGGCGGCTGGTATGCCAAGCACTTGGCCCTCCCACAGAAGCCACGATCGGGCTTCACCATGATACCCACACCATGCCCTAGGTATCCCAACATCGGTACCCCTACTTACCTCTTACATGCTCCCTACCACCTTCCTAAAATCGGCCTAGGCCAAACACATTTCTAATTCCGTATTCCAAACGTTATAAAACTGCCCTCTTTATTGTCACAAGTACAAAGAAATCTTAAATAGAATTCCAACAATGACATCCACCGTTCGCCTTCGATCCGATCATTTCTATCCGCTGAAGTAAGGTTCCCGGTTTGCTTCGGCCGGGCTGCCGCTGATGTCCGTCCGCGTATAAACGTCGGTAGTTGGTTCTGTCCGTCCGTGTAGTCTATATGAATATATTCCGCCTTTTCTGTTTTCTTTCAATCAATTCCTTTTTCTCCTTTTAGGTTTGACAAGCTGATATCCCCACCTAACGGGCAAAAGCTCCCTGATCAACGTATTGAGGACCTACCCGGATTAGAGCTCTGATCCTAGCGCCTACGGTTCCTCTAAAACGGAACTCACTAAATTTAAGTTGGGACAGATAACCCTTCTTGTCTCCCCCAGGTAAAAAAAGAAAATTAATATATATATATATATATCTAGATAGTATTGGGCACAAATATATTTATATATGTAAGTATTTACTGTAAAAAAAAAGGTCTGTCTTTATAGGTCGTCCGTTTTGGTCCGGAGTCCGGCATTTACCCTTGCAACCCGGGGAGGTTGCAAGCATCAGGAGCTCCCACGTTGATTGGAGTGGCGATGGTGACTGGGCGTGGCTGATGACCGACGATAGGTGTATTGTAATTATTCCTTATTTTGCTTATACTTCATATATTTTCCAGACTCTCTATTTAGGCTATAAATCCAATTCAGTTTGTAGGTTAAGCCTTTTTTTTATTTGTAGGTTAAGCTCTATTTAGTTTGTAAGTTAAACTCTATTTAGTTTGTAAGTTAAACTCTATTTAGTTTGTAAGTTACACTCTATTTAGTTTGTAAGTAACACTCTATTTAGTTTGTAAGTTAAACTCTATTTAGTTTGCAAGTTACGCTCTGTTTAGTTGGTAAGTTTTAATCTCATATAGTTTTTAGGTTGTAACTTCCTGATGCACGTAGTTTTTAGGATTAATTCGCATGTAGTTTTTCAAGATTAATTGACACGTAGCTTTTAAGATTATTCGGCATGTAGATTTTAGCCTTGTGTTTTTCTTTCTTATTTGTAGTTGATTAATTCATTTAGGTTGTAGCCAAAAATGCAAATTTTCTTGAACACAAATTCACGGCAAATAAAAAACTCTTTCGCTACCACTGGTGTTTTATTTTCTCTTTTCCTTTTTTTTTTTTTTTTTCATAGCGTTTATATTAAGGTAAAAGTGGTTCACACTGCTTTGTGGCACCGGGCATTTCACTTAACCGCAGACACTTGCCGAAAAAACTTTCTTCTCCAATCTCTCGCAGACAAACTCTCTCCTCTCCATCCAGCCAGCTCCAATATCCAGATCCAAAAGAAAGGGAAAAGCCCAGGAAATCGGCCATTTTCCCTAAATTTCCTAATATGGCTTTTTCCTTTCGCTTTTTCCCTTATTTTTGATATTTGGCCCCAAGCGACCTGACATATATCAATTCCAATCTGTGGCCAGCTGTTTCGGCCGCGTTGCCAACCAAATGAACATCATGATATTCACAATAGTGTCAATATGGGGACCTACTAACGCCCTGACATCGCGCACACAACAAACCCAACCATCCTGCCGATATCACTATCAAAGGATGGGAGGGAAAAAAGGTGCGATTTCTCGCAGTGTAGAAAGGTTAAAAATCCGGCTGTTTACGAATGGGCAACCCTAAAATGTGATCCGAACTGGCATCCCTATCGACTAATCGCTCAATTAGTGGAATCCGCCGTTCAATTGGTGGAATTAATCGTCGCCCTAGCTCAACTCTTTTAATAACTTTTATTCAACACAACTCAATTCTAGGGCCGGCCTCTCACTGGAGAAGGTGTCTCGGACACGTCAACGTATACCACGCTGCAAGCCTTTACCTTAAATAGCTGATTTTCACAACTAAAATTTGCACTTCCATACGTGTGTCCATCCCTTTATTTTATATCGCCGCATGTGAACCCCCTAATATGAAATGACATACGCGCCCGTCACTAAGGTCTGGCCTATGGATATCAACTCGTGATGCATGAAATGGATAGCTAAAGGCCCAAGAAGAAGAAATAACTCAATTTTTTCAATGGGACGACCGGAACAGCAACAATGGACGCAGAAATTATTTGGTAAGTATAATAATAAAAAAAAATAAAAAACTGGTGGCCATGTACAATAAAAAGAGTGTTTTAGTGCTTTAATTAAATTAAAGGGGCGTGCGCGTTTGCCCGAGAAAAATAAAGTGAAAATACGCTATGAACGAAAATGGCAGTGTTGCATGTGTGTGTGCGTGTGTGTAACAAAAAAAAAAAAAGGTTGAAGCAAATTCTAAAACAACCCAATAAATCCCTTAACAACAGATGAACAATGCAAAGAAAATGGTGGGGAAAGTTCACCGAATCCCTAAAATAATAATAAAAAAAAAAAAATCCTCCAGCCTAAATCAAAAAACATTTTAACCGAAGTGTCTAAAAAACCCAATAGCGCCAGTACCCAATAGCCACCCGTGGCTAAGGCCACTGAGCTAAATGTGATGGCGGAAAATAATGAAAATTGCCAAGCAAAACGTGAAAAATAAGTGAAAATACAAGAAAAAACCCAATAACCTAAAAATGCAGTGCCGGAAAAGTGAGTAGCGTGGGTTTCAAAAAAAAAAAAAAAAAAAATAAGTTGGCGTCGGTCCAATACACCCACAAGTGTACATATAAAAAATATCATCACCAATATCAATGGTGCGAGTGCGTAAAAGTGTGATCGTAATAGTGGAGTGCAACGGTGCCAAACGCAAGTGTGCGTAACCCACTCAAATAATGAATGGGGTGGGGGGTACGCATAATAAACGCGCCAATTTTAGTGGAGTGAAACAAAAGTAAAGTGCATACAAATCAATAATTGGGACACCTGAATTGAAACACCAAGTGCCAGAAAAATAATGTGATGAAGTGAAAAAGGAAGCTGAAAAGAAAATAGACTTCGGACGGACAGAAAGTTAATGAACAGAAAATTAATTGAAATTAGAGAGTGACATTCTTAAAATAAAAAAAAAATTGGAATGTGGAAAGTAAATCCCGGTTATGTGAAAATAATTGGAAAATGACCTATGTCAACGTGAATAAAAACAACGAAGGAGAGCATGTAAATTCTGAAACAAAATACGAAGGAGGTTGAAGAAAAAAAAAAAAAAAAACGGACAAAAGCCAAATTGGTTTGTGACTTTGCGAGTGCCGTAAAGAGTTCAATGAACTGAAAAGTGAAAGTGGAAGAGAAAGTTAGTGCGAAATATCAAAAAGGATTTAAAAAAATTAAAATGTCGAAATTATAAGTTATCGTGAATATGCGATAAAAATTACAAAGTGGCCTTTGGAAAAATTTGAAAAATAAACCAAAATGTGTTTTTAAATAAAGCATTTAGTGTGAAATGGACAAAAAGAAAGAAAGAAAACAAGCAAAAACTTTCAAAAAAAATTTAAAAATATAAAACCATATAAGGTGAATGGTACTAAATGGTAATTTCTTTCCTTCTACTTTCAGATCCAAAGAATACCTCCCACGGAATTTGTCCACCACATCCTTGAGGACTAAGGACCAAACCGGAGAACCTTAAAGGAAAGGACAGAACGGAAAGGACAGGTAAGTACACATGAAGTATCCTAAAAGATCTGCACTTATACCTTTTTACGACTCCAAACAGGTCTTCGCCCAGGGACTAACAGGAACCCCCCACACACACAATGCCCATCCGAGTTTCAGAGGAAACAGGTAAGTCCGTTTTTCCTCTTCTATTCCTTCCAAAATACCGGTCCGTTGACCGACAATTTAACTAGAATCGGGTAGAACGAAAATTTGTGACCAATTGCGTTCCAAAAGCGGATGTGGACGTTGAGGGATGTAATATTCACTTTTTGTTACCGCCACCTAGTGGTGCCACAAGGTTAACGCATGTTAATTATAGTGGTGAGAGGCCGCTAAATGAATTTGATTTTCATCCAGTGGACGGGACAGATGTGTGGAATGCGTTGAATTCAATTAAATCTAACGCTGTCGGAGCTGATGGGGTTCCACTAAGATTTTTAAGATTGATATTTCCTCTCATTTCAAGATTAATTGTACCCTTATTCAATAATATACTGATGACTTCCTCCTATCCAGATGCTTGGAAAATTGCAAGGGTAGTGCCCATACCAAAAATTAGCAGACCGACAACGCCAAGCGACTTTAGGCCCATTAGCATTCTACCGGTGTTCTCCAAGATCTTTGAGATTTTATTGAATAGACAGATTGTTGTTAGTCAAACTGTAACAAGATTATTTTCAAATTTTGAATTTGGCTTTAAGAGACACTTTAGCACAACAACACTGATGGCAAGTTTAATGGATGAAGTGAGAAGGAATATTGATCTTAACTAGTTAGGGTCAAGAACCCAGGTCATGCGTCAAAGGGCCAACCGATTGGCGGCTAACACCCTCCCCAGACCGTTCGCCAACCCGAGATCATACGTGGTGATCCTGACCACCAATCTGGAGATGCGTACCAGAGTCATCGTCACCGGATACTGCGTTACCGGCTTATTCACCGCGGTGAATCTGCCTTGTGTCTTCCACCCACTGTGATTCCATCCGCTATAACCGTCCTCTGGCCGCTCATATTCCTCATTCGTCCTCCCACCTTACTACGATGTGCATCCTAATGTCATAGTTTCGCTGGGGCACAGGGGGGTAGGCTCCGGAGGTCTATGACACGTCACAAGTTGGCCGCCCATTGACGTCAGCACACGTTGGAATCACAACCTGAGGGAGCTTCTGCGGTACTCTGGTCACGAAAACTCTGGCGCCCATCTCCAAGGTCCGGTGTAGAAGGTTCATCACTGACCTTTCGGTCGGTAAACAAAGTGGGGAATGCCACAGCCGCCCATCAAGCCGAATTGCTTGAAACACCGCGCTTTGCGGGTAGGGAGATAACTAGAAGAAATAAAACAACAACTGAAAGAAAAAGATAAAATAAGGGCTCAAAAAACCCAAAACTAAAACAAGAAAAATCTGGCTCAAGCCAAAAAGAAACGATATACCAATTCGGTGTTAGAAAAAGAAAGAAGACAAAAAAAAAAAAAAAAATATTGCCAAGAGCGCTACGCCACTCTGGCTTTGGGACACTATGCTATCCCATTCGATTTATAAAAATAAAATTCACTGATTACCACTATCTTAACCAATTTAAAAAAAAAAAAATAATCCATATGCCATTCAAGGCAAAAACGGAAAAACAAAAACAGAATTACTAAAATAACGAAATTCATATCTAATTCAAAGCAACAAGCAATTCATTTACTTAAGCCTAAAATCCTAAACCTATGAATGCTACCTATGGTCTTAACCTATTGCTTTAAATCCTTGGCGTGAAAGACGCCCAAAGATTTCCCTTGAAGATCTTCCACTTCATATAAGGAGTTCCCTACAGGCCGCACAATTCTACACTTGAAAAACTTCTTATCAAGTTTCGCGTTGTAGTCCTTAGAGAAGTTACTTTGCCGAAAACTACGGCGAAACACTTCTTGTCCGGGCAAGAATCTAACTTTTCGGCAACGAAGATTATAGGATTTTTCTCCCCTAAGGTAAGCTTTATGCAGGTTAGCTCTGATCAGCTCTCTGGTTCGCTCCATCTTCTCCGAGTTAGGCATAAGGTCGATATCGGGTTCATTTAACACTTGAAGTTTGCGCGCAATTTTGTATACGCTGCCGTGATTTATCATGTTAACGCCGAACAAAGCGTAGTAAGGCGTCACGTTTATTGCACTGTGCACCGACGAGCGCAGTGAGCATTCCACTTCCGAAAGGTGCTTATCCCACTCGCGGTGGTCTTCGCCAAGGTAAGCTCTTACCGCGGCAAGTACCGACTGGTTAACACGTTCCGACGCGTTGGCCTGTGGCGAATGGGTAGCGGTTCTCATATGGTGCACGCCGAAATTTTTAACCAAGTCCTGGAATTCCCTACTTACGAACTGTTTGCCATTGTCGGAGACAATGACTTCTGGAGTGCCAAACTTATGGAAAACTTCTGAAATCAAAAACTTTACCACATTTTTGGCACTCGCCTTAGCCATTGCCTTCAACAGCACGTACTTAGACAGATGGTCTAAAACAATAAATATGAAGGAATTCCCCGACTTGGAGCGCGGATAGGGGCCGAGGAAATCCACGTAGATGCGCTGGAATGGTCGTTCCACTTCGAATTCTTTGCCCATGGGTGGACGTAAAGTTGTGGTTGCCGGCTTCGTCTCCTTACAAACTCGGCATTGTTTCACAAAACTTCGCACCTGCACCGCCATGTTTGGCCAGTAAAAGTACTCTTTTACACGGTGCAAAGTTTTGTGAAATCCGCCATGAGCCGAGGTAGGTGGGCAATGAGCCCTTTCAATCACTTGTTCAGTCAGCTCGGCCGGCATCCACAACTTCCATGCGAAATCCTCACGCAAAGGGACACCGTCGTAGTGTCGCGTCCTTTTGTAGGCGATACCGTCGACAACCCGCAAGTCGGGTAAACTTGCCGCGTTCTCTTCGATATTCCGGGTAAGATCTTGATAGGCGTCAGACTTAAAGGCTGGCGAGGAGAGATCCAACAACTGTCCTAAGTCCGTAGACAGTTCGTCCATATCGTACCTAGACAAGGTATCCGGAACAATGTTCTGGGTACCCTGCCTATGTTCGATATCGAACGTAAAGGACTGAAGATGGAGACTCCACCTCGCCAGTCTCCCGCTTAAATCCTTATGGGACATCAACCATTTGAGGCTGCTATGATCAGTGATGATGGTGAAAGCCATTAATTCAATATAAGGCCTGAATTTCTTTATTGCCATAACCACAGCCAAGCACTCTCTCTCCGTCACTGAATAATTCCTTTGAGCGGATGTTAACTTCTGTGAAAAATATGCAATGGGATGCTCTCCGCCCTCGTCATCCTTCTGAAATAGGACTGCTCCTATTCCCAGGTCGGAGGCATCACATTGCACATAGAAATGTTTCTCAAAGTTCGGGTGAGAGAGTACTGGGCTGGTAATCAGAGCCTGTTTCAACTGATCAAAAGCAGCCTTCGCCTGGTCGGTAAACACAAAAGTCTTACCCTTTTTAAGAGTATCGAAGATCGGGGTAGCTACCGTTGCGTAGTCGGGAATAAACCGCCTATACCAGCCGGTGGCGCCCATAAAACTTCTTACTTGCCTCGCCGTCTTTGGATAGTCAAATCGCGCTATAGTTTCAACTTTCGCTGGATCCGCCTTGAGGGTACCTCCACCAACAATATAGCCCAAGTATCGGAGCTCTTTGAAGCAAAATTTTGATTTTGCCACATTTATTGTGAGCCCCGCATCGGCTAACAATTCGGCCACACGCTTCAGCAACTCCAGGTGAGTGTCAAAATCTGGTGAAACCACCAAGAGGTCATCCAAGTAAACAAAAACACGGTCTCTTAGTGCTGCGGGAATCACTTTGTCCATTAACCGGCATAACCTCTGGGCCGCATTACACAACCCAAAAGGCATGACGGTAAAATGGTAAAGAGGCCTCCCCGGCACCGTAAAGGCTGTTTTTTCCTTACTGGCCTCATCAAGGGGTATCTGCCAGAAAGCATCCTTAAGGTCGACACTGGATATATAAAAGGTGTCACCAAGCCGGCTGAGTAGACCTTCAATATGCGGAAGAGGATAGGCGTCCTTGACGGTGAGAGCATTTAGTTTACGAGCATCAATGCATAGTCTATTTTTCTCGCCCTTGCGGACTAGGGTCACTGGATGACTCCAGGGACTATCGCTCTGCTCAATCACACCCAAGGCTAACATCCTATCCAACTCCGCATACATTAATCTCTGCACAGCTGGTGACACTGGGTAGTGCTTACTTTTAACTGGAGTTGAATCACGTGTGTCGATTGTGTGTACCTCAGACTGTGTCCTACCCAAGCCTTTCTTAGAAAAGCAAGGGAATTTCTCAATCACTTCTTCCAAGCGTTTCCGCTGGAAGTAGGACAATACATGGACTTTTCTGTCATCATTGACCCAGCCGTCAGCGTCATCACAAAGGCTGACATTGTTGGTGGACAAACTCTCAATTTGGGCAAAGAGCTGAAACTTGCGCATAAAATCTATGCCAAGAAAAAGCGACCTTCCCAAAGACGGCACCAAAAAGAAGGTTATTTCATGCGACATTTTATTAAAAGTAACCGTGGCCGTGACGCGACCTACTATTTTATGAGGGCTTTCATCCGCGGTATGTATATATGAGTGGAATGGATGTACCACTAGATTCGCACGGCCGACGAAGTCGACGCAACCTTTTCCCAAACAGGATACCGTGGCACCGCTGTCGAGCAGACCCTCTATTTCTTGACCATTAATAACTAACCGTGTATAAAAGCGAGTGTCGTCACCCTCGTAGAGCGATGCGGCCGCAATTTGTCGCCGTAGAGCTTTCCTCTTTTTGTAACGCTCGCGCGCTTTCTTTACCTTATTGGAGATCCCAAAAATCCTCGCCTTTGCCTCGTTATACTCTTGTACCCGGACATGTAAAGGCTTTAACTCTCTAAGCTTTGGGACAAGTGTAGAACTATGCTTATGCTGTTGGGAATTCCTAAGAAGGGTGATCTTTTCATCAGGGGACGGGACTGGAGTTAAACTGGCGTCGACCGCACCTCTCCAGTCTGAGGTGGGATCCTCTGTCGGTTTCCCTGACATTTCGGGCAGTTTCTGACGGTTACTCCATCCTGACCACACCTGTAGCAAAAGAATTTTCTAGGCGCGGCACAATCCACCCAGCTATGACCTTCCAAACCACAATTCCAGCATTTCAGATTTGTTTTGCCTTGAATTGCATCCACTTCCATGGCCTCCGAAGGCAACTCTTCCTCCCAGGCTAATTCGTGAACGCGCTGCGGCCCTAGATTAGGGCGTTGATACTGTTGACGGTGGCTTGCAAGAAGATTTTCTGCCCTTTTGACTTCTCTGTAGAAGCTCCCCAAGTCGTCAACTCTCACTGAGAATATCATCTGTGCCAATGATGTTTTCAGGTTGCCCCTCATAATTTCCACCATCTCCGCCTCTCGATAGGGTTGCTTCTGCTGGTTTCGCAACTGAATCACCGCATTATAAAAATCTTCAAATGTTTCTTGGGGCTGCTGGCGACGATTGAGAATTTGTGTTTGAATCTGGAATTCGTTTTCAAACCGCTGGTATTGCGTCAGCAGAGCCCTCTCAATTTCTTCCCAAGATCGAAATTGGACAAACTTGCGGTGGTTCCAGTACCAGTCTAGCGCTGGTTTCTCCAAGAGCTGGTGAAACTTAGTTAGGAATTCGCCTTCCGGGCAATCGTAATCTCTTTTGAGCTCGCCTACGCGAAATATAAATTCTTGGACGTTCATGGTTTTGGAGGTTCCATCAAACTTAATTCCCCATTTAGCCAGGTTTAACTTGGCGGCCGAATCAGTGTGCGTGCTGCCTCCAGGCCTTCCAAAATGTGAATACGGACCTGGGAAATGCGCTGGTTGCGACGGCGGCGGCAAATGTGCTGGTGGCTCACGAGTGTTAGGCTGTTGTGGCCTCTCATTCAATGGCGTATAATAGATTGGCTGGGCTGAACCCCAAGAATTACGGTACACCGATGGCATGCTGAGACCGCCGGCCTCCGAAACTGGTGGTGCTGGTATAGATGATGTTGGGACAGCGCTGCTGGTTGGTACAAAAGGCGGTGGCTGTGAGTATAAGGACCCGGCCTGTTGATATGACGTGACTGGTGGAACTACTGGTGCCTGCATATGTGGCAAACCCCTAGACGGATGCGTTTGCGATGGCCCCAGAGATATATGCTGTCCCTGGCCCAGTAGTGGGCGTCCAGGCTGTCCTGTTGCCAGCTGAGCCATTGGTACATTGTTCGTAGGAACGGAATTACCCACTCCTAACGATCGTTTAGTAGCTTCAACAATGGTAGGTATCAAGCTGTTGATTCTTTCCGTCTGCTCCCTCTCGAACTCTATTCGGGCTAGACCAACGGCTGAAGAGATAATTTCGCGCATGCCAATACTCATAGTCGGGTTTGCTGGAGGCGCTGGGACGTTGAGACCAGTGAGTGGGCTAAAAGTTGGAGATGATACATGCCCTTGCGAGCTGAATGTGCTATTCAATAGCCGCGACAAATCGTCCATGCCTTGTGGTAGTGGTGGAGCGACGGATGAACGCGCAGATGCGATCGGCGCCTTGCTGGCTGCCATTGAGGTTGTTGTTGTTGTGGTAGTGAAAGTCACAGCTGGTTGGGTTGTGCTCACCCGAAAATTCTGAGAAGTTCCTGGCTGCATTATGGAATGGTCAGAATCTTCTCTGTTTGTCGAACGAGTGTTAACCATTGGAGTAAAAGATTTGCCAAAATAAAGAAATGTAAAATGCAAAAAGAAAAAAGAAAGGCAAAAAGTTGACGAATGTACTAAACTGCCAAAAGACAAATGTAATAAAGAATATAGCCGAAAAGGAAATTTCCTTTACGACTGTGCAAAAGCTGAATGTAGAATTAAAAAAAAAAAACGAAGGTGAAAACCAAAATATGGCCAAGAGGAAATCCCCTCGTGACCTGAAATGTAAAATCTGGAAAACTGAAAAAACCAAAATATAAAGCTTCTAAATCCAAAGGACAGAAGCTAGCTGAAGAAAAATCAAAAGTTCCTAAAAAGCAAACAGCAGAATGGAAATGTATCTGGTATATAAAAACTCCTGCTACTAAGGGAATAAATCTACCAAAGTAAAAGAAAACAGAAGAGAAATGGAACTACAAATTCATGTAAGGGATCGGTGGTAGGTAACAAACAAACAAAAAGGTAAGTAAAGGTAAAATGATGTACGTATCGTATAGTGCCAGTGTATGCATGTCCTAATACAAATATTCATTTTAATTCCAGGGTTTCGTGAGTGTAAACGCGAAAACAAAAAAAACGATGAAACATGGAAGGTTAGCTACGGTGGACAACACGTGGAAACATAAATCTTTGTCTGGCCTTACAGCCCATGGACTAAGCCACGAATGCGTACGAAGACGAAGAAGAACGTGTATCCCGTGATAAAAAAAGGTAAGTCCACAATCAAATAGGCTATAACTAACTTTAATAATATTGACTCTAAATATGAAAAGATGTAGGCAGAAGTAGACATTTTCCTCCAAGCCCAAAGGCATTTGATGACACTAGGTATCGCTACCACTAGTCACCAAGACCAAGGACACGGAGACAGCTGTCACTTTAATGCACATCCTGTAATCTCCAAGTATTTATCGCCCCCTTTGATGAAGCTGCTCGTGCTCCAGAGTCTCTAAACTCGACTGGGCGGGACTTCACCAAATGAGACGTCTTCTACTTGGTGATTACATAATGTGTAGGACTGATAGAAATAAATGAATGGGCTATTGTGATGAAATTAGGGATAAAACTAAATTAAAACCAAGGGGCGATTAAAAGCTTACTTCCAAGAAGCTATCACGACCTCTGGATTAAAATAATCGTACCCCAAAAGAAATTCCGTTTAGAAAAGGACTGCTTAACTTGGGTCTTAAATGTAGCAAACGCGTTAGGGACTCTTAAATGACCTAAACGGGACTCATTCCTGACTGACAAGTAAACCAAGACATTCTCTACACAAAACAAAAACTATTGACACTAAAAGGCCTTATTTCGGGCCCCACGTTGGGCGCCATTTTGTTAATGGTGGTGTTCCAAGGTTGGGATTTATCTGACGATAAAACCCCGTTTGTGGTGCCATGAATTGCCTTGCCGGTATGCTGGCGTTTAGCGCGGCTAGGGCTCGCCGGATGGGGGTGGTTCTTGCAACCATGACATCTATCACACCATAAACCAAAAAAAATCATACCGGTCTTTGCGTAAGAAAGAAAGAAAAAGGTAGGCCAAAATAAGTCCATGAAAAAAAAGGAACAGGAGACAATGTCGAAAAAAAAACAAACACGTTCACTCACGAAATTAATGGACAAATAACCTACACTGCACCGGACGATACGTGGCTTGGCGGCTGGTATGCCAAGCACTTGGCCCTCCCACAGAAGCCACGATCGGGCTTCACCATGATACCCACACCATGCCCTAGGTATCCCAACATCGGTACCCCTACTTACCTCTTACATGCTCCCTACCACCTTCCTAAAATCGGCCTAGGCCAAACACATTTCTAATTCCGTATTCCAAACGTTATAAAACTGCCCTCTTTATTGTCACAAGTACAAAGAAATCTTAAATAGAATTCCAACAATGACATCCACCGTTCGCCTTCGATCCGATCATTTCTATCCGCTGAAGTAAGGTTCCCGGTTTGCTTCGGCCGGGCTGCCGCTGATGTCCGTCCGCGTATAAACGTCGGTAGTTGGTTCTGTCCGTCCGTGTAGTCTATATGAATATATTCCGCCTTTTCTGTTTTCTTTCAATCAATTCCTTTTTCTCCTTTTAGGTTTGACAAGCTGATATCCCCACCTAACGGGCAAAAGCTCCCTGATCAACGTATTGAGGACCTACCCGGATTAGAGCTCTGATCCTAGCGCCTACGGTTCCTCTAAAACGGAACTCACTAAATTTAAGTTGGGACAGATAACCCTTCTTGTCTCCCCCAGGTAAAAAAAGAAAATTAATATATATATATATATATCTAGATAGTATTGGGCACAAATATATTTATATATGTAAGTATTTACTGTAAAAAAAAAGGTCTGTCTTTATAGGTCGTCCGTTTTGGTCCGGAGTCCGGCATTTACCCTTGCAACCCGGGGAGGTTGCAAGCATCAGGAGCTCCCACGTTGATTGGAGTGGCGATGGTGACTGGGCGTGGCTGATGACCGACGATAGGTGTATTGTAATTATTCCTTATTTTGCTTATACTTCATATATTTTCCAGACTCTCTATTTAGGCTATAAATCCAATTCAGTTTGTAGGTTAAGCCTTTTTTTTATTTGTAGGTTAAGCTCTATTTAGTTTGTAAGTTAAACTCTATTTAGTTTGTAAGTTAAACTCTATTTAGTTTGTAAGTTACACTCTATTTAGTTTGTAAGTAACACTCTATTTAGTTTGTAAGTTAAACTCTATTTAGTTTGCAAGTTACGCTCTGTTTAGTTGGTAAGTTTTAATCTCATATAGTTTTTAGGTTGTAACTTCCTGATGCACGTAGTTTTTAGGATTAATTCGCATGTAGTTTTTCAAGATTAATTGACACGTAGCTTTTAAGATTATTCGGCATGTAGATTTTAGCCTTGTGTTTTTCTTTCTTATTTGTAGTTGATTAATTCATTTAGGTTGTAGCCAAAAATGCAAATTTTCTTGAACACAAATTCACGGCAAATAAAAAACTCTTTCGCTACCACTGGTGTTTTATTTTCTCTTTTCCTTTTTTTTTTTTTTTTTCATAGCGTTTATATTAAGGTAAAAGTGGTTCACACTGCTTTGTGGCACCGGGCATTTCACTTAACCGCAGACACTTGCCGAAAAAACTTTCTTCTCCAATCTCTCGCAGACAAACTCTCTCCTCTCCATCCAGCCAGCTCCAATATCCAGATCCAAAAGAAAGGGAAAAGCCCAGGAAATCGGCCATTTTCCCTAAATTTCCTAATATGGCTTTTTCCTTTCGCTTTTTCCCTTATTTTTGATATTTGGCCCCAAGCGACCTGACATATATCAATTCCAATCTGTGGCCAGCTGTTTCGGCCGCGTTGCCAACCAAATGAACATCATGATATTCACAATAGTGTCAATATGGGGACCTACTAACGCCCTGACATCGCGCACACAACAACTGCTTCATCTTCTTTCGCATGAGTAGTATCAGTATCTTGTATAGAGTGATTTTCGTGTGTCGAGAGGTAATTTTGCACCAGAACTGATTGCGCAATCCAAAGTAGCATCTGTCAGGCAATCTCATCCTTCATTTTACTTTAAAACTGGTGTATTTTTTTTTGTCACGTCGTTGCTGAGGTAGATAAAGTTACTGACTATCTCAAAATTGTAGCTCTCAACTTTCTCCCTTTTCTCTACCTGCTCGGGTGTTTTAAATTTGTCTTATCTCCCCATTACTGCCAGATCCACTTTCGCTGATTCTCTTTCGATACTTTCAAAGGCTGCAGTTAATATTTCCTTCTCTGTCTCTGCAGGAGGATGTGCCTGCACCAAAGCCATCGGTTTGATGTTTAATTCTTTGGTAGAATTTCCAGAATACATTCTGACCCCTGTACATCTCAATTTGCTCACACTCACGTCTTTCTTTTTCCTTTTTCTTTCGGCGGAATAGACGTTTCTCCTCTTTCCTTTTCTCCCGATACCTCTCTTTCATCTGGCGCGTTGATCCTGATTGCAGGGTTGCTCTATATGCTGCCTTCTTGGCGTCAGTAGCATCTCGACACTCTTGGTCGTACCATGGGTTTCTTGGAGGAGGCTTCCGGCACCCAAGTACGGATTTCGCTGCATTTTCCATGGAGCGCCATTATATCATCGGAACAAGGTGTGCTCTCATTAAGCAGTTGGGTCGGTCGATTGGAGTATGCCTTTGCCATCTGTTGAGTTTGGAGCTTTTCAATGTCCAGCTTCCGTGCAGTGTCAGATCGTACTTTCCTTTCCATGTTCAAACGGGTGTGAACCTTTTCTGCAAAAAGGTAATGATCCCGAATCTAAATTCGCTCCACGGATCGGTCGTACATCTAACACACTGGATGAATGCCTCCCATCTATCAGAACGTGATCAATTTGGTTCCTAGTGTTTTGATCAAGTGACATCCATGTGGCTTTGTGAATATTTTTATGTTGAAATCCGGAGCACCTAACTACCATGTTTTTTGCCGCAGCGAAATTTATTCCATTATCGGACGTTATCTCGTGGAGGCTAAACTTTCCGACTTTTGGACCACAAATGTCTTCCTTTCCTATCTTCGCATTAAAATTTCCCAGAACAATTTTAATATCATGGGCGAGGCAGCGGTCATATTCCCTCTCTAGGCGCTCGTAGAAAATATCCTTGGTCTGCTCGTCTTTGTCTTCCGTCGGGTTATAGGCACAAATAAGGCTGATGTCGAAGAATTTGGCTTTGATGCGGATTGTTGCTAGCCCCTTACCCACCAGAGTAAAGCTGGAGATAAGATGTTTCAGTCTCCGACTAACCACATATCCACAGCCAAATTCATGTCTCATGTTATGGCAGCTATAGTATAGTTCGTCACCGTTTGTGTGTTTTGTGACGCCATTCCCAGTCCATCGCACTTCCTGTAAGGCAGTAATTTCTGCTTTGTACTTCTCTCATACATCCGCCAGTGCTTATACTGCACCTTCTCTATAAAGGGTGCGAACATTTCAGGTGCAGATCCGCAAATCATGGTTCTTTTTTCATTTGCGTGGGTTGTCAACGTTGGAGGTGAGTTAAGTTAGACCCGTCGATATCCTTCTTCACTTTGGCCTAGATCGGTTCAGATTTGGATATAGCTGCCATATAGACCGATCTCTCGAATTAAGGTCTTGGGCCCATAAAAGGCGCTTTTATTGTCCGATTATGCCAAAATTTGGGACAGTGAGTTGTGTTAGGCCAGTCGACATCCTTCTTCAATTTGACGTAGATCGGTTCAGATTTGGATATAGCTGCCATATAGACGGATTTTTCGATATAAGGTTTTTGGCCCATAAAAGGCGCATTTATGGTCCGATTTCGCCAAAATTTGGGACAGAAGGTTGTGTTAGGCTTTTCGACAAGTTTCTAAAATTTGGCCAAAATCAGTCTAGATTTGGATATAGCTGTTATATAGACCGATCTCTCGACCTAAGGTTTTAGGCCCATAAAAGGCGCATTTATTGTTCGATTTCGCCAAAATTTGGGACAGTGAGTTGTGTTAGGCCAGTCGACATCTTTCTTCAATTTTGCCTAGATCGGTTCAAATTTGGATATAGCTGCCATATAGACCGATCTCTCGATTTAAGGTTTTGGGCACATAAAAGACTCCGAAATTTGGGACAGTGGGTTATGTTAGGCCCAGTAACATTCTTCTTTAATTTGGCTCAGATCGATTCAGATTTGGATATAGCTGCCATATAGACCGATCTCTCGATTTAAGGTTTTTGGTCTTGGACCCATGAAAGGCGAATTTATTGTTCAATTTCGCCGAAATTTGGGACAGTGAGTTGTGTTAGCCCAGTCGACATCCTCCTTCAATTTGGCCTAGATCGGTTCAGATTTGGATATAGCTGCCATATAGACCGATCTCTCGATCTAAGGTTTTGGGCCCATAAAAGGCGCATTTATTGTTCGATTTCGAAGAAATTTGGGATAGTGAGTTGTGTTAGGCCCTTTAATATTCTTCTTTAATTTGGCTCAGATCGGTGCAGATTTGGATATAGCTGCCATATAGACCGATCTCTCGATTTAAGGTTTTTGGCCCATAAAAGGCGCATTTATTATACGCTTTCGCCTCAATTTGGGACAGAGAGTTAAGCTAGACCCTTTGACATCTTCCTGGAATATGCCACAGATCGGTCTATATTTGGATATGGCTACCCAAAAGAGCAATATTTGGTTCTACAAAATTGAACATTGACCTGTATTTATTATACCTCTCAATATCCGTGTCGAATTTGGTCCAAATCGAACCATATTTCGATAAAGCTGATATGGGGGCATAAATTATGCATTTTTCACCGGATTATGACCAAAGGTGGCTTATACATATCCAAAGTAGTGGGTATCCAAAGTTCGGCCTGGCCGAACTTAACGCCTTTTTACTTGTTTCAATGTAATTTCTTCAAGTTTTTCCAGGACGGGCTATTAACCCCACGCTTAACCCATATTTTTATCATTCTATGAGAGAACTCGTGGCACATTTTGCCTCACTATCTTTAGCGGATGTTAAAGATAGCTAACCAGTTACCACCGCAGGAAGGTTTGTATTCACGTTTGAGATGGAGAATGACCAAGTTAAGCCTAGAATTTGCCAAGTTTAAACCAATCAGAACGGTTCCTTGGTTTCCAACATTCCCATGTGCACCTCACACACAGAACTAAAGATTACTTGAAATTAAAACAGACAAACTAAGAAGAAAACATTTTTTCCTGACCAATGGATTCAAAATCGAGTCTTTTTACGTCTAATTTCCATCGGAGAGTGAATCTTATTTTACTCCATATATGGTTACCGAATTTCTCTTTTTGGCAAAATCCCACTTCCAACTTGGAATTGGAAAATTGATTTAAACAAATTTTGAAAATGAGGACTTACTTTTATAAAGTCCCGTTGATCAGGTTCATGGTTGGATGGTCGATTTATTTGGAAGCCATATGAGTTTTTGGATCAATTTACAACATGCGTTGTATAGAAGTTTGAAGTCATAATGCTAGTTACAATCCTTAACAGACTCAATAGATTATTCGTAGTTGATTGTGGTAGCGTAGCATGTACGGACTTAAGCTTCCGATGGGAATCGAACCTACGATCGCTTTCAACTCAGGCATTGAGACCGAGTCAATGGCCAATGGTTGGTCAACAACAAATAGAATTTTTTCTAAAATCGCACTTTATGCTACTTAAATCTTTTATTTGCCCATTTTGCCCTTAAAATGCCTAGAGTCTACATTTTATTGGAATTTATTTTTCAGTTTCATTACAATGCATTTTTGTTAACATTTCTAAGAATAAATATGAGAACGTCACTGCTATTTGCCATTGTGATAAACTTTGAGCAGTCTTGTGACCCCAAACGTTAGAAGTTTTGCATTAATTTATAAATGATAATATGACCACTTGGTTTTTAAACCCCCCACCATAGGATGGGGGTATACTAATTTTGTCATTCTGTTTGTAACTTCTCAAAAAAGTAGACAAAGTCCCCATAAAGTATATATATTCTTGTTTGTCATGACATTTCAAGTCGATTTAGCCATGTCCGTCCATCTGTCTGTCCATCTGTCCGTCCGTCTGAACATCTGTCCGTCCGTCCGTATGTCTGCCGAAAGCACGCAAACTTTCGAAGGGGTAAAGCTAGCCGTTTGAAATTTTGCATAAATACTTCTTATTTATGTAGGTCGGTTGGGATTGTAAATGGGCTATATCGGTCCATATTTTGGTATAGCTGCCATATAAACAGATTTCTTGGGTCTTGATTTCTTGAGCTACTAGAGGGCACAATTCTTATCCTATTTGGCTGAAATGTTGCACGAGGTGTTTTGTTATGACTTTCAACAACTGTGCTGAGTATGGTTGAAATCAGCCCATAACCTGATATAGCTGCCATATAAACCAATCTCGGGTCTTGACTTCTTGAGCCACTAGAGGGCGCAGTTCTTATCCGACTTCCAACAACTGTGTTGAGTGTAATTGAAATCGTTTCATAATGTGATATAGCTGCCATATAAACCGATCTCGGGTCTTGACTTCTTGAGCCACTAGAGGGCGCCAGTATTATCCGATTCGGCTGAAGTTTTGCACGAGGTGTTTTATTATGACTTCCAAGAATTGTGCGGAGTATGATCGAAATCGGTCCATAACCTGATATAGCCGCCATATAAACCGATCTCGGGTTTTGACTTCTTGGGCCACTACAGGGTACATAATGTATCCGATTTGGCTGAAATTTTACAAGAGGTGTTTTATTATGAATTCTAACAACTGTGCTGAGTATGGTTGAAATTGGTCCATAACCTGATATAGCCGCCATATAAACCGATCTCGGGTCTCGACTTCTTGAGCCACTAGAGGACGCAGTTCTTATCCGGTTTGGCTGAAATCTTGCACGAGGTGGTTTATTATGACTTCCAACAACTGTGATGGGTATGGTTGAAATCGGCCCATAACCTGATATAGCTGCCATATAAACCAATCTCGGGTCTTGACTTCTTGAGCCACTAGAGAGCACAATTCTTATCCGATTTGGCTGAAATTTTGCACGAGGTGTTTTATTATGACTTCCAAGATCTGTGCGGAGTATGATTGAAATCGGTCCATAACCTGAAATAGCTGCCATTTAAACCGATCTGGGATCTTGACTTCTTGAGCCTCCAGAGGGCATAAATAAAGGGTGATTTTTTTGAGGTTAGGATTTTCATGCATTTGTATTTGACAGATCACGTGGGATTTCAGACATGGTGTCAAAGAGAAAGATGCTCAGTATGCTTTGACATTTCATCATGAATAGACTTACTAACGAGCAACGCTTGCAAATCATTGAATTTTATTACCAAAATCAGTGTTCGGTTCGAAATGTGTTTCGCGCTTTACGTCCGATTTATGGTCTACATAATCGACCAAGTGAGCAAACAATTAATGCGATTGTGACCAAGTTTCGCACTCAGTTTACTTTATTGGACATTAAACCAACCACACGAATGCGTACAGTGCGTACAAAAGAGAATATTGCGTCTGTTTCTGAGAGTGTTGCTGAAGACCGTGAATTGTCGATTCGTCGCCGTTCGCAGCAATTGGGTTTGTGTTATTCGACCACATGGAAGATTTTACGCAAAGATCTTGGTGTAAAACCGTATAAAATACAGCTCGTGCAAGAACTGAAGCCGAACGATCTACCACAACGTCGAATTTTCAGTGAATGGGCCCTAGAAAAGTTGGCAGAAAATCCGCTTTTTTATCGACAAATTTTGTTCAGCGATGAGGCTCATTTCTGGTTGAATGGCTACGTAAATAAGCAAAATTGCCGCATTTGGAGTGAAGAGCAACAAGAAGCCGTTCAAGAACTGCCCATGCATCCCGAAAAATGCACTGTTTGGTGTGGTTTGTACGCTGGTGGAATCATTGGACCGTATTTTTTCAAAGATGCTGTTGGACGCAACGTTACGGTGAATGGCGATCGCTATCGTTCGATGCTAACAAACTTTTTGTTGCCAAAAATGGAAGAACTGAACTTGGTTGACATGTGGTTTCAACAAGATGGCGCTACATGCCACACAGCTCGCGATTCTATGGCCATTTTGAGGGAAAACTTCGGAGAACAATTCATCTCAAGAAATGGACCGGTAAGTTGGCCACCAAGATCATGCGATTTGACGCCTTTAGACTATTTTTTGTGGGGCTACGTCAAGTCTAAAGTCTACAGAAATAAGCCAGCAACTATTCCAGCTTTGGAAGACAACATTTCCGAAGAAATTCGGGCTATTCCGGCCGAAATGCTCGAAAAAGTTGCCCAAAATTGGACTTTCCGAATGGATCACCTAAGACGCAGCCGCGGTCAACATTTAAATGAAATTATCTTCAAAAAGTAAATGTCATGGACCAATCTAACGTTTCAAATAAAGAACCGATGAGATTTTGCAAATTTTATGCGTTTTTTTTAAAAAAAAAGTTATCAAGCTCTTAACAAATCACTCTTTATTATCCGATTTGACAGAAATTTAGTACAACGACTTCTCCCATTACCTTCAACATACGTGTCAAATATGGTTCGAATCGGTTCATAGCCTCATATAGCTCCCATATAAACCGATCTCTCTATATTACTTCTTGAGACCCTAAAGGGCACAATTCTCACTCGAATTGGCTGAAATTTTACACAATGACTTCTACTATGGTCTCCAACATTCAGTTCAGACCGGACCTTAACTTGGCATAGCTCCAATATTATAGCAATTCTTTATTTTTATCGTTTGTTTTCCTAAAAAGGGATATAGGGAAAAGAGCTCGACAAATGCGATTTATGGTGGGGGAGGGTATATAAGATTCGGCCCGGGCGAACCCACCACCATAGGATAGGGGGTTTAGTCGTTCCGTTTGCAATACATTGGAATATCTATTTTCTACCCAACAAAGTATATATATTTCGGATCGTCGTAAAATTCCAAGGTTTAAAGATGTCCGTGTGTCTGTCCTTCCTTCAGTTGTAGTCATTCTAAAGCCTTTAAAAATTGAAATATCGAGCTGAAATTTGGCACAGCTACGTCTTTCTGCTGCACGCAGTTCTTGAACGGCCCAAATCGAACCATATATGGATATAACTGCCCAATAGACGCATCTGCCTATATGGGTCTGAAACCCATAAAAGCTGCATTTATAACCCGATTTCGTTGAAATTCGAAATAGTGAATTTTTGTAACCTAATTTTAGGTATATTTATTGATGATGCTATGTCTAATGCGCCTTCTTGAACCCATTAATCAATTTTAAATCTCCAATTCTTCATTTTACTTACACGATTGATATGACAAGAATACTGCGACAAATCTACCTTAAGCGAACCAAACTAATAGAAATATCAACAACAACAAAAAAATAACTAAACTTGTATATCACACAGACAGCCAAAAGCAAAAGCTTTGGAGCTCCTAACAAGTATAGAATTTTTTAATGACTAATTCAATTGAGTTATGATAACCAAAATAATAATACATTACGATAAGAACAAAAAAAAAAATAAAGAGAAGAAAACAAGTAAAAGAGTACTTCGTTCAGCCGGGCCGAATCTTTTATACCCTCCACCATGGATCGCATTTGTAAAGTTCTTTAAATGACTTTTTCGAATAGATAAACAACATTCATAGAAAAACACAATCTCCAAAATTTCAGGCAAATCGAGTAATAATTGCGCCCTAAAATTCAAACTGGGAGATCGGTTTTTAGGGCAGCTACTTCAGGTTGTATACCGATTAAGACCATACTTAGAATAGTTAATGGAAGTCATACCAAAACGACATATGAGAAATTTCAACCATTTTAGATAAGAAATGCTCCCTCTAGAGCCTCAAGAAGTCTATTCGGGAGATCGGTTTATATGGCGGCTAAATCAGGTTATGGACTGATATAGACTATACTTGGCACAAATGTTGGAAGTCCTACCAGAACACTTCATTCAAAATTTCAGCCAAATCGGATAAGAATTGCGCCCTCTTAAAGCCCAAGAAGTCGAGACCCAAGATCGGTTTATATGGCAGTTATATCAAAACATGGACCAATTTGGCCATTTAACAATCCCGACCGACCTACACCAATAAGAAGTATTTGGGCAAAATTTCAAGCGCCTAGCTTTACTCCTTCGAAAGTAAGCGTGCTTTCGACAGACGGACGGACGGACGGATATGGCTAGATCGACTTAAAATGTCATGACGATCAAGAATATATATACTTTATGGGGTCTTAGACGCATATTTCGAGTTGTAACAAACGGAATGACGAAATTAGTATACCACCCTTCCTTCGGTGGAGAGTATAAAAACTTACAAAGTCGACTAAAACGAAACCCTAAAGGCCAAAACAGAATGAGCCCTTCGAGCTTTGTTTTTGAGCTTTGCGTTGAAAAAATGCAACTCTGCTTACAAATGTCAAAAAGCGCAAAAGTTAAACAATTTTTATCGTGACGCCTAAAAACACTACTTTACGTATGGCAACACAGAATGACGTTCGATTTCAGTCACCAAAGTTGACAATTCTCCCGCTTTTGTGGGATTACTTTGCAGAGTTGCATTTTTCAATGCAATGCTCAAAGCGTTGCGCTTTGTTTTTGAGTGTCGCGTTGAAAAATGCAACTCTGCAAAGAAATTTCACAATTAACACACCACGTTTCCTCAACAAAACGATTTCGACATCTAGGACAAGGTCTAATTCTTAGGTGTGATCTAGGATAGGAAACTGAATTGGAAGTGTCACAGGAGCGTACTGAGAAGGCTCACAGATGTTGGGCACTATGTAGACGGACCGTAGGCTCGAAATGGGGCCTGAATCCTAGAATAGTCCACTGGCTCTACAGGAGCGTGATGAGACCAATACTTACTTACGCCTCAGTAGTTTGGTGGACTGCTATGGAGGAAAAAAGCAACATAAGGATCATACAATAGGTTCAGAGAACATGTTGTCTTGGCATTGGCGGAGCAATGAGGACCACACCCACTGAAGACTATTCTAGATATCCGACCCATTGACATACAAATTGTGAGGCAGCCACTGCGGCTATGAGACATAAGGCGATGGGAGCATGGATTGAGGATGGGAGCAGCTCATACCAGCGCGGTATAATCGAGGCGACGATAGGAAACCTGGAAGGAAGGGAAGAGGTTGCCGATCGGATACCTGAGATGAACCTTGAAGTCGAGTGCGAGGCACTGCTGCCATCGGCACAGTCTTGGTTTGATGGAACCCTAGTATTGTCATCTGGAAGATCATGTTACACGGATGGATCAAAGCTAGGTGACAGAGTGGGGGTTTACATTGAGAACCCAGGGACTGAAATCTGTTTTAGACTGCCTGACCATAATACGATCCTGCAGGCAGAGTTTCTGGCGACCACGGAATACGTGAAGTGGTGTGGTGCTAACGTGAGAACGTCGAGTGTGAACCAGCCTTGCAGTGTAAGAAGGAGATTAACGCCTTCTCTGAGGATGGCAAAATCCCCATTGTTTGGGTGCCTGGCCATAACGGAGTAAGGGGAAATGAAAGGGCAAACGATTTGACGGTTAAGGCCAGAGGACTGCCGTCAATAAACTTGGTTAACCCGAAGCCTTTCGGGTAGACGCAGTCCGAGTTAAGGGAGTGGGCGATGAATGCGTATGCAACATTGTGGAACATCGAAACGGTCAGTAGGACGGCGATAATCCCATAGGGGATCCAGATCATGGGAAGACGAGACTATTACTGAGAGGAAGCAAGAAGCAGGTCCGTATAGCTATTGGTATCATAACGGGACACATAGGACTACGAGCTCAATTATGTAAAATCGGTGCGGCAAGTGATAGCATGTGTAGGGTATGCGGGGAAGATGATGAGACGTTGGAGCATTTCCTTTGTCATTGCTCGGCTTTTGCGTCCAACAGATACCGGTACTTAGGTGGAGACACAATATCAGACATGAACCAACTTAGGGGAGTGGTATTGAAAACAATTAAGGATTTTGTAAGTAGCACGGAATTCCTCACTCAATATTTTCCTTTTTAGAGGTTACTTTCTAGTTTTTTGAGCGCACAACCCGCCGATTACTGGCTTAGGTGTATGTCCATAGTGGCATGGGGCGGATTAATATCTGCACCCTCTTTTCAACCTAACCTAACTTTGATGCCTTAAAACACTACTTTACGTACGGCAACACAGAATGACTCTCGATTTTTGTTGTCAGTGTTGAAAATTCTTTAACTTTTGGGCGTTGCTTTTGTGGCATTTGTTTGCAGAGTTGTAATTTTCAACGCAACGCTCAAAAACAAAGCACAACGCTTTCTGTTCTATTTTGGCCTTTATTCCGTTTTGGCCTTACCTGATACTTACTTTTGAACTCCTCTATTCGTTTTCAGCTAAGGGTCGAAGAAGTTCATATGTGAAAACGTTTTTATACCCACTACCGTAGGATAGGGGACATATTCATTTAGTCATTCCATTTGCAACACATCGAAATATCAATTTCCGACCCTTCAAAGTATATATTGGGCTGCCCAAAAAGTAATTGCGGATTTTTTAAAAGAAAGTAAATGCATTTTTAATAAAACTTAGAATGAACTTTAATCAAATATACTTTTTTTACACTTTTTTTCTAAAGCAAGCCAAAAGTAACAGCTGATAACTGACAGAAGAAAGAATGCAATTACAGAGTCACAAGCTGTGAAAAAATTTGTCAACGCAGACTATATGATATATTTCGGATCGTCGTAAAATTCTAGGACGATTTCACGATGTCCGTGTGTCTGTCCGTCTGTCCGTCCGTCTGTTGTAATCACTCTAGAGCCTTCAAAACTTGAGATATAGAACTGAAATTTAGCACGTCTTTTTGATGCACTCTGGTTAAATTCTCGAATGGACCAAATCGGACCATATTTGGATATAGCTGCTATATGGACCTAGCAGCCTATAAAGGGTCTAATGCCCATAAAAGCTTTATTTTTCATCCGATTTTGCTGAAATTTGAAAGAGTGAGTAGTTTAAGGCTTCCCGACAACCGACCCAAATATGGTTCAGATCGGACGATATTTAGATATAGCTACCATATGGACCGATCTTCCGATAAAGGGTCTGAAGATCATAAAAGCCTATAAAGGGTCTAATGCCCATAAAAGCTTTATTTTTCATCCGATTTTGCTGAAATTTGAAAGAGTGAGTAGTTTAAGGCTACCCGACAACCGACCCAAATATGGTTCAGATCGGACAATATTTAGATATAGCTACCATATGGACCGATCTTCCGATAAAGGGTCTGAAGACCATAAAAGCTTTATTTATTACCCGATTTCGCTGAAATTTGAAACAGTGGGTGGGTGTTAACCCTCCCGATATCTGACGTAGATATGGATTAGATCGGTGCATATATAGATATAGCTGTCATATAGAACGATCTCCCGATTAAGGGTCTGAAGCTCGTCAAAGCTTTATTTATTACATGATTTCGCTGAAATTAAAAACATTGGGCAATTTTAAGCCTCCCGACATCTGACCTAAATATGGTTCAGATCGGACTATATTTAGATATAGCTGTGATATAGACCGATCTCCCGATAAGGGGTCTGAAGGCCATAAAAGCTTTATTTATTACCCGATTTCGCTAAAATTAAAAACATTGGGTTATTATAAGCCTCACGACATCTGACCTTAATATGGTACGTATCGGACTATATTTAGATATAGCTGCCATATAGATCGATCTCCCGCTAAAGGGTCTGAAGGCCATAAAAACTTGATTTTTTAACCGATTTCGCAAAAATTTTAAACATTGAGTTATTTTTAGCCTCCTGACACTCGACCTAAATATGGTTCGATCGGACTATATTTAGATATAGCTGCCATATAGACCGATCTGCCGATAAGGGGACTGAGCTTATAAAAGCTTTATTTACTACCCGATTTCGCTGAAATTTGAAACAGTGAGTTTTTCTGAGCCTCACGATATCCGACCTTAATATGATTCAGAGCGGTTTATAATTGGATATATCTGCCAAAAAGACCAATATTTTGTTCTACAAAATTGAATAGTGACATATATATTAGACCACTCAATGTCCGTGCCGAAATTCACAGGATTGTGACGACATTGGGTTTCCTTATATATCCGAGGTGGTGGGTATCCAAAGTTCGGCCCGGCCTAACTTAATCCCTTTTTATACCCTCCACTATAGGATGGGGGTATACTAATTTCGTCATTCTGTTTGTAGCTACTCGAAATATTCGTCTGAGACCCCATAAAGTATATATATTCTTGATCGTCGTGACATTTTATGTCGATCTAGCCATGTCCGTCCGTCTGTCTGTCTGTCTGTCGAAAGCACGCTAACTTTCGAAGGAGTAAAACTAGCCGCTTGAAATTTTGCACAAAATACTTCCTATTAGTGTATGTCGGTTGGGATTGTAAATGGGCCAAATGGGTCCAAGTTTGTATATAGCTGCCATATAAACCGATCTTGGGTCTTGACTTTTGGAGCCTCTAGAGTGCGCAATTTTTATTCGATTGAAATGAAATTTTGCACGACGTGTTTTCTTACGATATCCAACAACTGTGCCAAGTATGGTTCAAATCGGTCCATAGCCTGATATAGCTGCCATATAAACCGATCTTGGGTCTTGACTTCTTGAACCTCTAGAGGTCGTAATTCTTATCCGATTTGACTGAAATTTTGCACGAAGTATTTAGTTATGATATTCAACAACTGTGCTAAGTATGGTTCAAATCGGTCCATATTTTGATGTAGCTGCCATATAAACCGATCATTAATCTTGACTTTTTGAGCCTCTAGAGGGCGCAACTCTCGTCCGATTTGACTGAAATTTTGCACGAAGTGTTTTGGTATCACTTCCAACAACTGTGTTAAGTACGGTTCAAATCGGTTCATAATCTGGTATAGCTGTCATATAAACCGATCTTGGATCTTAACTTCTTGAGCCCATAGAGCGCGCAATTCTCATCCTATTTGGTTGAAATTTTGCATGAAGTGTTTTGTTATGACTTCCAATAACTGTGTTTAGAATGGTTAAAATCGGTTCATAATCTGGTATAGCTGTCATATAAACCGATCTTGGAACTTGAATTCTTTAGCCTCTAGAGGGCGCAATTCTCATCCGATTTGGCTGAAATTTTGCATGAGGTGTTTTGTTATGACTTTCAATAACTGTGCTAAGTATGGCGCAAATCACTACATAACCTGATATAGCTGCCATATAAACCGATCTGGGATCTTGAATTCTTGAGCCTCTAGAGGGCGCAATTATCATCCGACTTGACTGAAATTTTGCACGAAGTATTTTGTTATGATATTCAACAACTGTGCTAAGTATGGTTCAAATCGGTCCATATTTTGATATAGCTATCGTATAAACCGACCATTGATCTTGACTTTTTGAGCCTCTAGAGGGCACAATTCCCGTCCGATTTGATTGAAATTTTGCGCGTAGTGTTTTGTTATCACTTTCAACAACTGTGTTTAGAATGGTTGAAATCAGTCCGTGTTTTGATAACGCTGCCATATAAACCGATCTGGGATCTTGACTTCTTGAGCCTCTAGAGGCCGCAATTCTCATCCGATTTGGCAGAAATTTTGTACAACAGCTTCTCTCATCACCTTCAACATACGTGTCTAATATGGTCCGAATCGATCAATAGCTTGATACAGCTCCCATATAAACCGAGCTCCCGATTTTACTTCTTGAGCCCCTACAAGGCACAATTCTTATCCGAATGAACTGAAATATTACACAATGACTTATACAATGTTCAGCATTCATTTGTGGTCCGAATCGGACTTTAACTTGATATAACTCCAATAGCATAACAGTTCTTAGTCAATATTCTTTGTTTGCCTAAAAGGAGATACCGCTCATATAATTCGACAAAAGCGATTCATGGTGGAGGGTATATAAGATTCGGCCCGGCCGAACTTAGCACGCTCTTGTTACTTCTTTTTTTTTTTTGTGAACATCCGTGGTGGAGGGTAGCCAATTGAAGGTTTTTAGTTATTACCTGATATATTTTCGTCACGTCGCAAACGAATTGTTGCATGTATAACAATAGCCTGCGGCAAACGATGGTGTGTAGAAAAATATTTAAGAGATAGCCGACATATACAATCTACAATAGAGTGGTGAATTTGAAAAACAACAACAAAATATATAGATAACACGATAGAACCACACAAGAGTTTCACTATGGTGCCGGCCGACAATTTGTTTTTTTGGCTACAGTCAAATGTCAATAGCCATTACAAGCGACAAGAACAATAAGCCTCCATAAAGTAGAAAGAAACAATAATATCAAAAATTTTTCTAAAAATCTAGTGAGTTAGCTGGGGAAATTCCCTTGATTTTTTTTTACGTTTTAACGGTGATAAAAACATTGAAGTGTCAAAATATCAAAACCAAAACTCTTATCTCTTCTTCGAATTTAGGGTCAAACCCATGCTATGCTTATAACTAAAAACAAATCTTTACAAAAAAAAAAATTGAGTGATTGTAGAGAGAGTGATTTGAAAGCCAAGTCTCAAACTCTCATAGGCGTCAATTATCATGTGCAGATGCTGTGAGCGCAGATATGGCACTTATCTCAAAAACAAGAGTGAACTACCGAATGTACTCACAAGTAATGAGTAACCTGGCTTGCACTACAAAAAATGTTCAGATTTAATAGTACTGTCATGCACATCGATCAGTCAGTCTAGCCAATATTGTTGAGAGCAAACCACCAAAGCAATTCAAACAGTGCGAGTCAAACTTAATCAAAATATCTAGCAGTGTGTCATTCAAATAATATCTTTTATTGAAAAAAAAAAACCACGAATATTTTAATTATGAATTTTCTATAAATAAGCAAATATTGATAATCGTAATTGAAAAATACCATCAAATAAAATTTATCTCAAAGCAACACACAAACCCACAAAATTTTAAATCAACGAAATAAAAATCTAAAACAAATAAGTAATAATAAAATAAAACAACAATGACGACATCACTCATTCGAGCAGGTGAATTGCCATTTATGTCCAAAAAAGAGTCATTATTCAAATTTGTTTTCAAGTGCTTGTGACTAGTCGTTTTATATGAGCGTAAAAAAAAACCTAACAAAAGAATAAACTTAGCACCTTTAACAAAATACTATAAATAAATATACGCATAATGAAAAAGAAGATGAACCTTTTTGGGATTCGCTATCGAGAGATCCAACACAATCCATCATTCCATAAAAGAATGAAATAAAATAAGTAAAAGCGTGCAAAATTCGGCCGGGCCGAATCTTATATATCCTCCACCATGGATCGCATTTGTCGAATTCTTTTCCCGGCATCTCCTCTTAGGCAAAACAAGAAGTGAAATATAGAGATCGATTTATATGGGAGCTGTATCAGGCTATAGACCGATTCAGCCCATAATGAACACATATGTTGATGGTCATGAGAGGATCCATCGTACAAATCGGATAACAATTGCGCCCCCTAGATGCTCAAGAAGTCAAGACCCAAGATCGGTTTATATGGCAGCTATATCAGGTTATGGACCAATTTGAACCATACTTGGCACAGTTGTTGGAAGTCACAGCAAAACACGTCGTGCAAAATTTCATTTCAATCGGATAAGAATTGCGCCCTCTAGAGGCTCAAGAAGTCAAGACCCACGATCGGGTTTATATAGCAGCTATATCAGGTTATGGACCGATTTGAACCATACTTGGCACAGTTGTTGGAGGTCATAGCGAAACACGTCGTGCAAAATTCCATTGCAATCGCATAAGAATTGCGCCCTCTAGAGGCTCAAGAAGTCAATACCCAAGATTGGTTTATATGGCAGCTATATCAGGTTATGGACCGATTTGAACCATACTTGGCACAGTTGTTGGAAGTCATAGCGAAACACGTGGTGCAAAATTCAATTCCAATCGGATAACAATTGCGCCCTCTAGAGGCTCAAGAAGTCAAGACCCACGATCGGTTTATATGGCAGCTATGTCAAAACATGGACCGCTATAGCCCGTTTACAATCCCAACCGACCTACACTAATAAGAAGTATTCGTGCAAAATTTCAACCCTATCAGACAAAAATTGCGGCTTCCAGGGCCTCAAAAAGTCAAATCGGGAGATCGGTTTATATGGCAGCTATATTTAAATCCGAACCGATATGGCCCGTTTGCTATCCCCAACGACCTACATCAATATTAAATATTTGTGCAAAATTTCAAGTAGCTAGCTTAATGCGTTCCACCGCTATTGTGATTTCGACACGCCCATGGACGGACATGGCTAGTTCGACTCAGAACGTCGAGACGATCAACTTTATGGGGGACGAATATTCCGAGGTGTTACAAACGGAATGACTAAATGAATATACCCCCTATCCTATGGTGGTGGGTATAAAAATACGTTGTTAAGAGCTTTAAAAGTCTTAACGTTTTTATGGCCATTAAATCCATAAATAATTCGTATCTGACTTATTTAGCCAATCTCAAAAACCTCAATGATTAAATTTGGGTGGATGATTCGTACTCAACTCCCTTTATTATACCCACCACCGAAGGATGGGGGTATATTCATCTTGTCATTCCGTTTGCAACACATCGAAATATCAATTTCCGACCCTATATAGTATATATATACTTGATCACCGTAAAAATCTAAGACGATCTAGACATGTCCGTCCGCCAGTCCGGCTGTCCGCCAATCCGGCTGTCCGCCCGTCCGTCTGTCCGCCCGTCTGTCCGTCCGTCTGTCTGTTAAAATCACGCTACTGTCTTTAAAAATAGAGATATTGAGCTGAAATTTTGCACAGATTCTTTTTTTTTCATAAGCAGGTTATGTTCGAAGATGGGCTGTATCGGACTATATCTTGATATAGCCCCCATGTAGACCGATCCTCCGATTTAGGGTCTTAGGCCTATAAAAGCCACATTTATTATCCGATTTAGCTGAAATTTGGGACAGTGACTTGTGCTAGGCCGGTCGATACCCTTCTTCAATTTGGCTCAGATTGGTCCAGATTTGGATATAGCTGCCATATAGACCGATCCTCCGATTTAGGGTCTCAGGCCCATAAAAGCCACATATATTGTCCGATTTTGCTGAAATTTGGTTTCGGTATGCATTGCCATCGAGGCGGCTTTTAACAATGGGTCCGCACATTGTTGAAAGCCCCCCACACTGATCCAATCCTTAGGCACACTGATCCAATCCTTAGACCAGTACCGGGTGCACCCAGTCCTTAGAGACTGAATAAACCATATGCCAAGGAACAGGTGGATAAATCAGGTGAAAATTAAGGGATCTAAGGGCTTTAAAAGCCAAATCCGGGGATTTATATGGGGGCTGTATCTGTTTATAGACTGATTCGGATCATACTTGACATGGATGTTGAAAGTTACAACTCAAGTCTTTGTTTCAAATTTTAGGCAAATCGGATGAAAATTGAGTCTTTTAAGGGCTCAAGAAGTCAAATCCGGATATCGGGTTATATGGGGGCTACATCTGTTGATAGACCAATTCGGATCATACTTGGCATGGATGTTGGAAGTTACAACTCAAGTCTTTGTTCAAATTTTAGCCAAATCGGATGAAAATTGAGTCTTTTAAGAGCTCAAGAAGTCAAATCCGGGTATCGGGTTATATTGGGGCTACTCATGTTGGAAATTATAACTCAAGTCTTTGTACCAAATTTATGCCAAATCAGGTGAAAATTAAGGCTTCTAGGAGCGTAAGAAATCAAATCCGGGGACCGGTTTATATTGGGGCTGTATCTGTTTATACCCTGATTCGGATCATACTTGGCATGGATGTTGGAAGTTATAACTCAAGTCTTTGTACCAAATTTATTTCAGATGAAAATTAAGGCTTCTAGGAGCGCAAGAAATCAAATCCGGGGACCGGTTTATATTGGGGCTGTATCTGTTTATACCCTGATTCGGATCATACTTGGCAAAGATGTTGAAAGTTACAGCTCGAGTCTTTGTACCAAATTTCAGCCAAATCGGATGAAATTTAAGGCTTCTAGGAGCGCAAGAAATTCGGTTTATGTGGGGGCTGTATCTGTTTATACCCTGATTCGGATCATACTTGGCATGGACGTTGGATATCATCACTCAATTCTTTGTTCCAAATTTTAGCCAAATCGGATGAAAATTGAGGCTTCTAGGGGCTCAAGAAGCCAAATCGGGGGATCAGTTTAAATGGAGGCTATATCCAAATCTGAACCGATATGGTCAATTTGCATTCCCCAATGAACTACACCAATATGAAGTATCTGTGCAAAATTTCAAGCGGCTAGCTTTACGCGTTCGACCGCTATCGTGATTTCAACAGACAGACGGACGGATCAACTTAGAATATCGAGACGATTCAGAATGTTTACATTTTATGGGGTCACAAATCAATATTTCAAGGTGCTACCCGCGGAATGACTAGATTAGTATAACCCCATCCTACGATGGTAGGTACAAAAATGCGACCTCTTGAAGTCACATTAGTATACCCCCATGCTATGGTGGTAGGTATAAATAAGTTCGGCCGGCCCGAATCTTATGTACCCTCCACCATGGGTCGCATTTTTCGATATCTTTGCGCGGTATCTCATTTTAGGTAAACAAAGAATAATGAATAAGAACTGTTATGCTATTGAAGCTATGGTTATAGTCCGATTCGGATGTAGAAGTCATTGTGTAATATTTCAGTCCATTCGGATAAAAATTGGGCCTTGTAGGGGTCAAGAGGAAAAATAGGGAGATCGGTTTTTATGGGAGTTGTATCGAGCTATCGATCGATTCAGACCATGTTCGAAACGTGCGTTGAAAGTCACCGGAGACGCCGTTGTACAAAAGTTCTGTCAAATCGGATGAGAATTACGCCCTCTAGAGGCTCTAGAAGTCAAGATCCAAGATCGGTTTATATGACACCTATACCAGATTATGAACCGATTTGAATCATACTTAGCAAATCGGATGAGAAGTCAAGATCCCAGATCGGTTTATGTGACAGCTATATCAGGTTATATACCGATTTGCGTCATACTTAATACAAATGCAAATTTTGCCCATGAACATTCCATTAAGGAACAGGGGCAAACTTCCTACATATCAATGAGTGCAGTCCGATTCAAGTTTTAAGCTCAATGATAAGGGGCCTCCTTCTTATACCCGAGTCTGAACGGCGTGCCGCAGTGCGACACCTCTTTGGAGAGAAGTTTTTCATGGCATACTACCTCACAAATGTTGCCAGCATTATGAGGGGAAAACTACCGCTGACAATTTTTCCTGATGGTCTCGCCAGGATTCGAACCCATGCGTTCAGCGTCATAGGCGGACATGCTAACCTCTGCGCTACGGTGGCCTCCGATACTTAATACAGTTGTTGGAAACCATAACAAAAACCTCATACAAAACTTCAGTCAAATAGGACGAGAATTGCGCCCTCTAGCTGCTCAAGAAGTCAAGATCCAAGATCGGTTTAAATGGCAGCTTTACCAGGTAATGAACCGATTTGAACCATACTAGGCACAGTTGTTGGAAGTGATACCAAAGCACCACGTCCAAAATTTCAGTCAAATCGGACGAGAATTGCGCCCTCTTAAGGCTCAAGACGTCAAGACCCAATAGCAGTTTATATGGCAGCTATATCAAAACATGGACCGATTTGACCCAATTACAATCCCAACCGACCTACTTTAATAAAATGTATTTGTGCGAAATTTCAAGCGGCTAGCTTTACTCTTTCGAAAGTTAAGGTGCTTCGACAGACAGGCGGACGGACAGAGGGACGGATCGAAGTCAAAACAGAAGTTTTTGTGCCAAATTTCAGCCAAATCAGATGAAAAATTAAGCCCCTAGCGGCTCAAGATGTCAAAATCGGGGATCGATTTATATCGGGCCTATTTCCAAATCTGAACCAATATGACCCATTTACAATCCCCAACAACTTAGGCCAATGAGAAGTATCTCTTCAAAATTTCGAGCGGCTAGATTTACGCGTTTGCCCGCTATCGGGATATCCACAGACGGATAGATGGACGGACGAATATGGCTAGATCGACTTAGAATGTCAAGACTATCAAAAATTTAAGTACTTGATGGGGTCGCAGATCAATATTTTGGGTGTGGCAAACGGGTTGACAATTTGAGTACACCCAATTCCATGCTAGGTGGTGGGTATAAAAATTAATGGTGTGCTTTTCGATCGATTTCTTGAACGATATTTTAAGGTGTTACAAATTGGATGTCAATATTGTAATACCTTCCATCGTAGACACCACGTCTATAACAACTGGCAAGCGATTTCAAAATAACGGAAACATTGCCAAAGAGTCCACTTAGAAATTCGTCTTTGTCTTATATCGATAAATATTGAAACACTTATCCTAGGTGATGGAAGTTAACATTAATTTTCCATATCAGAAACGTTTAACCTACGATGACTCCCTTTGTTTTCCACTTGAATGAAAAGTAATTAACTCAAATATCAAGTAATTGTGGGAAAACAATCACCGTTTACTTACTTTTGTCTATTTGTTTTATGAGCTTTCGATAACAAAGCCTTTTGTATTCCGCAGTTCTTACATTGGGACTTATCTCATCTACTCTTCACTGCACAATGGCTGGAACAATTGCACCATCGACAAGGGCTAGCCGCAATCTTTTTGCGGCAGATCTCTTTGGAGTTATAAGTCTAAAACAGTTATACGAAAATGTGGTCTATTCTCCGGCTTCCATACAAACCTGCTTGGCTTTGGCCTCTTTAGGTGCTGAAGCTGAGACAGCCAAGGAATTGCGCCAAGTTTTGTACCTCGGTGAGGGTGAAAAACGACAGGTAGCTGAGAATTATGGAGATTTCTTAAGGGTTGTTTTCAAAAATCCCAAAGCAAATGGTCCCATATTGAAAATGGCAAATCGTCTGTATGTAAATCAAAATCTGAAAATCAATGATGACTTCAATAAAATCGCCAATGAATTCTTTGATGCCAAAGCTGAGAATGTAAATTTCGAAAATGCCCGCGATGCCGTGAACAACATTAACAGCTGGGTGGAACAACAAACGGAGCATAAAATCAAAAATCTGCTAACACCTCAGTCGGTGGATGGTGACACCAGTTCTGTTTTGGTTAATGCCATTTACTTCAAAGCCAAATGGAGGAACCCCTTCAGTGTGACCTCCACCGCCAAGAACAATTTCAAAATTAACTCCAAGCAACAAGTGCAGGTCGATATGATGTATCAGGATGACAAATTTAAGTATGCCGATTTGCCCGAATACAATGCAAAAGCTTTGGAGATGCCTTATGAGAATTCTGATTTGTCAATGCTCCTCATCTTGCCCAACGAAGTAGAGGGTTTGGCTCAATTGGAAAGTCAGCTGAAGGGTAAAGATTTAAATGAGATTGCCTCGAAATTGACGCAAGCCGATGTGGATGTATTTCTGCCCAAATTCCGCATTGAATTTGACATTGATTTAAAGGAACCCTTGAAAAAGGTACGGAACATTATTTAGACTTCAGAGAAGTCAAAAGAGTTCATAATTTGTTATATTTTTCAGATGGGATTAACAACCATGTTCTCAAATTCAGCAAACTTCAGAGGCCTATTTGCTGATGGCTCCGTTGCGCAAAAGATCTCAGATGTCAAACATAAGGCCTTTTTAGATGTCAATGAAGCTGGCTCCGAGGCAGCAGCAGCTACATGTAAAATTTTTAATTTAATTGGAAAATTCATTTTTTTATTAATTTTTCATTTAATAATTTTTTTCAGATCTCAAAATCGTTCCCATGAGCTTGAATATGGATCAAAAGAATTTCCGTGCTGATCATCCCTTTGTCTTTGCCATTCGGAGTCCCACAGCTGTTTACTTTGCTGGGCATTTGGCAAAATTTTAATAAGACATTTCAAATATTTCCCACACTCTTTAGATACTAAGGGGCGTACTTATAAATATGAAAAGAAAGAAAAGAGTTTTTGTTTGCTTTTCAAATTAGGATTAGGGATTAGGACAACGAACTTAAATCGGGTGCTTGATATAATGTGTATGCCAGCTATCTCCAAATATAGACCGATCTGAACCATATGAAAAAAGGAATGCCGAAGAGCCAAATACAGCCCACTGTGTCAAATTTCAGTGAAATCGAGTAATAAACTTTTTTTTTATTGTCCCAAGAACTTAACTGGAATATCGGTATATATGGTAGCTATATACAAATATATCCCGATCTTAACCATACTCGGTAAGGATGTCGAAGGGCCTAATAGAATTCATTGTGCTAAATTTCAGCTAAATCGGTTAATAAATTCACCTTTTATGGGTCCGAAACCTTAAATCGGGAGATCGGTATATATGACAGCTATATCCAAATCTGGACCGATTCGGACCCTTTTGAACATGAACGTCGTGGAGCCTAACACAACTCACTATACCAAATTTGTAAGAAATCGGAAAATAAATTCGACTTTTATGGACCCAAGACCTATAATCGCGATATCGGTATATATGGTAGGTATATCCAAATCCAAACCGATCTGGGCCCAAATAAACTAGGATGTCGAGGTGCCAATCTTAACTCACTAACCCAAATTTCAGCGAAATCTGACAATAAATGCGGCTTTTATGGGCCCAAGACTGTAAATTGAGAGATCGGTCTATACGGCAGCTATATCTAAATCTGAACCGATCCAGATCAAATTAAACAAGGATGTCAAATGTCCTAACACAACTCACTTTCCTACATTTTAGCGAAATTGGACAACAAATGCACCTTTTATGGGCCTAAACCTTAAATCGAGAGATCGGTCTTAATGACAGCTATATCCAAATCTGGACTGATCTCGGTGAAATTACACAATTATGTCGAAGGGCCTAACATACCTCAGTGTCCCAAATTTAAGCGAAATCGGACAATAAATTCGGCTTTTATGGGCCTAAAACCTTAAATCGGGAGATCGGTATATATGGCAGCTATATCCAAATCTGAACCGATTAGGGCCATATTAAACAGGGACATCGTGGAGCCTAACACAGCTCGTTATATCAAATTTCTGAGAAATTGATCAATAAATGCGTCTTTTATGGATCCAAAATCCTTAATCGGGAGATCGGTCTATATGGTAGGTATATCCAAATCTGAACTGATCTGGGCCAAATTAAGCTAGGATGTCGAGGTGCCAATCTTAACTTAATGTCCCAAATTTCAGCGAAAACGGACAATAAATGTGGCTTTTATGGGCCCAAGACTATAAATCGAGAGATCGGTCTATATGGCAGCTATATCTAAATCTGAACCGATCCAGATCAAATTAAACAAGAATGTTGATGGGCCTAACATAACTCTCTTTCCTGCATTTCAGCGAAATTGGACAATAAATGCATCTTTTATGGGCCTAAAACCTTAAATCGAGAGATCGGTCCACATGACAGCTTTATCTAAATTTGGACTTATCTCGGTCAAATTACACAATTATGTCGAAGGGCCTAACATACCTCAGTGTCCTTAATTTTAACGAAATTGGACAATAAATGCACCTTTTATGGGACTAAAACTTCAAATCTAATGATCGATTCTGATTCTATATAGCCATATCCGTCCGTCGGTCGAAATTTTGCACAGGTACTTCTAGTTGATGTAGGTCGTTGATGATTACAAATGGGCCATATCGGTTCAGATTTAGATATTGCACCCATATAAACCGATCTTCCGATTTGACTTCTTGAGCCCCTGGAAGCCGCAATTTTTGTCCGACTTGGCTGAAGTTTTGCAAGTAGTCTTCTGTTGTGACTTTCTACAACTGTCCAAAGTACGGTTTAAATCGGTTTAAAACCTTATATAGCACCCAAATAAATCGATCTGCCGATTTGACTTCTTCAGCCCTTGCAAGCCGCAATTGTTGTCCAATTAGGCTTAAATTTGGAAGCGGTGTTCTGTTATGACTTTCTACAACTGTGCCAAGTACGGTTCATATCGGTTTATAACCTGATATAGCTTCCATATAAACCGATCTCCCGAGTTTACTTCTTGAGTCCTTACAAGCCGCAATTTTGTCCAATTTAGCTTAAATTTTGCATGCGGTGGTCTATTACGACTTTCAACTACTGTGCCATATCAGTCTATAACCTGATATAGCTCTAATGTTAACCAGTCTCTCGATCATCGTTGTTCGCTTTAGTTGTTGCTGGTTTGACACAAGTTTAGTATGTAGTATAAAATTATGCCCTTCAACTAAATTTTGTTTGTATAAATTTTTAGCAGAATCCATGGTGGTTGGCCACCTCGGCATTTCGAAAAATTGTTCGGGCTGCCAAATATTGTGGTCAGATTTTCAAAATTCTCTTTTTGCTGGGTAGTGGTCATAGAAATCCGCTTGAGCGTACATTATATTTGTTCTGCATTGTGGTGGCCGGTGTTTTACGAATAAATGCTTCGATATTGTCATCCAATGCGTCAATTGAAGCGGGCTTGTCTGTATAGACATGAGCTTTAACATAGCCCCACAAAAAATATTGAGTTGCCCAAAAATTGCGGATTTTTCATATAGTCGGCGTTGACAAATTTTTTCACAGCTTGTGACTCTGTAATTGCATTCTTTCTTCTGTCAGTTATCAGCTGTTACTGTTAGCTTGCTTTAGAAAAAAAGTGTAAAAAAAGTAAAATTTGATTAAAGTTCATTCTAAGTTTAATTAAAAATGCATTTACTTTCTTTTAAAAAATCCGCAATTACTTTTTGGGCAACCCAATAGTATGAAGACGTTAAATCGCACGATGTAGGCGGCCATTTGACCGGTCCCGAACGTGAAATAAAATGTTACTCGTGCCGTGTGGCATGTGTCACCGACTTGATGAAACCACATGTCAAGCTCTTGGACACAGTTCCGTTGCGATTCGCATCATCTTTGAAGAAGGGCGGTCCAATGATGCCTCCAGCCCATAAACCGCACTAAACTGTGACTTTTTCTGGATGCACTGGTAGCTCTTGCAATGCCTATGGCTGATCTTCACTCCAAAATCGACATATCTGCTTGTTTACGTACCCATTGAGCCAAAAGTGAGCTTCACCGCTCAATGGAAGAAGCGCGCGATGAACCTTCTTAACAGAGCACGCATTTTGATAATAAAATTAAATGATTTGCAAGCATTGTTCGTTTGTAAGACGATTCATGGTTAAATTATAGACCAAACTGAAGTTGTTTGACAGTGCATGAGCAGTTTAAACAAGTCTTGCCAAAAAAGATAATAGCTAAAAAATCACCCTTTATTTTGTATATTGGAAACATTTTAGTATTAACATTATAACAAGTAATAGTGTGCTAAGTTCGGCCGGGCCGAATCTTACATATCCTCCACCATGGATAGCATTTGTCGAGTTCTTTGCGCGGTATCTCATTTTAGGCAAACAAAGAATAATGAATAAGAACTGTTATGCTATTGGATATATATCAAGTTATAGTCCGATTCGGGCCATAAATGAATTGAATGCTGAACATTGTAGAAGTAATTGTGTAATATTTCAGTCCATTCGGATGAAAATGGCGCCTTGTAGGGGCTCAAGAAGAAAAATCGAGAGATCGGCTTATATGGGAGCTGTATGAAGCTATAGATCGATTCAGACCATCGTCCAAATCGGATAAGAATTGCGCTCTTTAAAGGTTGAAGAAGTCAAGACCCAAGATCGGTTTATATGGCAACTTTATTAGGCTATGAACCGATTTGAACCATACTTAGCACAGTTATTGAAAGTGATACCAAAACACCACGTGCAAAATTTCAGTCAAAACGGACGAGAATTGCGACAAGGCCCAAGATCGGTTTATATGGCAGCTATATCAAAGCATGGGCTGATTTGGCCCATTTGCAATCCCAACCGACCTACACTAATAAAAAGTATTTGTGCAAATGTTCAAGCTCTTAGCTTTACGCTTTCGAAAATTAGCGTGCTTCCGACAGACAGAAGGACATGGCTAGATCGACTTAAAATGTAAGAGAACATTTAGAATAAGCGTGCAGAGGTAGGGAGCTCCGAAAAATGTTTGTTCAATTTAAAATCGCACGTGCTATTCTTAACTCTTACGCTTTTTTTTATTTTTTTTTATTTGCTAAAGAACTTGAAAAATACCGTGTCAATATAAATGCTTTAAATCATAAGTGTACGAAATTCTATCGAATCGGACAAAGACGCTGAGGGTCTGACGTTAAAGGCATAACCGGTTTTTACAGACATTAAAAATTCCCCCTGTGAACGAAGTTAGACATTTTTGCTGGTTGCATGTGCTTCTGCATCTCTATGCGGTGATTTCACGATGTAAGGCGATTTGTATAAGAAACAATATGGCAACTATTTACGACAAAGTAATTTAAGAGAAATAATTGGCAAACAGAGAGAGAGAGAGAATAACAGTATTCAAGAGTTTATAAAATAAAGTTGATTTGCTTTCTTGCTTGTTTAATGTTGAAGCCCACAGATGGGAGTTCGCAAAAGATTTCCTTCGATTACATTTGGTACAATTGCTTACAATTTTAATAAAATCACATTTATGAACTCCGAGAAAAATTTATTTCAAATTAAAATGACTTATTGTTTTTTTAAAATGTTTGTTTTTTTGATATTTGATTATTTCCGATATGGTGTCAGTACTGCCAACCTTTAAGTACAAAGCATTTAACGGGAAGGGTGCTTTATTTATCCATAAACTAGAGAATCCGCTAGACTGGTAAATAAAACAACCCAATTGTGACTCTTAATTATATCAAACATGGTGTGTAGATATAAATATGTATATTCAATCAACTCACAATGAGTCGAAAGCAGTTCATAAACAAGGTGCAGTTTTATGACACACATGTCTAGTATGAAATATCGATACAAATATATATATAAATACATGTGCATACCAATATATAATACTTATTTTGGCTTGGTGCCGAGAAATACCGACTGAACTGATTTGGATATCTTTATCCATACAATCCTATAAGGTTTAAAGAAAGCATATGTATAAGAGAAAATTATTGCTGGGAAAATGTCTAGCGATGTATTTGAAATATTTTTTATATAAAAAATATAATATTGGGTTGCCCAAAAAGTACTTGCGGATTTTTTATATAGTCGGCGTTCACAAATTTTTTCACAGCTTTTGACTCTGTAATTGCATTCTTTCTTCTGTCAGTTATCAGCTGTTACTTTTAGCTTGCTTTAAAAAAAAAAGTGTAAAAAAGTATATTTGATTAAAGGTCATTCTAAGTTTAATTAAAAATGCTTTTACTTTCTTTTAAAAAACCCGCAATTACTTTTTGGGCAACTTAATATATACATAAGCAAGGGACAAATTTTATAACCCCCACCACGGATCGAATTTGTCGAGTTCTATGCGCGGAATCTCTGTTTAGGCTAACAAAGAATATTGAATAAGAACTGTTGTGCTATTGGAGCTAGTTATAGTCCGATTCGGACCATAAATGAATGCTGAACATTGAAGAAGTCATTGTGTAATATTTCAGTTCATTCGGATAGGAATTGGGTAATGTAGGGGCTCAAGAAGCAAAATCGGGAGATCGGTTTATATGGGAGCTGTATCAAGCTATTGATCGATTCAGATCACATTAGACACGTATGGTTAAGATCATGAGAGAAGCCATTGTACAAAATTTCAGCCAAATCAGATAAGAATTGCGCCCTCTAGAGGCTCAAGAAGTCAAGATCCCAGATCGGTTTATATGGCAGCTATATCATGTTATGTACCGATTTGCGCCATACTTAGCATAGTTATTGGAAGTCATAACAAAACAGATCAGGCAAATCAAATGAGAATTGCGCGCTCTTTTGGCTCAAGAAGTCAAGATCCAAGATCGGTTTATATGACAGCTATACCAGATTATGAAACGATTTGAATCATACTTAAGACAGTTATTGGAAGTTATACCAAAACACCACGTGCAAATCAGTCAAATCGGACGAGAATTGCGTCATCTAAAGGCTTAAGAAGTCGAGATCCAAGATCGGTTTATATGGCAGCTATATCAAAACATTGACCTATTTGGCCCATTAACAATCCCAACCGACCTACACTGCTGAAAAGTATTTGTGCAGAATTACAAAAAACATTGGGAAAGAGGCCCGCACACTCTATAACAGATAACGTCGTAACAGAGAGGAAGTTTATTGGAATGTGTTCTACACATCCAAAAATGTGCTGCCTGGAAGATTGGGGAGAAAATGCAACGTTAGGTTAATACAACAGGTTCTTAGAACCTCTAATTTTGGCATAGGCGGAGCGATGAGAACCACACCCACCAGGACATTGGAGATTATTCGAGATATCTGACCTATAGATATACAGATGAGCAGGCGACAGATAGAGGATAGGAGCAGGTCATACCATCGCTGTAAAATTGAGGCGACGATAGGAAACCTGGAAGGAATGGAAGAGGTTTTCGATTCGTTACTCAAGATGACACTTGACGCCGAGCGCGAGGCACTGCTCCCAACGAAGTCTTGGATTGACGAAATTCTCGTATTGGTTGCCGGGCCATAGCGGAATAAGGGAAATGAAAAAGCAGACGATTTGGTAGTGAAGCGCCAGAGGACTGCCGTCAATAAACTTGGTTAACTCGAAGCTTCTCAGGTCGACCCTGTCGGTGTTAAGGTCATGTGCGATGAACGCTTTAACACTGTAGAATTGAAAAGAAGTAAAAAGAGGTGAGTATGGCTTTCGGTATCATAACGGGACACAGGACTACGAACTCACTTATGCAAAGTAGCTGCGGAACGTAATAGCATGTGGAGGGCTTGTGGGGAATTGTTCGGCTTTCGCTGCTAACAGACACCGGCACTTAGGCCACCGGATTGACCCGAGGGAGTCCTTCATGTTTTTTTTTGCTGCTCCAAATCTAAAATTTTTTGAACTTTAGAAGTGCACGCCAACATTTTTTTTAATTGCTTTTAATTTCATTCCTTTCTTCTTATAAAAACAACAGAAAAGGCGTTAAGTTCGGCCGGGCCGGGCATAATTTATGCCTCCAAATTTATCGAAAAGTCCGATTTGGACCAAATTCGAAGCGAATAGTGAGAGGTTTAATAAGTACAAGTTATTGTTCAAATATAGGCCAATCTGAACCATATACGACCCGGATGTCGAAAGCCTAATATAAGACAATATGCTTTTTATAGGGCCAAGACTTTAAATCGAGAGATCGGTCTATATGGCAGCTATATCCAAATCTAAACCGATTTGGGTCAAAATGAAGAGGGCTGTCGAAGGGCATAACACAACACACTGTCACAAATTTCGGCGAAATCGGACAATAAATGCGCCTTTTATGGGCCCAAAACCTTAAATCGAGAGATCGGTCTATATGGCAGCTATAACCAAATCTAGACCGATCTGGCCAAAATTGCAGAAAGTTGCCGAAAAGTCTAACGCAACTCACTGTCCCAAATTTCGGCGAAATCGGATAATAAATGCGTCTTTTATGGGCCCAAGACCTTAAGTCGAGAGATAGCTCTATATGGCAGGGATATCCAAATCAAGACCGATCTGGGCCAAATTGAAATGGGATGTCGACTGGCCTAACACAACTCACTGTCCCAAATTTCAGAAAAATCGGATCATAAATGTGGCTTTTATGGGTCTAAGAACCTAAATCGGCGGATCAGTCTATATGGGGGCTACATCAAGACATAGTCCGATACAGCCCATCTTCGAAATTAACCTGCTTGTGGACAAAAAATGAATCTGTGCAAAGTTTCAGCTCACTATCTATTTTTAAAGACTGTAGCTAGTTTTCAACAGACAGACGGACGGACATGGCTAGATCTTCTTAGATTTTTACGCTGATCAATAATATATATACTTTATAGGGTCGGGAATGGATATTTCGATGTGTTGCAAACGGAACGATAAAATGAATATACCCCAATACTTCGGTGGTGGGTATATAAAGTGTTTGCGGAAAAATACCATTTTAGCAACTGGATTGGCACTTCAGTGGAAAGTTGCCATCCGTAATGGAAATTGGTCAACTGACAACGCAATTGAACTAAGGTTACCATCCATAATCGACCCATAAGAATACGTATCAATACGTCAATATGTAGCATCAACGCGGAAAGAACATTTTAGTTTTGTGCACCTCTGCTGTGAACCAACCTCCAATAGAAGTACAAGGTTAGGGTTGGTATTCTATTCCGCTTTCGAAATAGCCGCTGAAATTTTTGTTTCGCGAACAAAATTTGACAGCAACTAAATGTTTTTGTTTCCATACCCATACCCAGTGCACTTATCTATATACTTTTGCTCAAGTCAATAAAGAAAAATAAACCGTTGAAACCAATAAAACACACAAAAGTGATGCCGGCAATAGTTTCAAGTGTTGCCACAATAATGTTTTTTTTGGCATTTTCCTCATTATAAACAGAGTACTACTTTTCCATCAATTTTTGGTCAAAATTTCGCCGACGTGTTTTTATAGAGTTTGATAGCATTCCGCATGAAAAGCTGAACAGAATACTCAGCTTTATGCTTGGCCTGTTATTAAACATCTGTTTTTGAAATTAAGTATTCCCAGCTCTGTCCTCCAGTTGCCGGCACTTTTCATAGCGTTTTATTTATAAACACGAATAGGCATATTTGAATGACTTGTTGGCAGAGTGTACACATCTATGTGTTTATATGTATGCAAGTGTGTACATATTAAATTCTCTCACACAAACTGGTTTGTGTTCACTTCGATGGACAGACGGGCTAACCACAAACAGAAAACATGCACAAGAGAAGAAGAACAACAAAAATTACATATTCCTATGATTAAGTGGGGTTCTTTTTGTAGATAATGGGATGATATCATTGTATTTGCTTTCTTATTCACAACTCGCATTATCCAAATGCTACGTATTTGACAAACAATTTGTATTTCATCCATAGATATTTTAGAATATGTCGTTATATACACTTAAAATTTTTTTTTAAAACTGATGAGCTCACCAATAATTAGGGGGCGTCTGGTGGGAAGAGTTGTTGTTTGTTTAAAATTTACAGCTGATTTCATCCGGCGAATAGTAAAGCGGCAGGCGTATAAAACAAATGGTAAATATAATACACGCACTCCAAGAGCTAAACAACACAACTGAGTTGCATTGAATGCGCCTTGGTTGTTATATGATAAAGAAGAAGATATATTTTTCAATATGTATTCACAATACTAATGCTCTGCAATGTTTTGTGTGTTTCTCTTAAACTCGTTGCTCTTTAATATTTGCCGTGTTTTATTTACTCAATATGGTGTCATAGTTTGAATGACAAAACTAAAAGAGGAAGAACGCAACATATTTATTCAATGAGTAACCGTTTGGGAATGCAAAAGTTGCTTAGGATTTTAGAGAAATAACATACCTAAATGAACTCCGGGAAACATCTCATCTCAGATAATGTGGTAGGTGCCGAGGAAACCGTTATGCAAAAATTTTGGCAATATTGGTCAATAAATGCGCTTTCAGTGATCCTAGAAGTGAAAATCGGAGGATATACATATATGACCGCTATATCTAAATCTGGGCCGAATTCTATCAAATTTACTAGTAATGTGTAGTGTCATAAGAAAGTACTTCCTGCCAAACTTCGAGAGAATCGGTTAAAAATTAGCACTTTAGTGGAATATTCCTCGAAATCTGACGAACATATATATGGGAGCTATACCTTAATCTGAACCGATTTCGAGCAAACTTCTCAGATACTGTGGCAGTCGTCGAGGAAAGCATTTTACAAAATTTTGGCAAAATGGGTCAATAAATGCGCTTGCAGTGGCTCTTAAAATGAAAATCGAGCGATATATATATATGACAGCTTTATATAAATCTGAACCGATTTCTATGAAATTCACCGGAAATGTCGAGATAAGGAAAACCTTCCTGCCAAATTTCGAGAGAATCGGTAAACAAATGAGCACTTTATTGCAATATTTCTCAAAATCGGACCAACATATATATGGGAGCTATATCTAAATCTGAAGCGATTTCCATGAAATTTTTCCTTGTGTTATGGCAGCTATAGCATAGTTCGTCACCGTTTGGTGTGGAAGTGACGCCATTCCCAGTCCATTGCACTTCCTGTAAGGCGGCAATATCTGCCTTGTACTTCTCTAATACATCCGCCAACGCGTATACTGCACCTTCTCTATAAAGAGTGCGGACATTCCAGGTGCAGATCCGCAAATCATGGTAATTTTTTCGTTTGCGTGGGTCGTCAACATGGGGGGGATTTGTTTTTACCATTCCTTTGTTTCACATAGTCAGTTTTCCGGGGGCGGGTTACTGGCCCAGCGCCCCAACCGCATAGCTTTTGTGGGATTGCACATGTATCCCTCGTTGTGGCGAGCCACTTGCTTCAAGATCCGACGCTCGCCGCCCCTAACCTGGAAACAGACGCTGATGTTGACCATTGGTTATTTGAAGGCGCCAATAACTCGCCTTGGCATCTCGAGTATCACTAGCACTCAGTATTTAATTAAGAGCCAGTGCCACCTAACTCCTCACTGAGACTCTTCTCTCGAAAATCGCTGGCTGCCCGCGGCCGCATTTGTCGAGTTATTTTCCCCGCATCTCTTCTTAGACAAAAAGGAGGATATAAGAAAAGATTTGCTCTGCTATTTGAGCGATATCAAGATATGGTCCGGTTTGGGTCACAATTTAACTATATGTTCGAGACCTGTGTAAAATGTCAGCCAATTAGAATAAGAATTGGGAACTTTGGGGTCTCAAGAAGTAAAATAGAGAGATCGATTTATATGGGAGCTGTATAGGGCTATAGACCGATTCAGATCATAATAAACACGTATGTTGATGGTCATGAGTGGATCCGTCGTACAAAATTTCAGCCAAATCGGATAATAGTTGCGCCCTCTAGAGGCTCAAGAAGTCAAGACCCCAAGATCGGTTTATATGACAGCTATATCAGGTTATGGACCGATTTGAACCAAACTTGGCACAGTCGTTGGATATCATAACAAAACACGTCGTGCAAAATTTCATTCCAATCGGATAAGAATTGCGCGCTCTAGAGGCTCAAGAAGTCAAGACCCAAGATCGGTTTATATGGCAGCTATATCAAAACATGGACCGCTATAGCCCGTTTACAACACCAACCGACCTACACTAATAAGAAGTATTTGTGCAAAATTTCAACCGGCTAGCATTACTCCTCCGGAAGTTAGTGTGCTTTCGACAGATGGACGGACGGACCGACATGGCTAGATCGACATAAAATGTCGCGACGATCCAGACTATATGTACTTTATGGGGTCTCAGACGAATATTTCGAGTAGTTACAAACAGAATGATGAAATTTGTATACCCCCCATCCTATGGTGGAGGGTATAAAAATTATGTTTTTATCATTTAATCTCAATAAAACGTAAATTTTTAACAATTTAAAGCGGTATGCCCATTTATATGGCCACCACTGTACATTTGATTCAAAGTTAGATACTTTCACGTAATCTTATATATAAAAATCAATTTGTGTTTGTTTGTAGGTTTGTTTGTTTGTTTGTATGTTTGTGTGTTCCTTATAGACTCAGAAACGGCTGAACCGATTTTCTTGAAATTTTCACAGAAGGTGCATAATGACCCCGTGGTGAAAATAAGGTACTACATTTTTTGATATCTGAAGAGAGGCGGACCCTCCCCCTTAACCTTATTTTCAAAAAACGCCAGATCTCGGAGATGGGTTGTGCGATTTAAGCGAAATTTTGTGTGTTCTCATATAGTACCCTAAAAATAAAAATTTGGATGGTGTACCTAGAGGGGCCGCCCCACCCTAAAACCTACCAAACTTATATTTACACCAATCACGACAATATGGAACTCAAATGAAAGGTATTTAGGATAAGAAAACGTATCTGATATCCATTTGTCGAACCAAGTGCTAGGGGGACCACCCCAACCCCCAAAAAACCCCTAAATCGGAGATATTTACCGACCATGGCAATATGGGACTCAAATGAAAGGTATTTGCGAGTAGAATACGAATCTGATATCCAAATTTGGAACAAAGTTTTCGGGGGGTCCACCCCTTCCCCAAAACACCCCCCAAACAGGACTTATTTACTGACCATGGGAATATGGGGCTTAAATAAAAGGTATTTGAATTTAGAATACGAATCTGCTACCCAAATATGGGACCAAGTGTTTGGGGGGCCGCCTCTCACCGAAAACATCCCCCAAAGGGGATAAATTTACGACCATAGCCAATTGCGGCTCAAATGAAAGGTCTTTGGGAGTAAAGCACAAATCTGATATAAATATTCGGGAAAAGTGTCTATGGGGCCATAGACCCCTAAATCGGACATATTTACCGACCATGGCAATATGGGACTCAAATGAAAGGTATTTGCGAGTAGAATACGAATCTGATATCTAAATGTGGGATCAAGTTTTCGGGGGGTCCACCCCTTTCCCAAAACACCCCCCAAACAGGACTTGTTTACTGACCATGGGAATATGGGGCTAAAATAAAAGGTATTTGAATGTTGAATACGAATCTGCTATTCAAATATGGGACCAAGTGTTTGGGGGCCGCCTCTCCCCAATAACGTCCCCCAAAGGGGAAAAATTTACGACCATAGCCATATGTGGCTCAAATGAAAGGTCTTTGGGAGTAAAGCACGAATTTGATATCAATATTCGGGAAATGTGTCTATGGGGCCAAACCATGCCCACAACACCACCCAAATAGTAAGTATTTTCAGACAATAAGGAGTTTAAATGAGATTAGAAAACGAATTTGTTATCCAATTTTGAGGGCAATGGCAATATGGGGTTCAAATAAATGGTATATAAATATATGAGAATAGAGAACGTTGCTGATATATTTTCCGGGCTTAGTGTTTGGGTGACCACCCCAATCCCCAAAAACACCCCTAAATCGGGCATATTTACCGACCATATCAATGTGGAGCTTAAATGAAAGGTATTGGGGGGTAGATCAAGAATTGATACCCATTTTCGGGACCAATTTTCTGGGGTCTACCCCTTTCCCAAAATACCCCACAAATAGCATTTTTTTAGTGATCATCACAATATGGGGCTCAAACAAAGCTATTTGGGAGTAGAATAAGAATTTGACATCCAAATGTAGGACCATGTATTGAGGGTATCACCCCTTTCCCAAGACACCCCCAAAGGGAACAAATTTTTCGGCCATGCCAATATGTGGCTCAAATGAAACATATTTGAGATTAGAAAACTAATTTGATAACCTATTTTGGGACCATGTGTTTGGGGGACGCCTCATCCTGTAAACTTCTCTTAAGCCAATGGCAATATGGGGTTTAAATAAATGGTATTTGGGAGAAGAACGCGATGCTGATATTTTTTCAGGGCCAAGTATCTGGCCCCCGAAAACACCACTAAATCAGACATCATGAGAATTCCGGACTGAAATTAAGTATTTTAAGAATGGAGTACACCTTACATCCAAACTTAAATTCGTAGACCAATAAAGTTCATGTGGGATTCAGATAAAGGCACTTATATTGTTAAACTATTAGTCAAGTTGGCATGGTATTTCACTAAAAAACCTTTAATTGTCGAAAATAAATATTCCAAGGAAACTTTTGTTCCATAGAAAGTAAAAGAAGGCGCAGCGAAGCGGGCCCGGGTCAGCTAGTAAAGTATATATATACTTGATCAGTGTAAAAATCTAATACGACCTAGACATGTCCGTCCGTCTGTCCGTCTGTCTGTTGAAATCACGCTATAGTCTTCAAAAATAGAGATATTGAGCTGAAACTTTGCACGGATTCTGTTATACCCTCCACCATAGGATGGGGAGTATACTAATTTCATCATTCTGTTTGTAACTACTCGAAATATTCATCTGAGACCCCATTATGTCGATCTAGCCATGTTCGTCCGTCCGTCCGTCTGTCTGTCGAAAGCATGCTAACTTCCGAAGAAGTAAAGCTAGCCGCTTGAAATTTTGCAAAAATACTTCTTATTAGTGTAGGTCGGTTGGTATTGTAAATGGGCCATATCGGTCCATGTTTTGATATAGCTGCCATATAAACCGATCTTGGGTCTTGACATATTGAGCCTCTAGAGTGCGCAATTCTTATCCGAGTGGGATGAAATTTTGCACGACATGTTTTGTTATGATATCCAACAACTGTGCCAAGTATGGTTCACATCGGTCCATAACCTGATATAGCTGCCATATAAACCGATCTTGGGTCTTGACTTCTTGAACCTCTAGAGTGCGCAATTCTTATCCGATTGGAATGAAATTTTGCACGTCGTTTTTGGTTATGATATCCAATAACTGTGCCAAGTGTGGTTCAAATCGGTCTATAACCTGATATAGCTGCCATATAACCGATCTTGGATCTTGACTTCTTGAGCCTCTTGAGGGTGCAATTCTCATCCGATTTGACTGAAATGTTGCACATAGTGTTTTAGTGTCACTTCCAACAACTGTGCGGAGTATGGTTCAAATCGGTCTATAACCTGAAATAGCTGCCATATAAACCGATCTTGGGTCTTGACTTCGTGAGCCTCTAGAGGGCGCAATTCTCATCCGATTTGACTGAAATTTTGCACATAGTGTTTTAGTATCACTTCCAACAACTGTGCCAAGTATGGTTCAAATCGGTCCATAACCTGATATAGCTGCCATATAAACCGAGAGCGCAATTCTTATCCGATTTGCCTGAAATTATGTACGACGGATCCTCTCATGACCATCAACATACGTGTTTATTATGTTCTGAATCGCTCTATAGCCCAACACAGCTCCCATATAAATCGATCCCTCTATTTTACTTTTTGAGCCCCCAAAGGGCGCAATTCTTATTCGAATTGGCTGACTTTTTATACAGGTCTCCAACATATAATTTAATTTTGGTCTAAACCGGATCATATCTTGATATCGCTCTAATAGCAGAGCAAATCTTTTCTAATATCATTTTTTGCCTAAGAAGAGATGCCGGGAAAAGAACTGTCAAATGCGCTCCATGGTGGAGGGTATATAAGATTCGGCCCGGCCGAACTTAGCACGCTTTTACTTGTTTTGTCTATAAGCAGGTTAAGCTCGAAGATGGACTATATCGGATTATATCTTGATATAGCCCCCATATAGACCGATCCTCCGATTTATGGTCTTAGGCCCATTCAAGTCACATTTATTATCCGATTTTGCTGAAATCTGGGACAGTGAGTTGTGTTAGGTCGTTCGACATCCTTCGTCAATTTTGCTCACATCGGTTCAGATTTGGATATAGCTACCATATAGACCGATCCTCTGATTAAGGGTCTTGGGCCCATAAAAGGCGCATTTATTATGCGAATTTGTTGAAATTTGGGACAGTGAGTTGTATTAGGCCCTTCGACTTCCTTCATCGAATTGGCTCACATCGGTTCAGATTTGGATATAACTGCCATATAGACCGATCTCTCGGTTTTAGTTTTTGAGGCCATAAAATTCGCATTTATTGTCAGATTTTGCTGCAATTTGGCACAGTGAGTTATGTTAAGCCCCTTGACATACTTCTGCATTATGGCACAGATCGGTCCAGATTTGGATATAGCTGCCATATAGACCATTATCTGGGTTTTAGGTTTTGGGGCCATAAAAAATGCATTTATTGCCCGATGTCGCCGCAATTTGGGACAGAGAGTTTTGCCCCTCCACATATTTCTGCAATTTGGTCTAGATCCGGCCGATATCTCGATTTAAAGTCTTGGCCCAAATAAAAAACGGGCATTTATAATCATAAGACATAAGGTATGCAATTTTTACCGGATTTTGATGAAAGGTGGTTTACATATATACTGCCTTAGGTGTATGTCCATAGTGGCATGGGGCGGATTAATATCTGCACCCTCTTTTCAACCTAACCTAAAACAAATTTAAATGTAGAAAAAAAGATTTCTCTAAAGTCTTTGGAAACTTATTTTAATCATTGCTGGTGGTGGTGGTTTCTTCTTACCTTTTTTGATTAGGTGCACTGAGAAAAAAATTACAACACCATTGATTTTTTTTGGTAATTTTTTTATTTATTTCATCTTTTTTTTTGAACAATAATTATTTTTCTGTTTTTGTTTTTCACTTTTAATCATTTATTCATTATTATTACAATTTTTCATTTTTTTTTTGTTTTAGTTTTTGGTTTTGTATCATAATAATTCTCTATACAAATACATTCAATAACAAAATTTTTTTTTTTAATTTATTTTCTTTTGTTTTTCATTACCGCGATTTGACCTCATTATCATTTACTTATATTACAAATACAATATTTAGTTTAGTTTTTTTTTTGGTTTTTTTATAATTAAATTAGTTTTTGTAGTTTTATTTAAGGTTTTTGTTTTCTTAGGCTATTTTCGAAGCCCCAACATTTTTTGAGTTGAGTACACAGAATTAAAGTTCGTGGCGTGAAAATACAAATTTACCCAATCCCCAGTCTGTTTCTCCGAAAAACAAGCTCAAAATCCTAGTTTTGTTGTGCTGAATTTCAAAAAATCCATGCGAGTTCGAAACTGCTATAGCTCCCTCATATTTGCGAATTTCGAAGATCCGAAAGCACCCCTGGATTTGGAATTCTACGAGGAATCATTTGGTCGGAACGTTTTCTCAAAATTTTCACTTTGATATTTTTTTTGCATTTTTTGAGCAAGGGGTTAGCCCATGAAAATTTTCAATTTTCGAAGCCCCAACATTTTTTGAGTTGCGGACACAGAATTAAAGTTCGTGGCGTGAAAATACAAATTAACCCAATCCTCAGTCTGTTTCTCCGAAAAACAAGCTCAAAATCCTAGTTTTATTGTGCTGAATTTCGAAAAATCCATGCGAGTTCGAAACTGCTGTAACTCCCTCATATTTGCGAATTTCGAAGATCCGAAAGCACCCCTGGATTTGGAATTCAACATTTTTTGAGTTGAGTACACAGAATTAAAGTTCGTGGCGTGAAAATACAAATTTACCCAATCCCCAGTCTGTTTCTCCGAAAAACAAGCTCAAAATCCTAGTTTTGTTGTGCTGAATTTCAAAAAATCCATGCGAGTTCGAAACTGCTATAGCTCCCTCATATTTGCGAATTTCGAAGATCCGAAAGCACCCCTGGATTTGGAATTCTACGAGGAATCATTTGGTCGGAACGTTTTCTCAAAATTTTCACTTTGATATTTTTTTTGCATTTTTTGAGCAAGGGGTTAGCCCATGAAAATTTTCAATTTTCGAAGCCCCAACATTTTTTGAGTTGAGGACACAGAATTAAAGTTCGTGGCGTGAAAATACAAATTAACCCAATCCCCAGTCTGTTTCTCCGAAAAACAAGCTCAAATCCTAGTTTTTTGTGCTGAAGTTCGAAAAATCCATGCGAGTTCGAAACTGCTGTAACTCGCTCATATTTGCGAATTTCGAAGATCCGAAAGCACCCCTGGATTTGGAATTCCTCAATCATTTTGTCGAAACGTTTTCTAAAAATTTTCACTTTGATATTTTTTTGCATTTTTCGAGCAAGGGGTTATTAGCCCATCAAAATTTTCAATTTTCGAAGGCCCAACATTTTTTGAGTTGAGGACACAGAATTAAAGTTCGTGGCGTGAAAATACAAATTAACCCAATCCTCAGTCTGTTTATCCGAAAAACAAGTTCAAAATCCTAGTTTTATTGTGCTGACTTTCGAAAAATCCATGCGAGTTCGAAACTGCTGTAACTCGCTCATATTTGCGAATTTCGAAGATCCGAAAGCACCCCTGGATTTGGAATTCCACGAGGAATCATTTGGTCGGAACGTTTTCTCAAAATTTTCACTTTGATATTTTTTTTGCATTTTTTGAGCAAGGGGTTAGCCCATGAAAATTTTCAATTTTCGAAGCCCCAACATTTTTTGAGTTGAGGACACAGAATTAAGGTTCGTGGCGTGAAAATACAAATTAACCCAATCCTCAGTATGCTTCTCCGAAAAACAAGCATAAAATCCTAGTTTTGTAGTGCTGAATTTCGAAAAATCCATGCGAGTTCGAAACTGCTGTAACTCGCTCATATTTGCGAATTTCGAAGATCCGAAAGCACCCCTGGATTTGGAATTCCACGAGGAATCATTTGGTCGGAACGTTTTCTCAAAATTTTCACTTTGATATTTTTTTTGCATTTTTTGAGCAAGGGGTTAGCCCATGAAAATTTTCAATTTTCGAAGCCCCAACATTTTTTGAGTTGAGGGCACAGAATTAAGGTTCGTGGGGTGAAAATACCATGAATGAATATTTTCAATTTTCGAAGTCCCAACATTTTTTGAGTTGAGGACACAGAATTAAAGTTCGTGGCGTGAAAATACAAATTAACCCAATCCCCAGTCTGTTTCTCCGAAAAACAAGCTCAAAATCCTAGTTTTATTGTGCTGAATTTCTAAAAATCCATTCGAGTTCGAAACTGCTGTAGCTCCCTCATATTTGTGAATTTCGAAGATCTGAAAGCACCCCTGGATTAAGAATTCTACAGGGAATCATTTGGTGGAAACGTTTTCTCAAAATTTTCACTTTGATATTTTTTTTTTCATTTTTTGAGCAAATTGTCAATTTTCAATTTTCGAAGCCGCAACATTTTTGAGTTGAGTACACAGAATTAAGGTTCGTGGCGTGAAAATACAAATTAACCCAATCCCCAGTCTGTTTCTCCGAAAAACAAGCTCAAAATCCTAGTTTTTTGTGCTGAAGTTCGAAAAATCCATGCGAGTTCGAAACTGCTGTAACTCCCTCATATTTGCGAATTTCGAAGATCCGAAAGCACCCCTGGATTTGGAATTCCACGAGGAATTATTTGGTCGGAACGTTTTCTCAAAATTTTCACTTTGATATTTTTTTGCATTTTTCGAGCAAGGGGTTAGCCCATGAAAATTTTCAATTTTCGAAGCCCCAACATTTTTTGAGTTGCGGACACAGAATTAAAGTTCGTGGCGTGAAAATACAAATTAACCCAATCCTCAGTCTGTTTCTCCGAAAAACAAACTCAAAATCCTAGTTTTATTGTGCTGAATTTCGAAAAATCCATGCGAGTTCGAAACTGCTGTAACTCCCTCATATTTGCGAATTTCGAAGATCCGAAAGCACCCCTGGATTTGGAATTCCACGAGGAATCATTTGGTCGACACGTTTTCTCAAAATTTTCACTTTGATATTTTTTTGCATTTTTCGAGCAAGGGGTTAGCCCATCAAAATTTTCAATTTTCGAAGCCCCAACATTTTTTGAGTTGAGGACACAGAATTAAAGTTCGTGGCGTGAAAATACAAATTAACCCAATCGCCAGTCTGTTTCTCCGAAAAACAAGCTCAAAATCCTAGTTTTATTGTGCTGAATTTCGAAAAGTCCATGCGAGTTCGAAACTGCTGTAACTCCCACATATTTGCGAATTTCGAAGATCCGAAAGCACCCCTGGATTTGGAATTCCACGAGGAATCATTTGGTCGGAACGTTTTCTCAAAAATTTCACTTTGATATTTTTTTGCATTTTTCGAGCAAGGGGTGCCCATCAAAATTTTCAATTTTCGAAGCCCCAACATTTTTTGAGTTGAGGACACAGAATTAAAGTTCGTGGCGTGAAAATACAAATTAACCCAATCCCCAGTCTGTTTCTCCGAAAAACAAGCTCAAAATCCTTCTTTTATTGTGCTGAAGTTCGAAAAATCCATGCGAGTTCGAAACTGATGTAACTCGCTCATATTTGCGAATTTCGAAGATCCGAAAGCACCCCTGGATTTGGAATTCCTCAATCATTTTGTCGAAACGTTTTCTCAAAATTTTCACTTTGATATTTTTTTGCATTTTTCGAGCAAGGGGTTATTAGCCCATCAAAATTTTCAATTTTCGAAGGCCCAACATTTTTTGAGTTGAGGACACAGAATTAAAGTTCGTGGCGTGAAAATACAAATTAACCCAATCCTCAGTCTGTTTATCCGAAAAACAAGTTCAAAATCCTAGTTTTATTGTGCTGACTTTCGAAAAATCCATGCGAGTTCGAAACTGATGTAACTCGCTCATATTTGCGAATTTCGAAGATCCGAAAGCACCCCTGGATTTGGAATTCCACAAGGAATCATTTGGTCGGAACGTTTTCTCAAAATTTTCACTTTGATATTTTTTTGCGTTCTTCGAGCAAGGGGTTAACCCATAAAATTTTCAATTTTCTAAGCCCCAACATTTTTTGAGTTGAGGACACAGAATTAAGGTTCGTGGCGTGAAAATACAAATTAACCCAATCCCCAGTCTGTTTCTCCGAAAAACAAGCTCAAAATCCTAGTTTTTTGTGATGAATTTCGAAAAATCCATGCGAGTTCGAAACTGCTATAGCTCCCTCATATTTGCGAATTTCGAAGATCCGAAAGCACCCCTGGATTTGGAACTCCACGAGGAATCATTTGGTCGGAACGTTTTCTCAAAATTTTCACTTTGATATTTTTTTGCGTTCTTCGAGCAAGGGGTTAGCCCATCAAAATTTTCAATTTTCGAAGCTCCAACATTTTTTGAGTTGAGGACACAGAATTAAGGTTCGTGGCGTGAAAATACAAATTAACCCAATCCTCAGTATGCTTCTCCGAAAAACAAGCATAAAATCCTAGTTTTGTAGTGCTGAATTTCGAAAAATCCATGCGAGTTCGAAACTGCTGTAACTCGCTCATATTTGCGAATTTCGAAGATCCGAAAGCACCCCTGGATTTGGAATTCCACGAGGAATCATTTGGTCGGAACGTTTTCTCAAAATTTTCACTTTGACATTTTTTTGCATTTTTTGAGCAAGGGGTTAGCCCATGAAAATTTTCAATTTTCGAAGCCCCAACATTTTTTGAGTTGAGGGCACAGAATTAAGGTTCGTGGCGTGAAAATACAAATTAAACCAATCCTCAGTCTGTTTCTCCGAAAAACAAGCTCATATCCTAGTTTTTTGTGCTGAAGTTCGAAAAATCCATGCGAGTTCGAAACTGCTGTAGCTCAAAATTTTCACTTTGATATTTTTTTGCATTTTTTGAGCAAGGGGTTAGCCCATGCAAATTTTCAATTTTCGAAGCCCCAACATTTTTTGAGTTGAGGACACAGAATTAAAGTTCGTGGCGTGAAAATACAAATTAACCCAATCCTCAGTCTGTTTCTCCGAAAAACAAGCTCAAAATCCTAGTTTTATTGTGCTGAATTTCAAAAAATCCATGCGAGTTCGAAACTGCTGTAACTCCCTCATATTTGCGGATTTCGAAGATCCGAAAGCACCCCTGGATTTGGAATTCTACGAGGAATCATTTGGTCTAAACGTTTTCTCAAAATTTCCACTTTGAAATTATTTGCATTTTTCGAGCAAGGGGTTAGCCCATCAAAATTTTCAATTTTCGAAGCCCCAACATTTTTTGAGTTGAGGACACAGAATTAAGGTTCGTGGCGTGAAAATACAAATTAACCCAATCCCCAATCTGTTTCTCCGAAAAACAAGCTCAAAATCCTAGTTTTATTGTGCTGAATTTCGAAAAATCCATGCGAGTTCGAAACTGCTGTAGCTCCCTCATATTTGTGAATTTCGAAGATCCGAAAGCACCCCTGGATTTGGAATTCCGCGGGGAATCATTTGGTCAAAACGTTTTCTCAAAATTTTCACTTTGATATTTTTTTGCATTTTTCGAGCAAGGGATTAGCCCATCAATATTTTCAATTTTCGAAGCCCCAACATTTTTTGAGTTGAGGACACAGAATTAAAGTTCGTGGCGTGAAAATACAAATTAGCCCAATCCTCAGTCTGTTTCTCCGAAAAACAAGTTCAAAATCCTAGTTTTGTTGTGCTGAATTTCGAAAAATCCATGCGAGTTCGAAACTGCTGTAACTCCCTCATATTTGCGAATTTCGAAGATCCGAAAGCACCCCTGGATTTGGAATTCCGCGGGGAATCATTTGTTCAAAACGATTTCTCAAAATTTTCACTTTGATATTTTTTTGCATTTTTCGATCAAGGGGTTAGTCCATCAAAATTTTCAATTTTCGAAGCCCCAACATTTTTTGAGTTGAGGACACAGAATTAAAGTTCGTGGCGTGAAAATACAAATTAACCCAATCCTCAGTCTGTTTCTCCGAAAAACAAGCTCAAAATTCTAGTTCTGTTGTGCTGAATTTCGAAAAATCCATGCGAGTTCGAAACTGCTGTAGCTCCCTCATTTTTCGAAAAGTCCATGCGAGTTCGAAACTGCTGTAACTCCCTCATATTTGCGAATTTCGAAAATCCAAAAGCACCCCTGGATTTGGAATTTCATAAGGAATCATTTGGACGGAACGTTTTATTGTGTTGACTTTCGAAAAATCCATGCGAGTTCGAAACTGCTGTAACTCGCTCATATTTGCGAATTTCGAAGATCCGAAAGCACCCCTGGATTTGGAATTCCACAAGGAATCATTTGGTCGGAACGTTTTCTCAAAATTTTCACTTTGATATTTTTTTGCATTTTTCGAGCAAGGGGTTAGCCCATCAAAATTTTCAATTTTCGAAGCCCCAACATTTTTTGAGTTGAGGACACAGAATTAAAGTTCGTGGCGTGAAAATACAAATTAACCCAATCCCCAGTCTGTTTCTTCGAAAAACAAGCTCAAAATCCTAGTTTTATTGTGCTGAATTTCGAAAAATCCATGCGAGTTCGAAACTGCTTTAACTCGCTCATATTTGCGAATTTCGAAGATCCGAAAGCACACCTGGATTCGGAATTCTACGAGGAATCATTTGGTCGGAACGTTTTCTCAAAATTTTCACTTTGATATTTTTTTGCATTTTTCGAGCAAGGGGTTAGCCCATCAAAATTTTCAATTTTCGAAGCCCCAACATTTTTTGAGTTGAGGACACAGAATTAAAGTTCGTGGGGTGAAAATACAAATTAACCCAATCCTCAGTCTGTTTCTCCGAAAAACAAGCTCAAAATCCTAGTTTTTTGTGCTGAAGTTCGAAAAATCCATGCGAGTTCGAAACTGCTGTAGCTCCCTCATTTTTCGAAAAATCCATGCGAGTTCGAAACTGCTGTAACTCCCTCATATTTGCGAATTTCGAAGATCCGAAAGCACCCCTGGATTTGGAATTCTATGAGGAATCATTTGATCGCAACGTTTTCTCAAAATTTTCACTTTGATATTTTTTTTCATTTTTCGAGCAAGGGGTTAGCCCATTAAAATTTTCAATTTTCGAAGCCCCAACATTTTTTGAGTTGAGGACACAGAATTAAAGTTCGTGGCGTGAAAATACAAATTAACCCAATCCCCAGTCTGTTTCTCCGAAAAACAAGCTCAAAATCCTAGTTTTATTGTGCTGAATTTCGAAAAATCCATGCGAGTTCGAAACTGCTTTAACTCGCTCATATTTGCGAATTTCGAAGATCCGAAAGCACACCTGGATTCGGAATTCTACGAGGAATCATTTGGTCGGAACGTTTTCTCAAAATTTTCACTTTGATATTTTTTTGCATTTTTCGAGCAAGGGGTTAGCCCATCAAAATTTTCAATTTTCGAAGCCCCAACATTTTTTGAGTTGAGGACACAGAATTAAAGTTCGTGGCGTGAAAATACAAATTAACCCAATCCCCAGTCTGTTTCTCCGAAAAACAAGCTCAAAATCCTAGTTTTTTGTGCTGAAGTTCGAAAAATCCATGCGAGTTCGAAACTGCTGTAGCTCCCTCATTTTTCGAAAAATCCATGCGAGTTCGAAACTGCTGTAACTCCCTCATATTTGCGAATTTCGAAGATCCGAAAGCACCCCTCGATTTAGAATTCTATGAGGAATCATTTGATCGCAACGTTTTCTCAAAATTTTCACTTTGATATTTTTTTTCATTTTTCGAGCAAGGGGTTAGCCCATTAAAATTTTCAATTTTCGAAGCCCCAACATTTTTTGAGTTGAGGACACAGAATTAAAGTTCGTGGCGTGAAAATACAAATTAACCCAATCCCCAGTCTGTTTCTCCTAAAAACAAGCTCAAAATCCTAGTTTTATTGTGCTGAAGTTCGAAAAGTCCATGCGAGTTCGAAACTGCTATATCTCCCTCATATTTGCGAATTTCGAAGATCCGAAAGCACCCCTGGATTTGGAATTCCACAAGAAATCATTTGGTCGGAACGTTTTCTCAAAATTTTCACTTTGATATTTTTTTGCATTTTTTGAGCAAGGGGTTAGCCCATGAAAATTTTCAATTTTCGAAGCCCCAACATTTTTTTGAGTTGAGGACACAGAATTAAAGTTCGTGGCGTGAAAATACAAATTAACCCAAACCTCAGTCTGTTTCTCCGAAAAACAAGCTCAAAATCCTAGTTTTTTGTGCTGCGTTTCAAAAAATCCATGCGAGTTCGAAACTGCTGTAGCTCCCTCATTTTTCGAAAAATCCATGCGAGTTCGAAACTGCTGTAACTCGCTCATATTTGCGAATTTCGAAGTTCCGAAAGCACCCCTGGATTTGGAATTCCACGAGGAATCATTTGGTCGGAACGTTTTCTCACAATTTTCACTTTGATATTTTTTTGCATTTTTCGAGCAAGGGGTTAGCCCATCAAAATTTTCAATTTTCGAAGCACCAACATTTTTTGAGTTGAGGACACAGAATTAAAGTTCGTGGCGTGAAAATTCAAATTAAACCAATCCTCAGTCTGTTTCTCCGAAAAACAAGCATAAAATCCTAGTTTTATTGTGCTGAATTTCGAAAAATCCATGCGAGTTCGAAACTGCTGTAACTCCCTCATATTTGCGAATTTCGAAGATCCGAAAGCACCCCTGGATTTGGAATTCCACGAGGAATCATTTGGTCGGAAATTTTCACTTTGATATTTTTTTGCATTTTTTGAGCAAGGGGTTAGCCCATCAAAATTTTCAATTTTCGAAGCCCCAACATTTTTTGAGTTGAGGACACAGAATTAAAGTTCGTGGCGTGAAAATACAAATTAACCCAATCCCCAGTCTGTTTCTCCGAAAAACAAGCTCAAAATCCTAGTTTTTTGTGCTGAAGTTCGAAAAATCCATGCGAGTTCGAAACTGCTGTAGCTCCCTCATTTTTCGAAAAATCCATGCGAGTTCGAAACTGCTGTAACTCCCTCATATTTGCGAATTTCGAAGATCCGAAAGCACCCCTGGATTTGGAATTCTATGAGGAATCATTTGATCGCAACGTTTTCTCAAAATTTTCACTTTGATATTTTTTTTCATTTTTCGAGCAAGGGGTTAGCCCATTAAAATTTTCAATTTTCGAAGCCCCAACATTTTTTGAGTTGAGGACACAGAATTAAAGTTCGTGGCGTGAAAATACAAATTAACCCAATCCCCAGTCTGTTTCTCCGAAAAACAAGCTCAAAATCCTAGTTTTATTGTGCTGAAGTTCGAAAAGTACATGCGAGTTCGAAACTGCTGTATCTCCCTCATATTTGCGAATTTCGAAGATCCGAAAGCACCCCTGGATTTGGAATTCCACAAGAAATCATTTGGTCGGAACGTTTTCTCAAATTTTTCACTTTGATATTTGTTTGCATTTTTCGAGCAAGGGGTTAGCCCATCAAAATTTTCAATTTTCGAAGCCCCAACATTTTTTGAGTTGAGGACACAGAATTATGGTTCGTGGCGTGAAAATACAAATTAACCCAATCTCCAGTCTGTTTCTCCGAAAAACAAGCTCAAAATCCTAGTTTTTTGTGCTGAAGTTCGAAAAATCCATGCGAGTTCGAAACTGCTGTAGCTCCCTCATTTTTCGAAAAATCCATGCGAGTTCGAAACTGCTGTAACTCCCTCATATTTGCGAATTTCGAAGATCCGAAAGCACCCCTGGATTTGGAATTCTATGAGGAATCATTTGATCGCAACGTTTTCTCAAAATTTTCACTTTGATATTTTTTTGCATTTTTCGAGCAAGGGGTTAGCCCATCAAAATTTTCAATTTTCGAAGCCCCAACATTTTTTGAGTTGAGGACACAGAATTATGGTTCGTGGCGTGAAAATACAAATTAACCCAATCCCCAGTCTGTTTCTCCGAAAAACAAGCTCAAAATCCTAGTTTTTTGTGCTGAAGTTTGAAATCCATGCGAGTTCGAAACTGCTGTAGCTCCCTCATTTTTCGAAAAATCCAAGCGAGTTCGAAACTGCTGTAACTACCTCATATTTGCGAATTTCGAAGATCCGAAAGCACCCCTGGATTTGGAATTCTATGAGGAATCATTTGATCGCAACGTTTTCTCAAATTTTTCACTTTGATATTTTTTTGCATTTTTCGAGCAAGGGGTTAGCCCATCAAAATTTTCAATTTTCGAAGCCCCAACATTTTTTGAGTTGAGGACACAGAATTATGGTTCGTGGCGTGAAAATACAAATTAACCCAATCCCCAGTCTGTTTCTCCGAAAAACAAGCTCAAAATCCTAGTTTTTTGTGCTGAAGTTCGAAAAATTCATGCGAGTTCGAAACTGCTGTAGCTCCTTCATTTTCGAAAAATCCAAGCGAGTTCGAAACTGCTGTAACTCCCTCATATTTGCGAATTTCGAAGATCTGAAAGCACCCCTGGATTTGGAATTCTACGAGGAATCATTTGGTCGAAACGTTTCCTCAAAATTTTCACTTTGATATTTTTTTGCGTTCTTCGGGCAAGGGGTTAGCCCATCAAAATTTTCAATTTTCGAAGCCCCAACATTTTTTGAGTTGAGGACACAGAATTAAGGTTCGTGGCGTGAAAATACAAATTAAACCAATCCTCAGTCTGTTTCTCCGAAAAACAAGCATAAAATCCTAGTTTTGTTGTGCTGAATTTCGAAAAATCCATGCGAGTTCGAAACTGCTGTAACTCCCTCATATTTGCGAATTTCGAAAATCCAAAAGCACCCCTGGATTTGGAATTCCACGAGGAATCATTTGGTCGACACGTTTCCTCAAAATTTTCACTTTGATATTTTTTTGCATTTTTCGAGCAAGGGGTTAGCCCATTAAAATTTTCAATTTTCGAAGCCCCAACATTTTTTGAGTTGAGGACACAGAATTAAAGTTCGTGGCGTGAAAATACAAATTAACCCAATCCCCAGTCTGTTTCTCCTAAAAACAAGCTCAAAATCCTAGTTTTATTGTGCTGAAGTTCGAAAAATCCATGCGAGTTCGAAACTGCTTTAACTCGCTCATATTTGCGAATTTCGAAGATCCGAAAGCACACCTGGATTCGGAATTCTACGAGGAATCATTTGGTCGGAACGTTTTCTCAAAATTTTCACTTTGATATTTTTTTGCATTTTTCGAGCAAGGGGTTAGCCCATCAAAATTTTCAATTTTCGAAGCCCCAACATTTTTTGAGTTGAGGACACAGAATTAAAGTTCGTGGCGTGAAAATACAAATTAACCCAATCCCCAGTCTGTTTCTCCGAAAAACAAGCTCAAAATCCTAGTTTTTTGTGCTGAAGTTCGAAAAATCCATGCGAGTTCGAAACTGCTGTAGCTCCCTCATTTTTCGAAAAATCCATGCGAGTTCGAAACTGCTGTAACTCCCTCATATTTGCGAATTTCGAAGATCCGAAAGCACCCCTGGATTTGGAATTCCACGAGGAATCATTTGGTCGACACGTTTTCTCAAAATTTTCACTTTGATATTTTTTTGCATTTTTCGAGCAAGGGGTTAGCCCATCAAAATTTTCAATTTTCGAAGCCCCAACATTTTTTGAGTTGAGGACACAGAATTCGTGGCGTGAAAATACAAATTAACCCAATCCCCAGTCTGTTTCTCCGAAAAACAAGCTCAAAATCCTAGTTTTTTGTGCTGAAGTTTGAAATCCATGCGAGTTCGAAACTGCTGTAGCTCCCTCATTTTTCGAAAAATCCAAGCGAGTTCGAAACTGCTGTAACTACCTCATATTTGCGAATTTCGAAGATCCGAAAGCACCCCTGGATTTGGAATTCTATGAGGAATCATTTGATCGCAACGTTTTCTCAAATTTTTCACTTTGATATTTTTTTTGCATTTTTCGAGCAAGGGGTTAGCCCATCAAAATTTTCAATTTTCGAAGCCCCAACATTTTTTGAGTTGAGGACACAGAATTATGGTTCGTGGCGTGAAAATACAAATTAACCCAATCCCCAGTCTGTTTCTCCGAAAAACAAGCTCAAAATCCTAGTTTTTTGTGCTGAAGTTCGAAAAATTCATGCGAGTTCGAAACTGCTGTAGCTCCTTCATTTTCGAAAAATCCAAGCGAGTTCGAAACTGCTGTAACTCCCTCATATTTGCGAATTTCGAAGATCTGAAAGCACCCCTGGATTTGGAATTTTACGAGGAATCATTTGGTCGAAACGTTTCCTCAAAATTTTCACTTTGATATTTTTTTGCGTTCTTCGGGCAAGGGGTTAGCCCATCAAAATTTTCAATTTTCGAAGCCCCAACATTTTTTGAGTTGAGGACACAGAATTAAGGTTCGTGGCGTGAAAATACAAATTAAACCAATCCTCAGTCTGTTTCTCCGAAAAACAAGCATAAAATCCTAGTTTTGTTGTGCTGAATTTCGAAAAATCCATGCGAGTTCGAAACTGCTGTAACTCCCTCATATTTGCGAATTTCGAAAATCCAAAAGCACCCCTGGATTTGGAATTCCACGAGGAATCATTTGGTCGACACGTTTCCTCAAAATTTTCACTTTGATATTTTTTTGCATTTTTCGAGCAAGGGGTTAGCCCATCAAAATTTTCAATTTTCGAAGCCCCAACATTTTTTGAGTTGAGGACACAGAATTAAAGTTCGTGGCGTGAAAATACAAATAAACCCAATCCCAAGTCTGTTTCTCCGAAAAACAAGCTCAAAATCCTAGTTTTTTGTGCTGAAGTTCGAAAAATCCATGCGAATTCGAAACTGCTGTAACTCCCTCATATTTGCGAATTTCGAAAATCCAAAAGCACCCCTGGATTTGGAATTTCATAAGGAATCATTTGGACGGAACGTTTTATTGTGCTGACTTTCGAAAAATCCATGCGAGTTCGAAACTGCTGTAACTCGCTCATATTTGCGAATTTCGAAGATCCGAAAGCACCCCTGGATTTGGAATTCCACAAGGAATCATTTGGTCGGAACGTTTTCTCAAAATTTTCACTTTGATATTTTTTTGCATTTTTCGAGCAAGGGGTTAGCCCATCAAAATTTTCAATTTTCGAAGCCCCAACATTTTTTGAGTTGAGGACACAGAATTAAAGTTCGTGGCGTGAAAATACAAATTAACCCAATCCCCAGTCTGTTTCTTCGAAAAACAAGCTCAAAATCCTAGTTTTATTGTGCTGAATTTCGAAAAATCCATGCGAGTTCGAAACTGCTTTAACTCGCTCATATTTGCGAATTTCGAAGATCCGAAAGCACACCTGGATTCGGAATTCTACGAGGAATCATTTGGTCGGAACGTTTTCTCAAAATTTTCACTTTGATATTTTTTTGCATTTTTCGAGCAAGGGGTTAGCCCATCAAAATTTTCAATTTTCGAAGCCCCAACATTTTTTGAGTTGAGGACACAGAATTAAAGTTCGTGGCGTGAAAATACAAATTAACCCAATCCCCAGTCTGTTTCTCCGAAAAACAAGCTCAAAATCCTAGTTTTTTGTGCTGAAGTTCGAAAAATCCATGCGAGTTCGAAACTGCTGTAGCTCCCTCATTTTTCGAAAAATCCATGCGAGTTCGAAACTGCTGTAACTCCCTCATATTTGCGAATTTCGAAGATCCGAAAGCACCCCTGGATTTGGAATTCTATGAGGAATCATTTGATCGCAACGTTTTCTCAAAATTTTCACTTTGATATTTTTTTTCATTTTTCGAGCAAGGGGTTAGCCCATTAAAATTTTCAATTTTCGAAGCCCCAACATTTTTTGAGTTGAGGACACAGAATTAAAGTTCGTGGCGTGAAAATACAAATTAACCCAATCCCCAGTCTGTTTCTCCGAAAAACAAGCTCAAAATCCTAGTTTTATTGTGCTGAAGTTCGAAAAGTACATGCGAGTTCGAAACTGCTGTATCTCCCTCATATTTGCGAATTTCGAAGATCCGAAAGCACCCCTGGATTTGGAATTCCACAAGAAATCATTTGGTCGGAACGTTTTCTCAAATTTTTCACTTTGATATTTGTTTGCATTTTTCGAGCAAGGGGTTAGCCCATCAAAATTTTCAATTTTCGAAGCCCCAACATTTTTTGAGTTGAGGACACAGAATTATGGTTCGTGGCGTGAAAATACAAATTAACCCAATCTCCAGTCTGTTTCTCCGAAAAACAAGCTCAAAATCCTAGTTTTTTGTGCTGAAGTTCGAAAAATCCATGCGAGTTCGAAACTGCTGTAGCTCCCTCATTTTTCGAAAAATCCATGCGAGTTCGAAACTGCTGTAACTCCCTCATATTTGCGAATTTCGAAGATCCGAAAGCACCCCTGGATTTGGAATTCTATGAGGAATCATTTGATCGCAACGTTTTCTCAAAATTTTCACTTTGATATTTTTTTGCATTTTTCGAGCAAGGGGTTAGCCCATCAAAATTTTCAATTTTCGAAGCCCCAACATTTTTTGAGTTGAGGACACAGAATTAAGGTTCGTGGCGTGAAAATACAAATTAACCCAATCCCCAGTCTGTTTCTCCGAAAAACAAGCTCAAAATCCTAGTTTTATTGTGCTGAATTTCGAAAAATCCATGCGAGTTCGAAACTGCTTTAACTCGCTCATATTTGCGAATTTCGAAGATCCGAAAGCACACCTGGATTCGGAATTCTACGAGGAATCATTTGGTCGGAACGTTTTCTCAAAATTTTCACTTTGATATTTTTTTGCATTTTTCGAGCAAGGGGTTAGCCCATTAAAATTTTCAATTTTCGAAGCCCCAACATTTTTTGAGTTGAGGACACAGAATTAAAGTTCGTGGCGTGAAAATACAAATTAACCCAATCCCCAGTCTGTTTCTCCGAAAAACAAGCTCAAAATCCTAGTTTTTTGTGCTGAAGTTCGAGAAAATCCATGCGAGTTCGAAACTGCTGTAGCTCCCTCATTTTTCGAAAAATCCATGCGAGTTCGAAACTGCTGTAACTCCCTCATATTTGCGAATTTCGAAGATCCGAAAGCACCCCTGGATTTGGAATTCTATGAGGAATCATTTGATCGCAACGTTTTCTCAAAATTTTCACTTTGATATTTTTTTTCATTTTTCGAGCAAGGGGTTAGCCCATTAAAATTTTCAATTTTCGAAGCCCCAACATTTTTTGAGTTGAGGACACAGAATTAAAGTTCGTGGCGTGAAAATACAAATTAACCCAATCCCCAGTCTGTTTCTCCTAAAAACAAGCTCAAAATCCTAGTTTTATTGTGATTAAGTTCGAAAAGTCCATGCGAGTTCGAAACTGCTGTATCTCCCTCATATTTGCGAATTTCGAAGATCCGAAAGCACCCCTGGATTTGGAATTCCACAAGAAATCATTTGGTCGGAACGTTTTCTCAAAATTTTCACTTTGATATTTTTTTGCATTTTTCGAGCAAGGGGTTAGCCCATCAAAATTTTCAATTTTCGAAGCCCCAACATTTTTGGAGTTGAGGACACAGAATTAAAGTTCGTGGCGTGAAAATACAAATTAACCCAATCCCCAGTCTGTTTCTCCGAAAAACAAGCTCAAAATCCTAGTTTTTTGTGCTGAAGTTCGAAAAATCCATGCGAGTTCGAAACTGCTGTAGCTCCCTCATTTTTCGAAAAATCCATGCGAGTTCGAAACTGCTGTAACTCCCTCATATTTGCGAATTTCGAAGATCCGAAAGCACCCCTGGATTTGGAATTCTATGAGGAATCATTTGATCGCAACGTTTTCTCAAAATTTTCACTTTGATATTTTTTTTCATTTTTCGAGCAAGGGGTTAGCCCATTAAAATTTTCAATTTTCGAAGCCCCAACATTTTTTGAGTTGAGGACACAGAATTAAAGTTCGTGGCGTGAAAATACAAATTAACCCAATCCCCAGTCTGTTTCTCCGAAAAACAAGCTCAAAATCCTAGTTTTATTGTGCTGAATTTCGAAAAATCCATGCGAGTTCGAAACTGCTGTAACTCCCTCATATTTGCGAATTTCGAAGATCCGAAAGCACCCCTGGATTTGGAATTCCACGAGGAATCATTTGGTCGACACGTTTTCTCAAAATTTTCACTTTGATATTTTTTTGCATTTTTCGAGCAAGGGGTTAGCCCATCAAAATTTTCAATTTTCGAAGCCCCAACATTTTTTGAGTTGAGGACACAGAACTAAGGTTCGTGGCGTGAAAATACAAATTAAACCAATCCTCAGTCTGTTTCTCCGAAAAACAAGCATAAAATCCTAGTTTTGTTGTGCTGAATTTCGAAAAATCCATGCGAGTTCGAAACTGCTGTAACTCCCTCATATTTGCGAATTTCGAAGATCCGAAAGCACACCTGGATTCGGAATTCTACGAGGAATCATTTGGTCGACACGTTTTCTCAAAATTTTCACTTTGATATTTTTTTGCATTTTTCGAGCAAGGGGTTAGCCCATCAAAATTTTCAATTTTCGAAGCCCCAACATTTTTGGAGTTGAGGACACAGAATTAAAGTTCGTGGCGTGAAAATACAAATTAACCCAATCCCCAGTCTGTTTCTCCGAAAAACAAGCTCAAAATCCTAGTTTTTTGTGCTGAAGTTCGAAAAATCCATGCGAGTTCGAAACTGCTGTAGCTCCCTCATTTTTCGAAAAATCCATGCGAGTTCGAAACTGCTGTAACTCCCTCATATTTGCGAATTTCGAAGATCCGAAAGCACCCCTGGATTTGGAATTCTATGAGGAATCATTTGATCGCAACGTTTTCTCAAAATTTTCACTTTGATATTTTTTTGCATTTTTTGAGCAAGGGGTTAGCCCATGAAAATTTTCAATTTTCGAAGCCCCAACATTTTTTGATTTGAGGACACAGAATTAAAGTTCGTGGCGTGAAAATACAAATTAACCCAATCCCCAGTCTGTTTCTCCGAAAAACAAGCTCAAAATCCTAGTTTTTGTGCTGAACTTCGAAAAATCCATGCAGGTTCGAAACTGCTGTAACTCCCTCATATTTGCGAATTTCGAAGATCCGAAAGCACCCCTGGATTTGGAATTCTATGAGGAATCATTTGATCGCAACGTTTTCTCAAAATTTCCACTTTGATATTTTTTTGCATTTTTCGAGCAAGGGGTTAGCCCATCAAAATTTTCAATTTTCGAAGCCCCAACATTTTTTGAGTTGAGGACACAGAATTAAAGTTCGTGGCGTGAAAATACAAATTAACCCAATCCCCAGTCTGTTTCTCCGAAAAACAAGCTCAAAATCCTAGTTTTATTGTGCTGAAGTTCGAAAAGTCCATGCGAGTTCGAAACTGCTGTATCTCCCTCATATTTGCGAATTTCGAAGATCCGAAAGCACCCCTGGATTTGGAATTCCACAAGAAATCATTTGGTCGAAACGTTTTCTCAAAATTTTCACTTTGATATTTGTTTGCATTTTTCGAGCAAGGGGTTAGCCCATCAAAATTTTCAATTTTCGAAGCCCCAACATTTTTTGAGTTGAGGACACAGAATTATGGTTCGTGGCGTGAAAATACAAATTAACCCAATTCCCAGTCTGTTTCTCCGAAAAACAAGCTCAAAATCCTAGTTTTTTGTGCTGCGTTTTAAAAAATCCATGCGAGTTCGAAACTGCTGTAGCTCCCTCATTTTTCGAAAAATCCATGCGAGTTCGAAACTGCTGTAACTCCCTCATATTTGCGAATTTCGAAGATCCGAAAGCACCCCTGGATTTGGAATTCCACGAGGAATCATTTGGTCGGAAATTTTCACTTTGATATTTTTTTGCATTTTTCGAGCAAGGGGTTAGCCCATCAAAATTTTCAATTTTCGAAGCCCCAACATTTTTTGAGTTGAGGACACAGAATTAAGGTTCGTGGCGTGAAAATACAAATTAAAACAATCCTCAGTCTGTTTCTCCGAAAAACAAGCTCAAAATCCTAGTTTTATTGTGCTGAATTTCGAAAAATCCATGCGAGTTCGAAACTGCTGTAACTCCCTCATATTTGCGAATTTCGAAGATCCGAAAGCACCCCTGGATTTGGAATTCCACGAGGAATCATTTGGTCGGAACGTTTTCTCAAAATTTTCACTTTGATATTTTTTTTGCATTTTTCGAGCAAGGGGTTAGCCCATGAAAATTTTCAATTTTCGAAGCCCCAACATTTTTTGAGTTGAGGACACAGAATTAAAGTTCGTGGCGTGAAAATACAAATTAAACCAATCCTCAGTCTGTTTCTCCGAAAAACAAGCATAAAATCCTAGTTTTGTTGTGCTGAATTTCGAAAAATCCATGCGAGTTCGAAACTGCTGTAACTCCCTCATATTTGCGAATTTCGAAGATCCGAAAGCACCCCTGGATTTGGAATTCCACGAGGAATCATTTGGTCGGAAATTTTCACTTTGATATTTTTTTGCATTTTTTTAGCAAGGGGTTAGCCCATGAAAATTTTCAATTTTCGAAGCCCCAACATTTTTTGAGTTGAGGACACAGAATTAAAGTTCGTGGCGTGAAAATACAAATTAACCCAATCCCCAGTCTGTTTCTCCGAAAAACAAGCTCAAAATCCTAGTTTTTGTGCTGAAGTTCGAAAAATCCATGCGAGTTCGAAACTGCTGTAGCTCCCTCATTTTTCGAAAAATCCATCCGATTTCGAAACTGCGGTAACTCCCTCATATTTGCGAATTTCGAAGATCCGAAAGCACCCCTGGATTTGGAATTCCACGAGGAATCATTTGGTCGGAACGTTTTCTCAAAATTTTCACTTTGATATATTTTTGCATTTTTTGAGCAAGGGGTTAGCCCATGAAAATTTTCAATTTTCGAAGCCCCAACATTTTTTGAGTTGAGGACACAGAAATAAAGTTCGTGGCGTGAAAATACAAATTAACCCAATCCCCAGTCTGTTTCTCCGAAAAACAAGCTCAAAATCCTAGTTTTATTGTGCTGAATTTCGAAAAGTCCATGCGAGTTCGAAACTGCTGTAACTCCCTCATATTTGCGAATTTCGAAGATCCGAAAGCACCCCTGGATTTGGAATTCCACGAGGAATCATTTGGTCGGAACGTTTTCTCAAAATTTTCACTTTGATATTTTTTGCATTTTTTGAGCAAGGGGTTAACCCATGAAAATTTTCAATTTTCGAAGCCCCAACATTTTTTGAGTTGAGGACACAGAATTAAAGTTCGTGGCGTGAAAATTCAAATTAACCCAATCCTCAGTCTGTTTCTCCGAAAAACAAGCTCAAAATCCTAGTTTTTTGTGCTGCGTTTCAAAAAATCCATGCGAGTTCGAAACTGCTGTAGCTCCCTTATTTTTCGAAAAATCCATGCGAGTTCGAAACTGCTGTAACTCCCTCATATTTGCGAATTTCGAAGATCCGAAAGCACCCCTGGATTTGGAATTCCACGAGAAATCATTTGGTCGACACGTTTTCTCAAAATTTTCACTTTGATATTTTTTTGCATTTTTCGAGCAAGGGGTTAGCCCATCAAAATTTTAAATTTTCGAAGCCCCAACATTTTTTGAGTTGAGGACACAGAATTAAAGTTCGTGGCGTGAAAATACAAATTAACCCAATCCCCACACTGTTTCTCCGAAAAACAAGCTCAAAATCCTAGTTTTATTGTGCTGAATTTCGAAAAATCCATGCGAGTTCGAAACTGCTGTAACTCCCTCATATTTGCGAATTTCGAAGATCCGAAAGCACCCCTGGATTTGGAATTCCACGAGGAATCATTTGGTCGGAACGTTTTCTCAAAATTTTCACTTTGATATTTTTTTGCATTTTTTGAGCAAGGGGTTAGCCCATGAAAATTTTCAATTTTCGAAGCCCCAATATTTTTTGAGTTGAGGACACAGAATTAAAGTTCGTGGCGTGAAAATACAAATTAACCCAATCCCCAGTCTGTTTCTCTGAAAAACAAGCACAAAATCCTAGTTTTATTGTGCTGAATTTCGAAAAGTCCATGCGAGTTCGAAACTGCTGTAACTCCCTCATATTTGCGAATTTCGAAGATCCGAAAGCACCCCTGGATTTGGAATTCTATAAGGAATCATTTGGTCGGAACGTTTTCTCAAAATTTTCACTTTGATATTTTTTTGCATGTTTTGAGCAAGGGGTTAGCCCATGAAAATTTTCAATTTTCGAAGCCCCAACATTTTTTGAGTTGAGGACACAGAATTAAAGTTCGTGGCGTAAAAATTCAAATTAACCCAATCCTCAGTCTGTCTCTCCGAAAAACAAGCTCAAAATCCTAGTTTTTTGTGCTGCGTTTCAAAAAATCCATGCGAGTTCGAAACTGCTGTAGCTCCCTTATTTTTCGAAAAATCCATGCGAGTTCGAAACTGCTGTAACTCCCTCATATTTGCGAATTTCGAAGATCCGAAAGCACCCCTGGATTTGGAATTCCACGAGAAATCATTTGGTCGACACGTTTTCTCAAAATTTTCACTTTGATATTTTTTTGCATTTTTCGAGCAAGGGGTTAGCCCATCAAAATTTTCAATTTTCGAAGCCCCAACATTTTTTGAGTTGAGGACACAGAATTAAAGTTCGTGGCGTGAAAATACAAATTAACCCAATCCCCACTCTGTTTCTCCGAAAAACAAGCTCAAAATCCTAGTTTTATTGTGCTGAATTTCGAAAAATCCATGCGAGTTCGAAACTGCTGTAACTCCCTCATATTTGCGAATTTCGAAGATCCGAAAGCACCCCTGGATTTGGAATTCCACGAGGAATCATTTGGTCGGAAATTTTCACTTTGATATTTTTTTGCATTTTTCGAGCAAGGGGTTAGCCCATCAAAATTTTCAAATTTCGAAGCCCCAACATTTTTTGAGTTGAGGACACAGAATTAAGGTTCGTGGCGTGAAAATACAAATTAAAACAATCCTCAGTCTGTTTCTCCGAAAAACAAGCTCAAAATCCTGGTTTTATTGTGCTGAGTTTCGAAAAATCCATGCGAGTTCGAAACTGCTGTAACTCCCTCATATTTGCGAATTTCGAAGATCCGAAAGCACCCCTGGATTTGGAATTCCACGAGGAATCATTTGGTCGGAACGTTTTCTCAAAATTTTCACTTTGATATTTTTTTGCATTTTTTGAGCAAGGGGTTGCCCTTGAAAATTTTCAATTTTCGAAGCCCCAACATTTGTTGAGTTGAGGACACAGAATTAAAGTTCGTGGCGTGAAAATACAAATTAACCCAATCCCCAGTCTGTTTCTCGGAAAAACAAGCTCAAAATCCTAGTTTTATTGTGCTGAATTTCGAAAAGTCCATGCGATTTCGAAACTGCTGTAACTCCCTCATATTTGCGAATTTCGAAGATCCGAAAGCACCCCTGGATTTGGAATTCCACGAGGAATCATTTGGTCGGAACGTTTTCTCAAAATTTTCACTTTGATATTTTTTTGCATTTTTTGAGCAAGGGGTTAGCCCATGAAAATTTTCAATTTTCGAAGCCCCAACATTTTTTGAGTTGAGGACACAGAATTAAAGTTCGTGGCGTGAAAATACAAATTAACCCAATCCTCAGTCTGTTTCTCCGAAAAAAAAGCTCAAAATCCTAGTTTTTGTGCTGAAGTTCGAAAAATCCATGCGAGTTCGAAACTGCTGTAGCTCACTCATTTTTCGAAAAATCCATGCGAGTTCGAAACTGCTGTAACTCCCTCATATTTGCGAATTTCGAAGATCCGAAAGCACCCCTGGATTTGGAATTCTATGAGGAATCATTTGATCACAACGTTTTCTCAAAATTTTCACTTTGATATTTTTTTGCATTTTTCGAGCAAGGGGTTAGCACATCAAAATTTTCAATTTTCGAAGCCCCAACATTTTTTGAGTTGAGGACACAGAATTAAAGTTCGTGGCGTGAAAATACAAATTAACCCAATCCCCAGTCTGTTTCTCCGAAAAACAAGCTCAAAATCCTAGTTTTATTGTGCTGAATTTCGAAAAGTCCATGCGAGTTCGAAACTGCTGTAACTCCCTCATATTTGCGAATTTCGAAGATCCGAAAGCACCCCTAGATTTGGAATTCCACGAGGAATCATTTGGTCGGAACGTTTTCTCAAAATTTTCACTTTGATATTTTTTTTGCATTTTTCGAGCAAGGGGTTAGCCCATGAAAATTTTCAATTTTCGAAGCCCCAACATTTTTTTGAGTTGAGGACACAGAATTAAAGTTCGTGGCGTGAAAATACAAATTAACCCAAACCTCAGTCTGTTTCTCCGAAAAACAAGCTCAAAATCCTAGTTTTTTGTGCTAAAGTTTGAAAAATCCATGCGAGTTCGAAACTGCTGTAGCTCCCTCATTTTTCGAAAAATCCATGCGAGTTCGAAACTGCTGTAACTCCCTCATATTTGCGAATTTCGAAGATCCGAAAGCACCCCTGGATTTGGAATTCCACGAGGAATCATTTGGTCGACACGTTTTCTCAAAATTTTCACTTTGATATTTTTTTTTTGCATTTTTCGAGCAAGGGGTTAGCCCATGAAAATTTTCAATTTTCGAGCCCCAACATTTTTTGAGTTGAGGACACAGAATTAAAGTTCGTGGCGTGAAAATACAAATTAACCCAATCCCCAGTCTGTTTCTCCGAAAAACAAGCTCAAAATCCTAGTTTTTGTGCTGAAGTTCGAAAAATCCATGCGAGTTCGAAACTGCTGTAGCTCCCTCATTTTTCGAAAAATCCATGCGAGTTCGAAACTGCTGTAACTCCCTCATATTTGCGAATTTCGAAGATCCGAAAGCACCCCTGGATTTGGAATTCCACGAGGAATCATTTGGTCGGAACGTTTTCTCAAAATTTTCACTTTGATATTTTTTTGCATTTTTTGAGCAAGGGGTTAACCCATGAAAATTTTCAATTTTCGAAGCCCCAACATTTTTTGAGTTGAGGACACAGAATTAAAGTTCGTGGCGTGAAAATACAAATTAACCCAATCCCCAGTCTGTTTCTCCGAAAAACAAGCTCAAAATCCTAGTTTTAATTTGCTGAATTTCGAAAAGTCCATGCGAGTTCGAAACTACTGTAACTCCCTCATATTTGCGAATTTCGAAGATCCAAAAGCACCCCTGGATTTGGAATTCCACGAGGAATCATTTGGTCGACACGTTTTCTCAAAATTTTCACTCTGATATTTTTTTGCATTTTTTGAGCAAGGGGTTAGCCCATGAAAATTTTCAATTTTCGAAGAACCAACATTTTTTGAGTTGAGGACAGAGAATTAAAGTTCGTGGCGTGAAAATACAAATTAACCCAATCCCCAGTCTGTTTCTCCGAAAAACAAGCTCAAAATCCTAGTTTCTGTGCTGAAGTTCGAAAAATCCATGCGAGTTCGAAACTGCTGTAGCTCCCTCATTTTTCGAAAAATCCATGCGAGTTCGAAACTGCTGTAACTCCCTCATATTTGCGAATTTCGAAGATCCGAAAGCACCCCTGGATTTGGAATTCTATGAGGAATCATTTGATCGCAACGTTTTCTCAAAATTTTCACTTTGATATTTTTTGCATTTTTCGAGCAAGGGGTTAGCCCATCAAAATTTTCAATTTTCGAAGCCCCAACATTTTTTGAGTTGAGGACACAGAATTATGGTTCGTGGCGTGAAAATACAAATTAACCCAATCCCCAGTCTGTTTCTCCGAAAAACAAGCTCAAAATCCTAGTTTTATTGTGCTGAATTTCGAAAAGTCCATGCGAGTTCGAAACTGCTGTAACTCCCTCATATTTGCGAATTTCGAAGATCCGAAAGCACCCCTGGATTTGGAATTCCACGAGGAATCATTTGGTCGGAACGTTTTCTCAAAATTTTCACTTTTATATTTTTTTGCATTTTTCGAGCAAGGGGTTAGCCCATTAAAATTTTAAATTTTCGAAGCCCCAACATTTTTTGAGTTGAGGACACAGAATAAAGTTCGTGGCGTGAAAATACAAATTAACCCAATCCCCAGTCTGTTTCTCCGAAAAACAAGCTCAAAATCCTAGTTTCTGTGCTGAAGTTCGAAAAATCCATGCGAGTTCGAAACTGCTGTAGCTCCCTCATTTTTCGAAAAATCCATGCGATTTCGAAACTGCTGTAACTCCCTCATATTTGCGAATTTCGAAGATCCGAAAGCACCCCTGGATTTGGAATTCTATGAGGAATCATTTGATCGCAACGTTTTCTCAAAATTTTCACTTTGATATTTTTTTGCATTTTTCGAGCAAGGGGTTAGCCCATCAAAATTTTCAATTTTCGAAGCCCCAACATTTTTTGAGTTGAGGACACAGAATTAAAGTTCGTGGCGTGAAAATACAAATTAACCCAATCGCCAGTCTGTTTCTCCGAAAAACAAGCTCAAAATCCTAGTTTTATTGTGCTGAATTTCGAAAAGTCCATGCGAGTTCGAAACTGCTGTAGCTCCCTCATATTTGCGAATTTCGAAGATCCGAAAGCACCCCTGGATTTGGAATTCCACGAGGAATCATTTGGTCGGAACGTTTTCTCAAAATTTTCACTTTGATATTTTTTTGCATTTTTCGAGCAAGGGGTTAGCCCATGAAAATTTTCGGAACGTTTTCTCAAAATTTTCACTTTGATATTTTTTTGCATTTTTTGAGCAAGGGGTTAGCCCATGAAAATTTTCAATTTTCGAAGCCCCAACATTTTTTGAGTTGAGGACACAGAATTAAAGTTCGTGGCGTGAAAATTCAAATTAACCCAATCCCCAGTCTCTTTCTCCGAAAAACAAGCTCAAAATCCTAGTTTTTTGTGCTGCGTTTCAAAAAAACCATGCGAGTTCGAAACTGCTGTAGCTCCCTCATTTTTCGAAAAATCCATGTGAGATCGAAACTGCTGTAACTCCCCCATATTTGCGAATTTCGAAGATCCGAAAGCACCCCTGGATTTAGAATTCCACGAGGAATCATTTGGTCGGAACGTTTTCTCAAAATTTTCACTTTGATATTTTTTTGCATTTTTTGAGCAAGGGGTTAGCCCATGAAAATTTTCAATTTTCGAAGCCCCAACATTTTTTGAGTTGAGGACACAGAATTAAAGTTCGTGGCGTGAAAATACAAATTAACCCAATCCCCAGTCTGTTTCTCCGAAAAACAAGCTCAAAATCCTAGTTTTTGTGCTGAAGTTCGAAAAATCCATGCGAGTTCGAAACTGCTGTAGCTCCCTCATTTTTCGAAAAATTCATGCGAGTTCGAAACTGCTGTAACTCCCTCATATTTGCGAATTTCGAAGATCCGAAAGCACCCCTGGATTTGGAATTCTATGAGGAATCATTTGATCGCAACGTTTTCTCAAAATTTTCACTTTGATATTTTTTTGCATTTTTTGAGCAAGGGGTTAGCCCATCAAAATTTTCAATTTTCGAAGCCCCAACATTTTTTGAGTTGAGGACACAGAATTAAAGTTCGTGGCATGAAAATACAAATTAACCCAATCGCCAGTCTGTTTCTCCGAAAAACAAGCTCAAAATCCTAGTTTTATTGTGCTGAATTTCGAAAAGTCCATGCGAGTTCGAAACTGCTGTAACTCCCTCATATTTGCGAATTTCGAAGATCCGAAAGCACCCCTGGATTTGGAATTCCACGAGGAATCATTTGGTCGGAACGTTTTCTCAAAATTTTCACTTTTATATTTTTTTGCATTTTTCGAGCAAGGGGTTAGCCCATTAAAATTTTCAATTTTCGAAGCCCCAACATTTTTTGAGTTGAGGACACAGAATTAAAGTTCGTGGCGTGAAAATACAAATTAACCCAATCGCCAGTCTGTTTCTCCGAAAAACAAGCTCAAAATCCTAGTTTTATTGTGCTGAATTTCGAAAAGTCCATGCGAGTTCGAAACTGCTGTAACTCCCTCATATTTGCGAATTTCGAAGATCCGAAAGCACCCCTGGATTTGGAATTCCACGAGGAATCATTTGGTCGACACGTTTTCTCAAAATTTTCACTTTTATATTTTTTTGCATTTTTCGAGCAAGGGGTTAGCCCATGAAAATTTTCGGAACGTTTTCTCAAAATTTTCACTTTGATATTTTTTTGCATTTTTTGAGCAAGGGGTTAGCCCATGAAAATTTTCAATTTTCGAAGCCCCAACATTTTTTGAGTTGAGGACACAGAATTAAAGTTCGTGGCGTGAAAATTCAAATTAACCCAATCCCCAGTCTGTTTCTCCGAAAAACAAGCTCAAAATCCTAGTTTTTTGTGCTGCGTTTCAAAAAATCCATGCGAGTTCGAAACTGCTGTAGCTCCCTCATTTTTCGAAAAATCCATGTGAGATCGAAACTGCTGTAACTCCCTCATATTTGCGAATTTCGAAGATCCGAAAGCACCCCTGGATTTAGAATTCCACGAGGAATCATTTGGTTGGAACGTTTTCTCAAAATTTTCACTTTGATATTTTTTTGCATTTTTTGAGCAAGGGGTTAGCCCATGAAAATTTTCAATTTTCGAAGCCCCAACATTTTTTGAGTTGAGGGCACAGAATTAAAGTTCGTGGCGTGAAAATACAAATTAACCCAATCCCCAGTCTGTTTCTCCGAAAAACAAGCTCAAAATCCTAGTTTTTGTGCTGAAGTTCGAAAAATCCATGCGAGTTCGAAACTGCTGTAGCTCCCTCATTTTTCGAAAAATCCATGCGAGTTCGAAACTGCTGTAACTCCCTCATATTTGCGAATTTCGAAGATCCGAAAGCACCCCTGGATTTGGAATTCTATGAGGAATCATTTGATCGCAACGTTTTCTCAAAATTTTCACTTTGATATTTTTTTGCATTTTTCGAGTAAGGGGTTAGCCCATCAAAATTTTCAATTTTCGAAGCCCCAACATTTTTTGAGTTGAGGACACAGAATTAAAGTTCGTGGCGTGAAAATACAAATTAACCCAATCGCCAGTCTGTTTCTCCGAAAAACAAGCTCAAAATCCTAGTTTTATTGTGCTGAATTTCGAAAAGTCCATGCGAGTTCGAAACTGCTGTAACTCCCTCATATTTGCGAATTTCGAAGATCCAAAAGCACCCCTGGATTTGGAATTCCACGAGGAATCATTTGGTCGACACGTTTTCTCAAAATGTTCACTCTGATATTTTTTTGCATTTTTTGAGCAAGGGGTTAGCCCATAAAAAATTTCAATTTTCGAAGCCCCAACATTTTTTGAGTTGAGGACACAGAATTAAAGTTCGTGGCGTGAAAATTCAAATTAACCCAATCCTCAGTCTGTTTCTCCGAAAAACAAGCTCAAAATCCTAGTTTTTTGTGCTGCGTTTCAAAAAATCCATGCGAGGTCGAAACTGCTGTAGCTCCCTCATTTTTCGAAAAATCCATGCGAGTTCGAAACTGCTGTAACTCCCTCATATTTGCGAATTTCGAAGATCCGAAAGCACCCCTGGATTTGGAATTCCACGAGAAATCATTTGGTCGAAACGTTTTCTCAAAATTTTCACTTTGATATTTTTTTGCATTTTTCGAGCAAAATTTTCAATTTTCGAAGCCCCAACATTTTTTGAGTTGGGGACACAGAATTAAAGTTCGTGGCGTGAAAATAAAAATTAACCCAATCCCCAGTCTGTTTCTCCGAAAAACAAGCTCAAAATCCTAGTTTTTGTGCTGAAGTTCGAAAAATCCATGCGAGTTCGAAACTGCTGTAGCTCCCTCATTTTTCGAAAAATCCATGCGAGTTCGAAACTGCTGTAACTCCCTCATATTTGCGAATTTCGAAGATCCGAAAGCACCCCTGGATTTGGAATTCTATGAGGAATCATTTGCTCGCAACGTTTTCTCAAAATTTTCACTTTGATATTTTTTTGCATTTTTTGAGCAAGGGGTTAGCCCATGAAAATTTTCAATTTTCGAAGCCCCAACATTTTTTGAGTTGAGGACACAGAATTAAAGTTCGTGGCGTGAAAATACAAATTAACCCAATCCCCAGTCTGTTTCTCCGAAAAACAAGCTCAAAATCCTAGTTTTTGTGCTGAAGTTCGAAAAATCCATGCGAGTTCGAAACTGCTGTAGCTCCCTCATTTTTCGAAAAATCCATGCGAGTTCGAAACTGCTGTAACTCCCTCATATTTGCGAATTTCGAAGATCCGAAAGCACCCCTGGATTTGGAATTCCACGAGGAATCATTTGGTCGGAACGTTTTCTCACAATTTTCACTTTGATATTTTTTTGCATTTTTTGAGCAAGGGGTTAGCTTATGAAAATTTTCAATTTTAGAAGCCCCAACATTTTTTGAGTTGAGGACACAGAATTAAAGTTCGTGGCGTGAAAATACAAATTAACCCAATCCCCAGTCTGTTTCTCCGAAAAACAAGCTCAAAATCCTAGTTTTATTGTGCTGAAGTTCGAAAAATCCATGCGAGTTCGAAACTGCTGTAGCTCCCTCATTTTTCGAAAAATCCATGCGAGTTCGAAACAGCTGTAACTCCCTCATATTTGCGAATTTCGAAGATCCGAAAGCACCCCTGGATTTGGAATTCTATGAGGAATCATTTGATCGCAACGTTTTCTCAAAATTTTCACTTTGATATTTTTTTGCATTTTTCGAGCAAGGGGTTAGCCCATGAAAATTTTCAATTTTCGAAGCCCCAACATTTTTTGAGTTGAGGACACAGAATTAAAGTTCGTGGCGTGAAAATACAAATTAACCCAATCCTCAGTCTGTTTCTCCGAAAAACAAGCTCAAAATCCTAGTTTTATTGTGCTGAATTTCGAAAAGTCCATGCGAGTTCGAAACTGCTGTAACTCCCTCATATTTGCGAATTTCGAAGATCCGAAAGCACACCTGGATTCGGAATTCTACGAGGAATCATTTGGTCGGAACGTTTTCTCAAAATTTTCACTCTGATATTTTTTTGCATTTTTCGAGCAAGGGGTTAGCCCATGAAAATTTTCAATTTTCGAAGCCCCCACATTTTTTGAGTTGAGGACACAGAATTAAAGTTCGTGGCGTGAAAATACAAATTAACCCAATCCCCAGTCTGTTTCTCCGAAAAACAAGCTCAAAATCCTAGTTTTTTGTGCTAAAGTTTGAAAAATCCATGCGAGTTCGAAACTGCTGTAGCTCCCTCATTTTTCGAAAAATCCATGCGAGTTCGAAACTGCTGTAACTCCCTCATATTTGCGAATTTCGAAGATCCGAAAGCACCCCTGGATTTGGAATTCCACGAGGAATCATTTGGTCGACACGTTTTCTCAAAATTTTCACTTTGATATTTTTTTGCATTTTTCGAGCAAGGGGTTAGCCCATCAAAATTTTCGATTTTCGAAGCCCCAACATTTTTTGAGTTGAGGACACAGAATTATGGTTCGTGGCGTGAAAATACAAATTAACCCAATCCCCAGTCTGTTTCTCCGAAAAACAAGCTCAAAATCCTAGTTTTTTGTGCTGCGTTTCAAAAAATCCATGCGAGTTCGAAACTGCTGTAGCTCCCTCATTTTTCGAAAAATCCATGCGAGTTCGAAACTGCTGTAACTCGCTCATATTTGCGAATTTCGAAGTTCCGAAAGCACCCCTGGATTTGGAATTCCACGAGGAATCATTTGGTCGGAACGTTTTCTCACAATTTTCACTTTGATATTTTTTTGCATTTTTCGAGCAAGGGGTTAGCCCATCAAAATTTTCAATTTTCGAAGCACCAACATTTTTTGAGTTGAGGACACAGAATTAAAGTTCGTGGCGTGAAAATTCAAATTAAACCAATCCTCAGTCTGTTTCTCCGAAAAACAAGCATAAAATCCTAGTTTTATTGTGCTGAATTTCGAAAAATCCATGCGAGTTCGAAACTGCTGTAACTCCCTCATATTTGCGAATTTCGAAGATCCGAAAGCACCCCTGGATTTGGAATTCCACGAGGAATCATTTGGTCGGAAATTTTCACTTTGATATTTTTTTGCATTTTTTGAGCAAGGGGTTAGCCCATGAAAATTTTCAATTTTCGAAGCCCCAACATTTTTTGAGTTGAGGACACAGAATTAAAGTTCGTGGCGTGAAAATACAAATTAACCCAATCCCCAGTCTGTTTCTCCGAAAAACAAGCTCAAAATCCTAGTTTTTGTGCTGAAGTTCGAAAAATCCATGCGAGTTCGAAACTGCTGTAGCTCCCTCATTTTTCGAAAAATCCATGCGAGTTCGAAACAGCTGTAACTCCCTCATATTTGCGAATTTCGAAGATCCGAAAGCACCCCTGGATTTGGAATTCCACGAGGAATCATTTGGTCGGAAATTTTCACTTTGATATTTTTTTGCATTTTTCGAGCAAGGGGTTAGCCCATGAAAATTTTCAATTTTCGAAGCCCCAACATTTTTTGAGTTGAGGACACAGAATTAAAGTTCGTGGCGTGAAAATACAAATTAACCCAATCCTCAGTCTGTTTCTCCGAAAAACAAGCTCAAAATCCTAGTTTTATTGTGCTGAATTTCGAAAAGTCCATGCGAGTTCGAAACTGCTGTAACTCCCACATATTTGCGAATTTCGAAGATCCAAAAGCACCCCTGGATTTGGAATTCCACGAGGAATCATTTGGTCGACACGTTTTCTCAAAATTTTCACTCTGATATTTTTTTGCATTTTTTGAGCAAGGGGTTAGCCCATGAAAATTTTCAATTTTCGAAGCCCCAACATTTTTTGAGTTGAGGACACAGAATTAAAGTTCGTGGCGTGAAAATACAAATTAACCCAATCCCCAGTCTGTTTCTCCGAAAAACAAGCTCAAAATCCTAGTTTTATTGTGCTGAATTTCGAAAAGTCCATGCGAGTTCGAAACTACTGTAACTCCCTCATATTTGCGAATTTCGAAGATCCAAAAGCACCCCTGGATTTGGAATTCCACGAGGAATCATTTGGTCGACACGTTTTCTCAAAATTTTCACTCTGATATTTTTTTGCATTTTTTGAGCAAGGGGTTAGCCCATGAAAATTTTCAATTTTCGAAGAACCAACATTTTTTGAGTTGAGGACAGAGAATTAAAGTTCGTGGCGTGAAAATACAAATTAACCCAATCCCCAGTCTGTTTCTCCGAAAAACAAGCTCAAAATCCTAGTTTCTGTGCTGAAGTTCGAAAAATCCATGCGAGTTCGAAACTGCTGTAGCTCCCTCATTTTTCGAAAAATCCATGCGAGTTCGAAACTGCTGTAACTCCCTCATATTTGCGAATTTCGAAGATCCGAAAGCACCCCTGGATTTGGAATTCTATGAGGAATCATTTGATCGCAACGTTTTCTCAAAATTTTCACTTTGATATTTTTTGCATTTTTCGAGCAAGGGGTTAGCCCATCAAAATTTTCAATTTTCGAAGCCCCAACATTTTTTGAGTTGAGGACACAGAATTATGGTTCGTGGCGTGAAAATACAAATTAACCCAATCCCCAGTCTGTTTCTCCGAAAAACAAGCTCAAAATCCTAGTTTTATTGTGCTGAATTTCGAAAAGTCCATGCGAGTTCGAAACTGCTGTAACTCCCTCATATTTGCGAATTTCGAAGATCCGAAAGCACCCCTGGATTTGGAATTCCACGAGGAATCATTTGGTCGGAACGTTTTCTCAAAATTTTCACTTTTATATTTTTTTGCATTTTTCGAGCAAGGGGTTAGCCCATTAAAATTTTAAATTTTCGAAGCCCCAACATTTTTTGAGTTGAGGACACAGAATAAAGTTCGTGGCGTGAAAATACAAATTAACCCAATCCCCAGTCTGTTTCTCCGAAAAACAAGCTCAAAATCCTAGTTTCTGTGCTGAAGTTCGAAAAATCCATGCGAGTCCGAAACTGCTGTAGCTCCCTCATTTTTCGAAAAATCCATGCGATTTCGAAACTGCTGTAACTCCCTCATATTTGCGAATTTCGAAGATCCGAAAGCACCCCTGGATTTGGAATTCTATGAGGAATCATTTGATCGCAACGTTTTCTCAAAATTTTCACTTTGATATTTTTTTGCATTTTTCGAGCAAGGGGTTAGCCCATCAAAATTTTCAATTTTCGAAGCCCCAACATTTTTTGAGTTGAGGACACAGAATTAAAGTTCGTGGCGTGAAAATACAAATTAACCCAATCGCCAGTCTGTTTCTCCGAAAAACAAGCTCAAAATCCTAGTTTTATTGTGCTGAATTTCGAAAAGTCCATGCGAGTTCGAAACTGCTGTAGCTCCCTCATATTTGCGAATTTCGAAGATCCGAAAGCACCCCTGGATTTGGAATTCCACGAGGAATCATTTGGTCGGAACGTTTTCTCAAAATTTTCACTTTGATATTTTTTTGCATTTTTCGAGCAAGGGGTTAGCCCATGAAAATTTTCGGAACGTTTTCTCAAAATTTTCACTTTGATATTTTTTTGCATTTTTTGAGCAAGGGGTTAGCCCATGAAAATTTTCAATTTTCGAAGCCCCAACATTTTTTGAGTTGAGGACACAGAATTAAAGTTCGTGGCGTGAAAATTCAAATTAACCCAATCCCCAGTCTCTTTCTCCGAAAAACAAGCTCAAAATCCTAGTATTTTGTGCTGCGTTTCAAAAAAACCATGCGAGTTCGAAACTGCTGTAGCTCCCTCATTTTTCGAAAAATCCATGTGAGATCGAAACTGCTGTAACTCCCCCATATTTGCGAATTTCGAAGATCCGAAAGCACCCCTGGATTTAGAATTCCACGAGGAATCATTTGGTCGGAACGTTTTCTCAAAATTTTCACTTTGATATTTTTTTGCATTTTTTGAGCAAGGGGTTAGCCCATGAAAATTTTCAATTTTCGAAGCCCCAACATTTTTTGAGTTGAGGACACAGAATTAAAGTTCGTGGCGTGAAAATACAAATTAACCCAATCCCCAGTCTGTTTCTCCGAAAAACAAGCTCAAAATCCTAGTTTTTGTGCTGAAGTTCGAAAAATCCATGCGAGTTCGAAACTGCTGTAGCTCCCTCATTTTTCGAAAAATCCATGCGAGTTCGAAACTGCTGTAACTCCCTCATATTTGCGAATTTCGAAGATCCGAAAGCACCCCTGGATTTGGAATTCTATGAGGAATCATTTGATCGCAACGTTTTCTCAAAATTTTCACTTTGATATTTTTTTGCATTTTTTGAGCAAGGGGTTAGCCCATCAAAATTTTCAATTTTCGAAGCCCCAACATTTTTTGAGTTGAGGACACAGAATTAAAGTTCGTGGCATGAAAATACAAATTAACCCAATCGCCAGTCTGTTTCTCCGAAAAACAAGCTCAAAATCCTAGTTTTATTGTGCTGAATTTCGAAAAGTCCATGCGAGTTCGAAACTGCTGTAACTCCCTCATATTTGCGAATTTCGAAGATCCGAAAGCACCCCTGGATTTGGAATTCCACGAGGAATCATTTGGTCGGAACGTTTTCTCAAAATTTTCACTTTTATATTTTTTTGCATTTTTCGAGCAAGGGGTTAGCCCATTAAAATTTTCAATTTTCGAAGCCCCAACATTTTTTGAGTTGAGGACACAGAATTAAAGTTCGTGGCGTGAAAATACAAATTAACCCAATCGCCAGTCTGTTTCTCCGAAAAACAAGCTCAAAATCCTAGTTTTATTGTGCTGAATTTCGAAAAGTCCATGCGAGTTCGAAACTGCTGTAACTCCCTCATATTTGCGAATTTCGAAGATCCGAAAGCACCCCTGGATTTGGAATTCCACGAGGAATCATTTGGTCGACACGTTTTCTCAAAATTTTCACTTTTATATTTTTTTGCATTTTTCGAGCAAGGGGTTAGCCCATGAAAATTTTCGGAACGTTTTCTCAAAATTTTCACTTTGATATTTTTTTGCATTTTTTGAGCAAGGGGTTAGCCCATGAAAATTTTCAATTTTCGAAGCCCCAACATTTTTTGAGTTGAGGACACAGAATTAAAGTTCGTGGCGTGAAAATTCAAATTAACCCAATCCCCAGTCTGTTTCTCCGAAAAACAAGCTCAAAATCCTAGTTTTTTGTGCTGCGTTTCAAAAAATCCATGCGAGTTCGAAACTGCTGTAGCTCCCTCATTTTTCGAAAAATCCATGTGAGATCGAAACTGCTGTAACTCCCTCATATTTGCGAATTTCGAAGATCCGAAAGCACCCCTGGATTTAGAATTCCACGAGGAATCATTTGGTTGGAACGTTTTCTCAAAATTTTCACTTTGATATTTTTTTGCATTTTTTGAGCAAGGGGTTAGCCCATGAAAATTTTCAATTTTCGAAGCCCCAACATTTTTTGAGTTGAGGACACAGAATTAAAGTTCGTGGCGTGAAAATACAAATTAACCCAATCCCCAGTCTGTTTCTCCGAAAAACAAGCTCAAAATCCTAGTTTTTGTGCTGAAGTTCGAAAAATCCATGCGAGTTCGAAACTGCTGTAGCTCCCTCATTTTTCGAAAAATCCATGCGAGTTCGAAACTGCTGTAACTCCCTCATATTTGCGAATTTCGAAGATCCGAAAGCACCCCTGGATTTGGAATTCTATGAGGAATCATTTGATCGCAACGTTTTCTCAAAATTTTCACTTTGATATTTTTTTGCATTTTTCGAGTAAGGGGTTAGCCCATCAAAATTTTCAATTTTCGAAGCCCCAACATTTTTTGAGTTGAGGACACAGAATTAAAGTTCGTGGCGTGAAAATACAAATTAACCCAATCGCCAGTCTGTTTCTCCGAAAAACAAGCTCAAAATCCTAGTTTTATTGTGCTGAATTTCGAAAAGTCCATGCGAGTTCGAAACTGCTGTAACTCCCTCATATTTGCGAATTTCGAAGATCCAAAAGCACCCCTGGATTTGGAATTCCACGAGGAATCATTTGGTCGACACGTTTTCTCAAAATGTTCACTCTGATATTTTTTTGCATTTTTTGAGCAAGGGGTTAGCCCATAAAAAATTTCAATTTTCGAAGCCCCAACATTTTTTGAGTTGAGGACACAGAATTAAAGTTCGTGGCGTGAAAATTCAAATTAACCCAATCCTCAGTCTGTTTCTCCGAAAAACAAGCTCAAAATCCTAGTTTTTTGTGCTGCGTTTCAAAAAATCCATGCGAGGTCGAAACTGCTGTAGCTCCCTCATTTTTCGAAAAATCCATGCGAGTTCGAAACTGCTGTAACTCCCTCATATTTGCGAATTTCGAAGATCCGAAAGCACCCCTGGATTTGGAATTCCACGAGAAATCATTTGGTCGAAACGTTTTCTCAAAATTTTCACTTTGATATTTTTTTGCATTTTTCGAGCAAAATTTTCAATTTTCGAAGCCCCAACATTTTTTGAGTTGGGGACACAGAATTAAAGTTCGTGGCGTGAAAATAAAAATTAACCCAATCCCCAGTCTGTTTCTCCGAAAAACAAGCTCAAAATCCTAGTTTTTGTGCTGAAGTTCGAAAAATCCATGCGAGTTCGAAACTGCTGTAGCTCCCTCATTTTTCGAAAAATCCATGCGAGTTCGAAACTGCTGTAACTCCCTCATATTTGCGAATTTCGAAGATCCGAAAGCACCCCTGGATTTGGAATTCTATGAGGAATCATTTGCTCGCAACGTTTTCTCAAAATTTTCACTTTGATATTTTTTTGCATTTTTTGAGCAAGGGGTTAGCCCATGAAAATTTTCAATTTTCGAAGCCCCAACATTTTTTGAGTTGAGGACACAGAATTAAAGTTCGTGGCGTGAAAATACAAATTAACCCAATCCCCAGTCTGTTTCTCCGAAAAACAAGCTCAAAATCCTAGTTTTTGTGCTGAAGTTCGAAAAATCCATGCGAGTTCGAAACTGCTGTAGCTCCCTCATTTTTCGAAAAATCCATGCGAGTTCGAAACTGCTGTAACTCCCTCATATTTGCGAATTTCGAAGATCCGAAAGCACCCCTGGATTTGGAATTCCACGAGGAATCATTTGGTCGGAACGTTTTCTCACAATTTTCACTTTGATATTTTTTTGCATTTTTTGAGCAAGGGGTTAGCTTATGAAAATTTTCAATTTTAGAAGCCCCAACATTTTTTGAGTTGAGGACACAGAATTAAAGTTCGTGGCGTGAAAATACAAATTAACCCAATCCCCAGTCTGTTTCTCCGAAAAACAAGCTCAAAATCCTAGTTTTATTGTGCTGAAGTTCGAAAAATCCATGCGAGTTCGAAACTGCTGTAGCTCCCTCATTTTTCGAAAAATCCATGCGAGTTCGAAACAGCTGTAACTCCCTCATATTTGCGAATTTCGAAGATCCGAAAGCACCCCTGGATTTGGAATTCTATGAGGAATCATTTGATCGCAACGTTTTCTCAAAATTTTCACTTTGATATTTTTTTGCATTTTTCGAGCAAGGGGTTAGCCCATGAAAATTTTCAATTTTCGAAGCCCCAACATTTTTTGAGTTGAGGACACAGAATTAAAGTTCGTGGCGTGAAAATACAAATTAACCCAATCCTCAGTCTGTTTCTCCGAAAAACAAGCTCAAAATCCTAGTTTTATTGTGCTGAATTTCGAAAAGTCCATGCGAGTTCGAAACTGCTGTAACTCCCTCATATTTGCGAATTTCGAAGATCCGAAAGCACACCTGGATTCGGAATTCTACGAGGAATCATTTGGTCGGAACGTTTTCTCAAAATTTTCACTCTGATATTTTTTTGCATTTTTCGAGCAAGGGGTTAGCCCATGAAAATTTTCAATTTTCGAAGCCCCCACATTTTTTGAGTTGAGGACACAGAATTAAAGTTCGTGGCGTGAAAATACAAATTAACCCAATCCCCAGTCTGTTTCTCCGAAAAACAAGCTCAAAATCCTAGTTTTTTGTGCTAAAGTTTGAAAAATCCATGCGAGTTCGAAACTGCTGTAGCTCCCTCATTTTTCGAAAAATCCATGCGAGTTCGAAACTGCTGTAACTCCCTCATATTTGCGAATTTCGAAGATCCGAAAGCACCCCTGGATTTGGAATTCCACGAGGAATCATTTGGTCGACACGTTTTCTCAAAATTTTCACTTTGATATTTTTTTGCATTTTTCGAGCAAGGGGTTAGCCCATCAAAATTTTCGATTTTCGAAGCCCCAACATTTTTTGAGTTGAGGACACAGAATTATGGTTCGTGGCGTGAAAATACAAATTAACCCAATCCCCAGTCTGTTTCTCCGAAAAACAAGCTCAAAATCCTAGTTTTTTGTGCTGCGTTTCAAAAAATCCATGCGAGTTCGAAACTGCTGTAGCTCCCTCATTTTTCGAAAAATCCATGCGAGTTCGAAACTGCTGTAACTCGCTCATATTTGCGAATTTCGAAGTTCCGAAAGCACCCCTGGATTTGGAATTCCACGAGGAATCATTTGGTCGGAACGTTTTCTCACAATTTTCACTTTGATATTTTTTTGCATTTTTCGAGCAAGGGGTTAGCCCATCAAAATTTTCAATTTTCGAAGCACCAACATTTTTTGAGTTGAGGACACAGAATTAAAGTTCGTGGCGTGAAAATTCAAATTAAACCAATCCTCAGTCTGTTTCTCCGAAAAACAAGCATAAAATCCTAGTTTTATTGTGCTGAATTTCGAAAAATCCATGCGAGTTCGAAACTGCTGTAACTCCCTCATATTTGCGAATTTCGAAGATCCGAAAGCACCCCTGGATTTGGAATTCCACGAGGAATCATTTGGTCGGAAATTTTCACTTTGATATTTTTTTGCATTTTTTGAGCAAGGGGTTAGCCCATGAAAATTTTCAATTTTCGAAGCCCCAACATTTTTTGAGTTGAGGACACAGAATTAAAGTTCGTGGCGTGAAAATACAAATTAACCCAATCCCCAGTCTGTTTCTCCGAAAAACAAGCTCAAAATCCTAGTTTTTGTGCTGAAGTTCGAAAAATCCATGCGAGTTCGAAACTGCTGTAGCTCCCTCATTTTTCGAAAAATCCATGCGAGTTCGAAACAGCTGTAACTCCCTCATATTTGCGAATTTCGAAGATCCGAAAGCACCCCTGGATTTGGAATTCCACGAGGAATCATTTGGTCGGAAATTTTCACTTTGATATTTTTTTGCATTTTTCGAGCAAGGGGTTAGCCCATGAAAATTTTCAATTTTCGAAGCCCCAACATTTTTTGAGTTGAGGACACAGAATTAAAGTTCGTGGCGTGAAAATACAAATTAACCCAATCCTCAGTCTGTTTCTCCGAAAAACAAGCTCAAAATCCTAGTTTTATTGTGCTGAATTTCGAAAAGTCCATGCGAGTTCGAAACTGCTGTAACTCCCACATATTTGCGAATTTCGAAGATCCAAAAGCACCCCTGGATTTGGAATTCCACGAGGAATCATTTGGTCGACACGTTTTCTCAAAATTTTCACTCTGATATTTTTTTGCATTTTTTGAGCAAGGGGTTAGCCCATGAAAATTTTCAATTTTCGAAGCCCCAACATTTTTTGAGTTGAGGACACAGAATTAAAGTTCGTGGCGTGAAAATACAAATTAACCCAATCCCCAGTCTGTTTCTCCGAAAAACAAGCTCAAAATCCTAGTTTTATTGTGCTGAATTTCGAAAAGTCCATGCAAGTTCGAAACTGCTGTAACTCCCTCATATTTGCGAATTTCGAAGATCCGAAAGCACCCCTGGATTTGGAATTCCACGAGGAATCATTTGGTCGGAACGTTTTCTCAAAATTTTCACTTTGATATTTTTTTGCATTTTTTGAGCAAGGGGTTAGCCCATGAAAATTTTCAATTTTCGAAGCCCCAACATTTTTTGAGTTGAGGACACAGAATTAAAGTTCGTGGCGTGAAAATTCAAATTAACCCAATCCTCAGTCTGTTTCTCCGAAAAACAAGCTCAAAATCCTAGTTTTTTGTGCTGCGTTTCAAAAAATCCATGCGAGGTCGAAACTGCTGTAGCTCCCTCATTTTTCGAAAAATCCATGCGAGTTCGAAACTGCTGTAACTCCCTCATATTTGCGAATTTCGAAGATCCGAAAGCACCCCTGGATTTGGAATTCCACGAGAAATCATTTGGTCGAAACGTTTTCTCAAAATTTTCACTTTGATATTTTTTTGCATTTTTCGAGCAAAATTTTCAATTTTCGAAGCCCCAACATTTTTTGAGTTGAGGACACAGAATTAAAGTTCGTGGCGTGAAAATACAAATTAACCCAATCCCCAGTCTGTTTCTCCGAAAAACAAGCTCAAAATCCTAGTTTTTGTGCTGAAGTTCGAAAAATCCATGCGAGTTCGAAACTGCTGTAACTCGCTCATATTTGCGAATTTCGAAGATCCGAAAGCACACCTGGATTTGGAATTCCACGAGGAATCATTTGATCGGAACGTTTTCTCAAAATTTTCACTTTGATATTTTTTTGCATTTTTCGAGCAAGGGGTTAGCCCATCAAAATTTTCAATTTTCGAAGCCCCAAAATTTTTTCAGTTGAGGACACAGAATTAAAGTTCGTGGCGTGAAAATACAAATTAACCCAATCGCCAGTCTGTTTCTCCGAAAAACAAGCTCAAAATCCTAGTTTTTGTGCTGAAGTTCGAAAAATCCATGCGAGTTCGAAACTGCTGTAACTCCCTCATATTTGCGAATTTCGAAGATCCGAAAGCACACCTGGATTTGGAATTCCACAAGGAATCATTTGGTCGGAACGTTTTCTCAAAATTTTCACTTTGATATTTTTTTGCATTTTTCGAGCAAAATTTTCAATTTTCGAAGCCCCAACATTTTTTGAGTTGAGGACACAGAATTAAAGTTCGTGGCGTGAAAATACAAATTAACCCAATCGCCAGTCTGTTTCTCCGAAAAACAAGCTCAAAATCCTAGTTTTTGTGCTGAAGTTCGAAAAATCCATGCGAGTTCGAAACTGCTGTAACTCGCTCATATTTGCGAATTTCGAAGATCCGAAAGCACACCTGGATTTGGAATTCCACGAGGAATCATTTGATCGGAACGTTTTCTCAAAATTTTCACTTTGATATTTTTTTGCATTTTTCGAGCAAGGGGTTAGCCCATCAAAATTTTCAATTTTCGAAGCCCCAAAATTTTTTCAGTTGAGGACACAGAATTAAAGTTCGTGGCGTGAAAATACAAATTAACCCAATCGCCAGTCTGTTTCTCCGAAAAACAAGCTCAAAATCCTAGTTTTTGTGCTGAAGTTCGAAAAATCCATACGAGTTCGAAACTGCTGTAACTCCTTCATATTTGCGAATTTCGAAGATCCGAAAGCACACCTGGATTCGGAATTCTACGAGGAATCATTTGGTCGAAACGTTTTCTCAAAATTTTCACTTTGATATTTTTTTGCATTTTTCGAGCAAGGGGTTAGTCCATCAAAATTTTCAATTTTCGAAGCCCCAACATTTTTTGAGTTGAGGACACAGAATTATGGTGCGTGGCGTGAAAATACAAATTAACCCAATCCCCAGTCTGTTTCTCCGAAAAACAAGCTCAAAATCCTAGTTTTTGTGCTGAAGTTCGAAAAATCCATGCGAGTTCGAAACTGCTGTAACTCCTTCATATTTGCGAATTTCGAAGATCGGAAAGCACCCCTGGATTTGGAATTCCACAAGAAATCATTTGGTCGACACGTTTTCTCAAAATTTTCACTCTGATATTTTTTTGCATTTTTTGAGCAAGGGGTTAGCCCATGAAAATTTTCAATTTTCGAAGCCCCAACATTTTTTGAGTTGAGGACACAGAATTAAAGTTCGTGGCGTGAAAATACAAATTAACCCAATCCCCAGTCTGTTTCTCCGAAAAACAAGCTCAAAATCCTAGTTTTATTGTGCTGAATTTCGAAAAGTCCATGCAAGTTCGAAACTGCTGTAACTCCCTCATATTTGCGAATTTCGAAGATCCGAAAGCACCCCTGGATTTGGAATTCCACGAGGAATCATTTGGTCGGAACGTTTTCTCAAAATTTTCACTTTGATATTTTTTTGCATTTTTTGAGCAAGGGGTTAGCCCATGAAAATTTTCAATTTTCGAAGCCCCAACATTTTTTGAGTTGAGGACACAGAATTAAAGTTCGTGGCGTGAAAATTCAAATTAACCCAATCCTCAGTCTGTTTCTCCGAAAAACAAGCTCAAAATCCTAGTTTTTTGTGCTGCGTTTCAAAAAATCCATGCGAGGTCGAAACTGCTGTAGCTCCCTCATTTTTCGAAAAATCCATGCGAGTTCGAAACTGCTGTAACTCCCTCATATTTGCGAATTTCGAAGATCCGAAAGCACCCCTGGATTTGGAATTCCACGAGAAATCATTTGGTCGAAACGTTTTCTCAAAATTTTCACTTTGATATTTTTTTGCATTTTTCGAGCAAAATTTTCAATTTTCGAAGCCCCAACATTTTTTGAGTTGAGGACACAGAATTAAAGTTCGTGGCGTGAAAATACAAATTAACCCAATCCCCAGTCTGTTTCTCCGAAAAACAAGCTCAAAATCCTAGTTTTTGTGCTGAAGTTCGAAAAATCCATGCGAGTTCGAAACTGCTGTAACTCGCTCATATTTGCGAATTTCGAAGATCCGAAAGCACACCTGGATTTGGAATTCCACGAGGAATCATTTGATCGGAACGTTTTCTCAAAATTTTCACTTTGATATTTTTTTGCATTTTTCGAGCAAGGGGTTAGCCCATCAAAATTTTCAATTTTCGAAGCCCCAAAATTTTTTCAGTTGAGGACACAGAATTAAAGTTCGTGGCGTGAAAATACAAATTAACCCAATCGCCAGTCTGTTTCTCCGAAAAACAAGCTCAAAATCCTAGTTTTTGTGCTGAAGTTCGAAAAATCCATGCGAGTTCGAAACTGCTGTAACTCCCTCATATTTGCGAATTTCGAAGATCCGAAAGCACACCTGGATTTGGAATTCCACAAGGAATCATTTGGTCGGAACGTTTTCTCAAAATTTTCACTTTGATATTTTTTTGCATTTTTCGAGCAAAATTTTCAATTTTCGAAGCCCCAACATTTTTTGAGTTGAGGACACAGAATTAAAGTTCGTGGCGTGAAAATACAAATTAACCCAATCGCCAGTCTGTTTCTCCGAAAAACAAGCTCAAAATCCTAGTTTTTGTGCTGAAGTTCGAAAAATCCATGCGAGTTCGAAACTGCTGTAACTCGCTCATATTTGCGAATTTCGAAGATCCGAAAGCACACCTGGATTTGGAATTCCACGAGGAATCATTTGATCGGAACGTTTTCTCAAAATTTTCACTTTGATATTTTTTTGCATTTTTCGAGCAAGGGGTTAGCCCATCAAAATTTTCAATTTTCGAAGCCCCAAAATTTTTTCAGTTGAGGACACAGAATTAAAGTTCGTGGCGTGAAAATACAAATTAACCCAATCGCCAGTCTGTTTCTCCGAAAAACAAGCTCAAAATCCTAGTTTTTGTGCTGAAGTTCGAAAAATCCATACGAGTTCGAAACTGCTGTAACTCCTTCATATTTGCGAATTTCGAAGATCCGAAAGCACACCTGGATTCGGAATTCTACGAGGAATCATTTGGTCGAAACGTTTTCTCAAAATTTTCACTTTGATATTTTTTTGCATTTTTCGAGCAAGGGGTTAGTCCATCAAAATTTTCAATTTTCGAAGCCCCAACATTTTTTGAGTTGAGGACACAGAATTATGGTGCGTGGCGTGAAAATACAAATTAACCCAATCCCCAGTCTGTTTCTCCGAAAAACAAGCTCAAAATCCTAGTTTTTGTGCTGAAGTTCGAAAAATCCATGCGAGTTCGAAACTGCTGTAACTCCTTCATATTTGCGAATTTCGAAGATCCGAAAGCACCCCTGGATTTGGAATTCCACAAGAAATCATTTGGTCGACACGTTTTCTCAAAATTTTCACTTTGATATTTTTTTGCATTTTTCGAGCAAGGGGTTAGTCCATCAAAATTTTCAATTTTCGAAGCCCCAACATTTTTTGAGTTGAGGACACAGAATTATGGTGCGTGGCGTGAAAATACAAATTAACCCAATCCCCAGTCTGTTTCTCCGAAAAACAAGCTCAAAATCCTAGTTTTTTGTGCTGAAGTTCGAAAAATCCACGCGAGTTCGAAACTGCTGTAGCTCCCTCATTTTCCGAAAAATCCATGCGAGTTCGAAACTGCTGTAACTCGCTCATATTTGCGAATTTCGAAGATCCGAAAGCACCCCTGGATTTGGAATTCCACAAGGAATCATTTGGTCGGAACGTTTGCTCAAAATACAAATTAACCCAATCCTCAGTCTGTTTCTCCGAAAACCAATTTCAAAATCCTAGTTTTATTGTGCTGAATTTCGAAAAATCCATGCGAGTTCGAAACTGCTGTAACTCCCTCATATTTGCGAATTTCGAAGATCCGAAAGCACCCCTGGATTTGGAATTCCACGAGGAATCATTTGGTCGACACGTTTTCTCAAAATTTTCACTTTGATATTTTTTTGCATTTTTCGAGCAAGGGGTTAGCCCATCAAAATTTTCAATTTTCGAAGCCCCAACATTTTTTGAGTTGAGGACACAGAATTATGGTTCGTGGCGTGAAAATACAAATTAACCCAATCCCCAGTCTGTTTCTCCGAAAAACAAGCTCAAAATCCTAGTTTTTTGTGCTGAAGTTCGAAAAATCCATGCGAGTTCGAAACTGCTGTAACTCCCTCATATTTGCGAATTTCGAAGATCCGAAAGCACCCCTGGATTTGGAATTCCACGAGGAATCATTTGGTCGAAACGTTTTCTCAAAATTTTCACTTTGATATTTTTTTGCATTTTTCGAGCAAGGGGTTAGTTAGCCCATCAAAATTTTCGATTTTCGAAGCCCCAACATTTTTTGAGTTGAGGACACAGAATTATGGTTCGTGGCGTGAAAATACAAATTAACCCAATCCCCAGTCTGTTTCTCCGAAAAACAAGCTCAAAATCCTAGTTTTTGTGCTGAAGTTCGAAAAATCCATGCGAGTTCGAAACTGCTGTAACTCCTTCATATTTGCGAATTTCGAAGATCCGAAAGCACCCCTGGATTTGGAATTCCACAAGAAATCATTTGGTCGACACGTTTTCTCAAAATTTTCACTTTGATATTTTTTTGCATTTTTCGAGCAAGGGGTTAGTCCATCAAAATTTTCAATTTTCGAAGCCCCAACATTTTTTGAGTTGAGGACACAGAATTAAAGTTCGTGGCGTGAAAATACAAATTAACCCGATCCTCAGTCTGTTTCTCCGAAAAACAATTTCAAAATCCTAGTTTTATTGTGCTGAATTTCGAAAAATCCATGCGAGTTCGAAACTGCCGTAACTCCCTCATATTTGCGAATTTCGAAGATCCGAAAGCACCCCTGGATTTGGAATTCCACGAGGAATCATTTGGTCGAAACGTTTTCTCAAAATTTTCACTTTGATATTTTTTTGCATTTTTCGAGCAAGGGGTTAGCCCATCAATATTTTCAATTTTCGAAGCCCCAACATTTTTTGAGTTGAGGACACAGAATTATGGTTCGTGGCGTGAAAATACAAATTAACCCAATCCCCAGTCTGTTTCTCCGAAAAACAAGCTCAAAATCCTAGTTTTTTGTGCTGAAGTTCGAAAAATCCACGCGAGTTCGAAACTGCTGTAGCTCCCTCATTTTCCGAAAAATCCATGCGAGTTCGAAACTGCTGTAACTCGCTCATATTTGCGAATTTCGAAGATCCGAGAGCACCCCTGGATTTGGAATTCCACAAGGAATCATTTGGTCGGAACGTTTGCTCAAAATACAAATTAACCCAATCCTCAGTCTGTTTCTCCGAAAACCAATTTCAAAATCCTAGTTTTATTGTGCTGAATTTCGAAAAATCCATGCGAGTTCGAAACTGCTGTAACTCCCTCATATTTGCGAATTTCGAAGATCCGAAAGCACCCCTGGATTTGGAATTCCACGAGGAATCAAAATAGTTGGCAACCCTGTGTGTGAAGACGTCAAAAACCAAACCGTGTGAAATAGTGATTTTTTATTTATCAAAATACAGCGTTGAAACGAACGTTAAACAAAGCAAACATACAAAAATATAAACAACAAGAGAAACACTACACGGGAATTATCGAATATGCCTGGAACTGGACGCAAAACTATGAAAACCAAAAAAGTGTTTTGTGCTCAATGCAAACTAGAGGCAAATGACGAAAAGGAAGAATGCATAGAGTGTGATAAATGTGCAAAAACATATCATGCAATGTGTACTAAACTCGATAAGAAACAATACGAACATTTGCTTCATAATGAAGAGGAGGACTATGTATGCCATAAATGCAATGTAAATGATGGTGTTAACAGTGCTACAGTTACAGAGCAACTGCTGAGAATGGAAGCGAAACTCAACAAGCTTGATCAGCTGACTGAATCTATGAATTTTTTATCATCTAAGTTCGATGATTTAATGAATGGCATAAGTGCTAATAAGAAAAAAATTGATAACGTTGAAAAAGAAAATTTTAAGTTGAAAAACGAAATAAAAACATTGAAAGACTCCGTTAAAATGCTAAACGATCAACGAGTAAAAAACGACTGTATTGTAAATGGTATAAAAACTGATGAAGGAGTAACTGCTGTGAACGCTGTTTTAAAACTATCAGAAGCCGTCGGTGTTTCAATGAATGAAGCTAACATTGAAGAAGCATATTTCCTAAAAAAAAGAAACACAACAAATCCACACCAGTCGTTAGTTGTTAAATTTAGCTCAAAAACTTCTAAAAATAAGCTAATGGAAGCAAAATCCAAACTAAAAGATAATGATAATACCAAAAATGTCTATATTAATGATTTTTTGAGTAAAGAATCGATGGAGTTATTCAATTATGCGAAAACACTAAAAACTGTTGGATACAATTTTGTTTATACAAACGGTAACAGAATTTACGTGAAGAAAAGTTCTATTACACGGCCAAAGCTCATACAGAGAAAGGAAGATGTTGATGAAATCTTGCTACAGGCTACAACAAATACATTTCAATCTCGTAGGTCATTGAGGAAACTACCGCCTCCTGTTGATGATTCAGATGACAATGAAGCTGATGCACAAGGCGAATTTTTATCTCCCAATCAACTATAAATATGTATTAATAAATTATATTGTTTTTATTTGATATATTTCTTAATTATGAACACAAACAATAATTATTTTATAAACATTGAATCTTTTTCGGATCACTTCTTGAGTTTGAATGGAAATTTCTTTAATATCATGTCTGTAAACATTAGAAGCATATCTTCAGTTGTAAAATTTAATGCATTCAAGTCTTTAGTGGCACAATTACCAATCCTACCTAATGTTATTGCAATTCAAGAAACGTGGTTTCAATCTGATTTAACACAAATATATAAAATCCCTGGATACAACGCTGTACATTGTTGCAGATTTGATGGCTATGGAGGCACAACCCTTTATATACGTGAAAACATTTTATATACAACAGAATTGTGTGAGAGTAAGCATTTCATAGAAGCCATACGGATTACTTTGGACAACTTTTATGTAAATGGAAAACCATTAAGAATTGCAACATTTTATCGTTCCCAGCGTTGTGATTCAAGTCATTTCCTACAATTCTTGGAAGATATCTTAAGTAGTCGATGCAATGGTGCAACGATTTTATTTGGGGATGCTAATATTGATTTACTTGACCCTAACTATTCATTGGATCTTTGTACCACCCTGTCATGCTTAAACTTCGAACCTTGCCACACATTAATCACTAGACCAAACAGCGCTAAATGTCTGGATCATGTTTACAGTAATGTAGGAAGTTGTTTATCAAGCGACTCCTTTGAATGTTCATTATCTGACCACAACATCATTTGGACTAAGCTTCAAAGTGAGTTTCCATGCAACAATTATACTACAAAAAGTTACAAATATAGTGATATCGAATCGATTGCCCAAGAATTTGAAAGTTTTGCTAATAGCTTGAATCACTGTGGGAACCCGTCAATTGATACAGCTGCCTTTGTCAATAGATTTTCTGATATAATTGAACAGAATACAGTTGTAAAAGAAACCAGAGTTTTAGCCAAATCATTGCTTACACCGTGGATTAACAAAAATTTGCAATCTTTAATGAGATATAAAGAAAAATTGTTAGCAAAACGAAGAAAATGCGGGCGGAACAGCAGAAATGATTTTTTATTAAAAAATATAAGTAGAATAATTAAAGTAGCTGAAAGAAAATGCATGAATAAATACATTCATGGGAACATTGAAGCATTAAATGCAAATACTCAAAAAACATGGAAGTTCTTGAATGAATGTTTGGGAAGAAAAGAGAAAGCACAATGTATGCTTAGAGACGCAAATGACCAACTAATAACTGATGAAAAGACTAAATGTGACATGTTTAATAACTACTTTCTGAGTGTTCCAATTTTGTTGAAGCGACAAATAAGTCGTCTCCAAGATGATAGTTGTAACAAACTGTGTACGCTTACGCAGTGCAATTCTACCTTTTCGTTCGATTACACCAACAATGATGAAGTTTTGGATATCATTAACAATTTACAGAGTGATAAAAGTCCAGGTCATGACAATATTTCGATCAAAGCAATTAAACGATGCAAAGATACAGCAAGTGAACACATATGCAAAATTTTCAATACCATGGTTAATACATCCATATTCCCTGAAGTTCTTAAGGTTTCAAAAGTAGTACCTATACCAAAAAAATCTTGCTCTCAAACGATTAATGAATTCAGACCGATTGCTTTGCTATCGTGTATTGACAAAATTCTTGAAAAACTTATGCATACCAGAATCTATGGATATTTAACTGAATCTCAACAGTTATACGCAAATCAATTCGGATTTAAGAATGGAAGTGGAACACAAGATGCAGTCGTAAATGTTGTGAACTTTATATGTAAGGGTTTGGATGACAAATTTGGTGGTGTTGGAGCAATTTTCTACGACTTGTCGAAGGCATTTGATTTAATTGATCACGACATTTTGCTAGCTAAACTTCCTTTTTATGGGTTTCAAAATGGTTCTTTGCAGCTATTGGAGAGCTACATTAGAAATAGAAGACAGTATGTAGAAATCAATGGAGTTAAAAGTGATACTTGTTTTGTTCAACATGGAGTACCCCAGGGTAGTGTATTGGGACCTTTGTTATTTACTATATATATGAATGATATACCTAAACTAAAACTATACGGCAAACTTTTTTTATACGCCGATGATATCCTGCTCTTGTATCCCTATCACCATGAGGTAATTCTAAAATCACAAATGGAACATGATGCAGCAATTATAGCAGAATTTTGTCGAATTAACAGACTTGTTTTGAATTCTAATAAAACAAAAATCATACGTTTTCGACCGCACTGCACAATTGATGATAATTTTCACATAAGAATTGGAAACAGTCTTTTATATGAATCACGGTCAGTAAAGTACCTGGGTATACACTTGCAAAGTAATCTGTCGTGGGATCTGCATATACAAAACATCAAATCTAAAGTAGCACCTGCAATTGGAATTTTATATAAATACAAAAACAAATTTGATATAAAGACAAATTTTTTGATTTACAACTCATTGATTCACAGTCACCTTAACTACATGTCAATAATGTACGGTTACAAAAAGAGTGGTCAACTAAAGTCATTGCAGCGAATACAGAACAAGGCATTGAGAAATGTTTATAATCTACCACGGACTTATTCAACGATTTCCTTGTATGAAGACTTTGCTAAAGGTATATTGCCAATACATGGACTATATAAAATGCAGATGCTTATATTTGTGTTTAAATCAGTACGAAACCTCGTGGCTCCATCAATTATATTTCATAGAAATCAATCAACTTTTAATACAAGAAACAGCTCAAATTTGGAAGTTGCACGATGCCGTCTTGAATTGACAAAACAGAGAATTGAACATAGTGGATGTTCTGAGTTTAACCACCTCCCTCAACAACTAAAAAACATCTTAAGAATTTCAAAGTTTAAAACAGAGCTAAAAGCATATTTATTGAATAATGTGAGAATGCTTCTTATGTAATCAAATTTCTTTTATACAAAAAAATTTTTTTTTTCCTTCTTTGCATTTAAATTGTGCGTTTTATTTCAATGGTACTAGACTTGCCAACTCGCCCCAATTATGTCTTTAAGGCGCTGGGGCACATTTTCTACTATTGTAAACACTTTTATTGAATAAATATGAATTACTTAAAAAAAAAAAAAAAAAAAAAAAAATCATTTGGTCGACACGTTTTCTCAAAATTTTCACTTTGATATTTTTTTGCATTTTTCGAGCAAGGGGTTAGCCCATCAAAATTTTCAATTTTCGAAGCCCCAACATTTTTTGAGTTGAGGACACAGAATTATGGTTCGTGGCGTGAAAATACAAATTAACCCAATCCCCAGTCTGTTTCTCCGAAAAACAAGCTCAAAATCCTAGTTTTTTGTGCTGAAGTTCGAAAAATCCATGCGAGTTCGAAACTGCTGTAACTCCCTCATATTTGCGAATTTCGAAGATCCGAAAGCACCCCTGGATTTGGAATTCCACGAGGAATCATTTGGTCGACACGTTTTCTCAAAATTTTCACTTTGATATTTTTTTGCATTTTTCGAGCAAGGGGTTAGCCCATCAAAATTTTCGATTTTCGAAGCCCCAACATTTTTTGAGTTGAGGACACAGAATTATGGTTCGTGGCGTGAAAATACAAATTAACCCAATCCCCAGTCTGTTTCTCCGAAAAACAAGCTCAAAATCCTAGTTTTTGTGCTGAAGTTCGAAAAATCCATGCGAGTTCGAAACTGCTGTAACTCCTTCATATTTGCGAATTTCGAAGATCCGAAAGCACACCTGGATTCGGAATTCTACGAGGAATCATTTGGTCGGAACGTTTTCTCAAAATTTTCACTTTGATATTTTTTTGCATTTTTCGAGCAAGGGGTTAGCCCATCAAAATTTTCAATTTTCGAAGCCCCAACATTTTTCGAGTTGAGGACACAGAATTAAAGTTCGTGGCGTGAAAATACAAATTAACCCAATCCTCAGTCTGTTTCTCCGAAAAACAATTTCAAAATCCTAGTTTTATTGTGCTGAATTTCGAAAAATCCATGCGAGTTCGAAACTGCTGTAACTCCCTCATATTTGCGAATTTCGAAGATCCGAAAGCACCCCTGGATTTGGAATTCCACGAGGAATCATTTGGTCAAAACGTTTTCTCAAAATTTTCACTTTGATATTTTTTTGCATTTTTCGAGCAAGGGGTTAGCCCATCAATATTTTCAATTTTCGAAGCCCCAACATTTTTTGAGTTGAGGACACAGAATTATGGTTCGTGGCGTGAAAATACAAATTAACCCAATCCCCAGTCTGTTTCTCCGAAAAACAAGCTCAAAATCCTAGTTTTTTGTGCTGAAGTTCGAAAAATCCACGCGAGTTCGAAACTGCTGTAGCTCCCTCATTTTCCGAAAAATCCATGCGAGTTCGAAACTGCTGTAACTCGCTCATATTTGCGAATTTCGAAGATCCGAAAGCACCCCTGGATTTGGAATTCCACAAGGAATCATTTGGTCGGAACGTTTGCTCAAAATACAAATTAACCCAATCCTCAGTCTGTTTCTCCGAAAAACAATTTCAAAATCCTAGTTTTATTGTGCTGAATTTCGAAAAATCCATGCGAGTTCGAAACTGCTGTAACTCCCTCATATTTGCGAATTTCGAAGATCCGAAAGCACCCCTGGATTTGGAATTCCACGAGGAATCATTTGGTCGGAACGTTTTCTCAAAATTTTCACTTTGATATTTTTTTGCATTTTTCGAGCAAGGGGTTAGCCCATCAAAATTTTCAATTTTCGAAGCCCCAACATTTTTTGAGTTGAGGACACAGAATTATGGTTCGTGGCGTGAAAATACAAATTAACCCAATCCCCAGTCTGTTTCTCCGAAAAACAAGCTCAAAATCCTAGTTTTTTGTGCTGAAGTTCGAAAAATCCATGCGAGTTCGAAACTGCTGTAACTCCCTCATATTTGCGAATTTCGAAGATCCGAAAGCACCCCTGGATTTGGAATTCCACAAGGAATCATTTGGTCGGAACGTTTGCTCAAAATTTTCACTTTGATATTTTTTTGCATTTTTCGAGCAAGGGGTTAGCCCATCAAAATTTTCTATTTTCGAAACCCCAACATTTTTTGAGTTGAGGACACAGAATTAAAGTTCGTGGCGTGAAACTACAAATTAACCCAATCCTCAGTCTGTTTCTCCGAAAAACAATTTCAAAATTCTAGTTTTATTGTGCTGAATTTCGAAAAATCCATGCGAGTTCGAAACTGCTGTAACTCCCTCATATTTGCGAATTTCGAAGATCCGAAAGCACCCCTGGATTTGGAATTCCACAAGGAATCATTTGGTCGAAACGTTTTCTCAAAATTTTCACTTTGATATTTTTTTGCATTTTTCGAGCAAAATTTTCAATTTTCGAAGCCCCAACATTTTTTGAGTTGAGGACACAGAATTATGGTTCGTGGCGTGAAAATACAAATTAACCCAATCCTCAGTCTGTTTCTCCGAAAAACAAGCTCAAAATCGTAGTTTTATTGTGCTGAATTTCGAAAAATCCATGCGAGTTCGAAACAGCTGTAACTCCCTCATATTTGCGAATTTCGAAGATCCGAAAGCACCCCTGGATTTGGAATTCCACAAGAAATCATTTGGTCGAAACGTTTTCTCAAAATTTTCACTTTGATATTTTTTTGCATTTTTCGAGCAAAATTTTCAATTTTCGAAGCCCCAACATTTTTTGAGTTGAGGACACAGAATTATGGTTCGTGGCGTGAAAATACAAATTAACCCAATCCCCAGTCTGTTTCTCCGAAAAACAAGCTCAAAATCCTAGTTTTTTGTGCTGAAGTTCGAAAAATCCATGCGAGTTCGAAACTGCTGTAGCTCCCTCATTTTTCGAAAAATCCATGCGAGTTCGAAACTGCTGTAACTCGCTCATATTTGCGAATTTCGAAGATCCGAAAGCACCCCTGGATTTGGAATTCCACAAGGAATCATTTGGTCGGAACGTTTTCTCAAAATTTTCACTTTGATATTTTTTTTGCATTTTTCGAGCAAGGGGTTAGCCCATTAAAATTTTCAATTTTCGAAGCCCCCACATTTTTTGAGTTGAGGACACAGAATTAAAGTTCGTGGCGTGAAAATACAAATTAACCCAATCCCCAGTCTGTTTCTCCGAAAAACAAGCTCAAAATCCTAGTTTTTGTGCTGAAGTTCGAAAAATCCATGCGAGTTCGAAACTGCTGTAACTCCCTCATATTTGCGAATTTCGAAGATCCGAAAGCACCCCTGGATTTGGAATTCCACGAGGAATCATTTGGTCGGAAATTTTCACTTTGATATTTTTTTGCATTTTTTGAGCAAGGGGTTAGCCCATGAAAATTTTCAATTTTCGAAGCCCCAACATTTTTTGAGTTGAGGACACAGAATTAAAGTTCGTGGCGTGAAAATACAAATTAACCCAATCCCCAGTCTGTTTCTCCGAAAAACAAGCTCAAAATCCTAGTTTTTGTGCTGAAGTTCGAAAAATCCATGCGAGTTCGAAACTGCTGTAGCTCCCTCATTTTTCGAAAAATCCATGCGAGTTCGAAACTCCCTCATATTTGCGAATTTCGAAGATCCGAAAGCACCCCTGGATTTGGAATTCTATGAGGAATCATTTGATCGCAACGTTTTCTCAAAATTTTCACTTTGATATTTTTTTGCATTTTTCGAGCAAGGGGTTAGCCCATGAAAATTTTCAATTTTCGAAGCCCCAACATTTTTTGAGTTGAGGACACAGAATTAAAGTTCGTGGCGTGAAAATACAAATTAACCCAATCCTCAGTCTGTTTCTCCGAAAAACAAGCTCAAAATCCTAGTTTTATTGTGCTGAATTTCGAAAAGTCCATGCGAGTTCGAAACTGCTGTAACTCCCTCATATTTGCGAATTTCGAAGATCCAAAAGCACCCCTGGATTTGGAATTCCACGAGGAATCATTTGGTCGACACGTTTTCTCAAAATTTTCACTCTGATATTTTTTTGCATTTTTTGAGCAAGGGGTTAGCCCATGAAAATTTTCAATTTTCGAAGCCCCAACATTTTTTGAGTTGAGGACACTGAATTAAAGTTCGTGGCGTGAAAATTCAAATTAACCCAATCCTCAGTCTGTTTCTCCGAAAAACAAGCTCAAAATCCTAGTTTTTTGTGCTGCGTTTCAAAAAATCCATGCGAGGTCGAAACTGCTGTAGCTCCCTCATTTTTCGAAAAATCCATGCGAGTTCGAAACTGCTGTAACTCCCTCATATTTGCGAATTTCGAAGATCCGAAAGCACCCCTGGATTTGGAATTCCACGAGAAATCATTTGGTCGAAACGTTTTCTCAAAATTTTCACTTTGATATTTCTTTGCATTTTTCGAGCAAAATTTTCAATTTTCGAAGCCCCAACATTTTTTGAGTTGAGGACACAGAATTAAAGTTCGTGGCGTGAAAATACAAATTAACCCAATCCCCAGTCTGTTTCTCCGAAAAACAAGCTCAAAATCCTAGTTTTTGTGCTGAAGTTCGAAAAATCCATGCGAGTTCGAAACTGCTGTAACTCCTTCATATTTGCGAATTTCGAAGATCCGAAAGCACACCTGGATTCGGAATTCTACGAGGAATCATTTGGTCGGAACGTTTTCTCAAAATTTTCACTTTGATATTTTTTTGCATTTTTCGAGCAAGGGGTTAGTCCATCAAAATTTTCAATTTTCGAAGCCCCAACATTTTTTGAGTTGAGGACACAGAATTATGGTTCGTGGCGTGAAAATACAAATAAACCCAATCCCCAGTCTGTTTCTCCGAAAAACAAGCTCAAAATCCTAGTTTTTGTGCTGAAGTTCGAAAAATCCATGCGAGTTCGAAACTGCTGTAACTCCTTCATATTTGCGAATTTCGAAGATCCGAAAGCACCCCTGGATTTGGAATTCCACAAGAAATCATTTGGTCGACACGTTTTCTCAAAATTTTCACTTTGATATTTTTTTGCATTTTTCGAGCAAGGGGTTAGTCCATCAAAATTTTCAATTTTCGAAGCCCCAACATTTTTTGAGTTGAGGACACAGAATTATGGTTCGTGGCGTGAAAATACAAATTAACCCAATCCCCAGTCTGTTTCTCCGAAAAACAAGCTCAAAATCCTAGTTTTTGTGCTGAAGTTCGAAAAATCCATGCGAGTTCGAAACTGCTGTAACTCCTTCATATTTGCGAATTTCGAAGATCCGAAAGCACACCTGGATTCGGAATTCTACGAGGAATCATTTGGTTGGAACGTTTTCTCAAAATTTTCACTTTGATATTTTTTTGCATTTTTCGAGCAAGGGGTTAGTCCATCAAAATTTTCAATTTTCGAAGCCCCAACATTTTTCGAGTTGAGGACACAGAATTAAAGTTCGTGGCGTGAAAATACAAATTAACCCAATCCCCAGTCTGTTTCTCCGAAAAACAAGCTCAAAATCCTAGTTTATTGTGCTGAAGTTCGAAAAATCCATGCGAGTTCGAAACTGCTGTAACTCGCTCATATTTGCGAATTTCGAAGATCCGAGAGCACCCCTGGATTTGGAATTCCACAAGGAATCATTTGGTCGGAACGTTTGCTCAAAATTTTCACTTTGATATTTTTTTGCATTTTTCGAGCAAGGGGTTAGCCCATCAAAATTTTCAATTTTCGAAGCCCCAACATTTTTTGAGTTGAGGACACAGAATTAAAGTTCGTGGCGTGAAAATACAAATTAACCCAATCCTCAGTCTGTTTCTCCGAAAAACAATTTCAAAATTCTAGTTTTATTGTGCTGAATTTCGAAAAATCCATGCGAGTTCGAAACTGCTGTAGCTCCCTCATTTTTCGAAAAATCCATGCGAGTTCGAAACTGCTGTAACTCCCTCATATTTGCGAATTTCGAAGATCCGAAAGCACCCCTGGATTTGGAATTCCACAAGGAATCATTTGGTCGGAACGTTTGCTCAAAATTTTCACTTTGATATTTTTTTGCATTTTTCGAGCAAGGGGTTAGCCCATCAAAATTTTCAATTTTCGAAGCCCCAACATTTTTTGAGTTGAGGACACAGAATTAAAGTTCGTGGCGTGAAAATATAAATTAACCCAATCCTCAGTCTGTTTCTCCGAAAAACAAGTTCAAAATCCTAGTTTTATTGTGCTGACTTTCGAAAAATCCATGCGAGTTCGAAACTGCTGTAACTCGCTCATATTTGCGAATTTCGAAGATCCGAAAGCACCCCTGGATTTGGAATTCCACGAGGAATCATTTGAAAATACAAATTAACCCAATCCCCAGTCTGTTTCTCCGAAAAACAAGCTCAAAATCCTAGTTTTTTGTGCTGAAGTTCGAAAAATCCACGCGAGTTCGAAACTGCTGTAGCTCCCTCATTTTCCGAAAAATCCATGCGAGTTCGAAACTGCTGTAACTCGCTCATATTTGCGAATTTCGAAGATCCGAAAGCACCCCTGGATTTGGAATTCCACAAGGAATCATTTGGTCGGAACGTTTGCTCAAAATACAAATTAACCCAATCCTCAGTCTGTTTCTCCGAAAAACAATTTCAAAATCCTAGTTTTATTGTGCTGAATTTCGAAAAATCCATGCGAGTTCGAAACTGCTGTAACTCCCTCATATTTGCGAATTTCGAAGAATTCCACGAGGAATCATTTGGTCGACACGTTTTCTCAAAATTTTCACTTTGATATTTTTTTGCATTTTTCGAGCAAGGGGTTAGCCCATCAAAATTTTCAATTTTCGAAGCCCCAACATTTTTTGAGTTGAGGACACAGAATTATGGTTCGTGGCGTGAAAATACAAATTAACCCAATCCCCAGTCTGTTTCTCCGAAAAACAAGCTCAAAATCCTAGTTTTTTGTGCTGAAGTTCGAAAAATCCATGCGAGTTCGAAACTGCTGTAACTCCCTCATATTTGCGAATTTCGAAGATCCGAAAGCACCCCTGGATTTGGAATTCCACGAGGAATCATTTGGTCGGAACGTTTTCTCAAAATTTTCACTTTGACATTTTTTTGCATTTTTCGAGCAAGGGGTTAGCCCATCAAAATTTTAAATTTTCGAAGCCCCAACATTTTTTGAGTTGAGGACACAGAATTAAAGTTCGTGGCGTGAAAATACAAATTAACCCAATCCTCAGTCTGTTTCTCCGAAAAACAATTTCAAAATTCTAGTTTTATTGTGCTGAATTTCGAAAAATCCATGCGAGTTCGAAACTGCTGTAGCTCCCTCATTTTCCGAAAAATCCATGCGAGTTCGAAACTGCTGTAACTCGCTCATATTTGCGAATTTCGAAGATCCGAAAGCACCCCTGGATTTGGAATTCCACAAGGAATCATTTGGTCGGAACGTTTGCTCAAAATTTTCACTTTGATATTTTTTTGCATTTTTCGAGCAAGGGGTTAGCCCATCAAAATTTTCAATTTTCGAAGCCCCAACATTTTTTGAGTTGAGGACACAGAATTAAAGTTCGTGGCGTGAAAATACAAATTAACCCAATCCTCAGTCTGTTTCTCCGAAAAACAAGTTCAAAATCCTAGTTTTATTGTGCTGACTTTCGAAAAATCCATGCGAGTTCGAAACTGCTGTAACTCGCTCATATTTGCGAATTTCGAAGATCCGAAAGCACCCCTGGATTTGGAATTCCACGAGGAATCATTTGGTCGGAACGTTTTCTCACAATTTTCACTTTGATATTTTTTTGCATTTTTCGAGCAAGGGGTTAGCCCATCAAAATTTTCAATTTTCGAAGCCCCAACATTTTTTGAGTTGAGGACACAGAATTAAAGTTCGTGGGGTGAAAATACAAATTAACCCAATCCTCAGTCTGTTTCTCCGAAAAACAAGCTCAAAATCCTAGTTTTATTGTGCTGAATTTCGAAAAATCCATGCGAGTTCGAAACAGCTGTAACTCCCTCATATTTGCGAATTTCGAAGATCCGAAAGCACCCCTGGATTTGGAATTCCACAAGAAATCATTTGGTCGAAACGTTTTCTCAAAATTTTCACTTTGATATTTTTTTGCATTTTTCGAGCAAAATTTTCAATTTTCGAAGCCCCAACATTTTTTGAGTTGAGGACACAGAATTATGGTTCGTGGCGTGAAAATACAAATTAACCCAATCCCCAGTCTGTTTCTCCGAAAAACAAGCTCAAAATCCTAGTTTTTTGTGCTGAAGTTCGAAAAATCCATGCGAGTTCGAAACTGCTGTAGCTCCCTCATTTTTCGAAAAATCCATGCGAGTTCGAAACTGCTGTAACTCGCTCATATTTGCGAATTTCGAAGATCCGAAAGCACCCCTGGATTTGGAATTCCACAAGGAATCATTTGGTCGGAACGTTTTCTCAAAATTTTCACTTTGATATTTTTTTGCATTTTTCGAGCAAGGGGTTAGCCCATCAAAATTTTCAATTTTCGAAGCCCCCACATTTTTTGAGTTGAGGACACAGAATTAAAGTTCGTGGCGTGAAAATACAAATTAACCCAATCCCCAGTCTGTTTCTCCGAAAAACAAGCTCAAAATCCTAGTTTTTGTGCTGAAGTTCGAAAAATCCATGCGAGTTCGAAACTGCTGTAACTCCTTCATATTTGCGAATTTCGAAGATCCGAAAGCACACCTGGATTCGGAATTCTACGAGGAATCATTTGGTCGGAACGTTTTCTCAAAATTTTCACTTTGATATTTTTTTGCATTTTTCGAGCAAGGGGTTAGCCCATCAAAATTTTCAATTTTCGAAGCCCCAACATTTTTTGAGTTGAGGACACAGAATTAAAGTTCGTGGCGTGAAAATACAAATTAACCCAATCCCCAGTCTGTTTCTCCGAAAAACAAGCTCAAAATCCTAGTTTTTTGTGCTGAAGTTCGAAAAATCCATGCGAGTTCGAAACTGCTGTAACTCCCTCATATTTGCGAATTTCGTAGATCCGAAAGCACCCCTGGATTTGGAATTCCACGAAGAATCATTTGGTCGACACGTTTTCTCAAAATTTTCACTTTGATATTTTTTTGCATTTTTCGAGCAAGGGGTTAGCCCATCAAAATTTTCAATTTTCGAAACCCCAACATTTTTTGAGTTGAGGACACAGAATTAAAGTTCGTGGCGTGAAACTACAAATTAACCCAATCCTCAGTCTGTTTCTCCGAAAAACAATTTCAAAATTCTAGTTTTATTGTGCTGAATTTCGAAAAATCCATGCGAGTTCGAAACTGCTGTAACTCCCTCATATTTGCGAATTTCGAAGATCCGAAAGCACCCCTGGATTTGGAATTCCACAAGGAATCATTTGGTCGGAACGTTTGCTCAAAATTTTCACTTTGATATTTTTTTGCATTTTTCGAGCAAGGGGTTAGCCCATCAAAATTTTCAATTTTCGAAGCCCCAACATTTTTTGAGTTGAGGACACAGAATTAAAGTTCGTGGCGTGAAAATACAAACTAACCCAATCCTCAGTCTGTTTCTCCGAAAAACAAGTTCAAAATCCTAGTTTTATTGTGCTGACTTTCGAAAAATCCATGCGAGTTCGAAACTGCTGTAACTCGCTCATATTTGCGAATTTCGAAGATCCGAAAGCACTCCTGGATTTGGAATTCCACGAGGAATCATTTGAAAATACAAATTAACCCAATCCCCAGTCTGTTTCTCCGAAAAACAAGCTCAAAATCCTAGTTTTTTGTGCTGAAGTTCGATAAATCCACGCGAGTTCGAAACTGCTGTAGCTCCCTCATTTTCCGAAAAATCCATGCGAGTTCGAAACTGCTGTAACTCGCTCATATTTGCGAATTTCGAAGATCCGAAAGCACCCCTGGATTTGGAATTCCACAAGGAATCATTTGGTCGGAACGTTTGCTCAAAATACAAATTAACCCAATCCTCAGTCTGTTTCTCCGAAAAACAATTTCAAAATCCTAGTTTTATTGTGCTGAATTTCGAAAAATCCATGCGAGTTCGAAACTGCTGTAACTCCCTCATATTTGCGAATTTCGAAGATCCGAAAGCACCCCTGGATTTGGAATTCCACGAGGAATCATTTGGTCGACACGTTTTCTCAAAATTTTCACTTTGATATTTTTTTGCATTTTTCGAGCAAGGGGTTAGCCCATGAAAATTTTCAATTTTAGAAGCCCCAACATTTTTTGAGTTGAGGACACAGAATTAAAGTTCGTGGCGTGAAAATACAAATTAACCCAATCCCCAGTCTGTTTCTCCGAAAAACAAGCTCAAAATCCTAGTTTTTTGTGCTGAAGTTCGAAAAATCCATGCGAGTTCGAAACTGCTGTAGCTCCCTCATTTTTCGAAAAATCCATGCGAGTTCGAAACTGCTGTAACTCGCTCATATTTGCGAATTTCGAAGATCCGAAAGCACCCCTGGATTTGGAATTCCACGAGGAATCATTTGGTCGGAACATTTTCTCACAATTTTCACTTTGATATTTTTTGCATTTTTCGAGCAAGGGGTTAGCCCATCAAAATTTTCAATTTTCGAAGCCCCAACATTTTTTGAGTTGAGGACACAGAATTAAAGTTCGTGGCGTGAAAATACAAATTAACCCAATCCCCAGTCTGTTTCTCCGAAAAACAAGCTCAAAATCCTAGTTTTTGTGCTGAAGTTCGAAAAATCCATGCGAGTTCGAAACTGCTGTAACTCGCTCATATTTGCGAATTTCGAAGATCCGAAAGCACACCTGGATTTGGAATTCCACAAGGAATCATTTGGTCGAAACGTTTTCTCAAAATTTTCACTTTGATATTTTTTTGCATTTTTCGAGCAAGGGGTTAGCCTATCAAAATTTTCAATTTTCGAAGCCCCAACATTTTTTGAGTTGAGGACACAGAATTAAAGTTCGTGGCGTGAAAATACAAATTAACCCAATCCCCAGTCTGTTTCTCCGAAAAACAAGCTCAAAATCCTAGTTTTATTGTGCTGAATTTCGAAAAATCCATGCAAGTTCGAAACTGCTGTAACTCCCTCATATTTGCGAATTTCGAAGATCCGAAAGCACCCCTGGATTTGGAATTCCACGAGGAATCATTTGGTCGAAACGTTTTCTCAAAATTTTCACTTTGATATTTTTTTGCATTTTTCGAGCAAGGGGTTAGCCCATGAAAATTTTCAATTTTCGAAGCCCCAACAATTTTTGAGTTGAGGACACAGAATTAAGGATCGTGGCGTGAAAATACAAATTAACCCAATCCCCAGTCTGTTTCTCCGAAAAACAAGCTCAAAATCTTAGTTTTTGTGCTGACTTTCGAAAAATCCATGCGAGTTCGAAACTGCTGTAACTCCCTCATATTTGCGAATTTCGAAGATCCGAAAGCACACCTGGATTCGGAATTCTACGAGGAATCATTTGGTCGAAACGTTTTCTCAAAATTTTCACTTTGATATTTTTTTGCATTTTTCGAGCAAGGGGTTAGCCCATCAAAATTTTCAATTTTCGAAGCCCCAACATTTTTTGAGTTGAGGACACAGAATTAAAGTTCGTGGCGTGAAAATATAAATTAACCCAATCCTCAGTCTGTTTCTCCGAAAAACAAGCTCAAAATCCTAGTTTTATTGTGCTGAATTTCGAAAAATCCACGCGAGTTCGAAACTGCTGGTACTCCCTCATATTTGCGAATTTCGAAGATCCGAAAGCACACCTGGATTTGGAATTCCACGAGGAATCATTTGGTCGAAACGTTTTCTCAAAATTTTCACTTTGATATTTTTTTGTATTTTTCGAGCATCAAAATCAAAATTTTCAATTTTCGAAGCCCCAACATTTTTTGAGTTGAGGACACAGAATTAAAGTTCGTGGCGTGAAAATACAAATTAACCCAATCCCCAGTCTGTTTCTCCGAAAAACAAGCTCAAAATCCTAGTTTTATTGTGCTGAATTTCGAAAAATCCATGCAAGTTCGAAACTGCTGTAACTCCCTCATATTTGCGAATTTCGAAGATCCGAAAGCACCCCTGGATTTGGAATTCCACGAGGAATAATTTGGTCGACACGTTTTCTCAAAATTTTCACTTTGATATTTTTTTGCATTTTTTGAGCAAGGGGTTAGCCCATGAAAATTTTCAATTTTCGAAGCCCCAACATTTTTAGAGTTGAGGACACAGAATTAAAGTTTGTGACGTGAAAATACAAATTAACCCAATCCCCAGTCTGTTTCTCCGAAAAACAAACTCAAAATCCTAGTTTTTTGTGCTGAAGTTCGAAAAATCCATGCGAGTTCGAAACTGCTGTAACTCCCTCATATTTGCGAATTTCGAAGATCCGAAAGCACCCCTGGATTTGGAATTCCACGAGGAATCATTTGGTCGAAACGTTTTCTCAAAATTTTCACTTTGATATTTTTTTGCATTTTTCGAGCAAGGGGTTAGCCCATGAAAATTTTCAATTTTCGAAGCCCCAACAATTTTTGAGTTGAGGACACAGAATTAAGGATCGTGGCGTGAAAATACAAATTAACCCAATCCCCAGTCTGTTTCTCCGAAAAACAAGCTCAAAATCTTAGTTTTTGTGCTGACTTTCGAAAAATCCATGCGAGTTCGAAACTGCTGTAACTCCCTCATATTTGCGAATTTTGAAGATCCGAAAGCACACCTGGATTCGGAATTCTACGAGGAATCATTTGGTCGAAACGTTTTCTCAAAATTTTCACTTTGATATTTTTTTGCATTTTTCGAGCAAGGGGTTAGCCCATCAAAATTTTCAATTTTCGAAGCCCCAACATTTTTTGAGTTGAGGACACAGAATTAAAGTTCGTGGCGTGAAAATACAAATTAACCCAATCCTCAGTCTGTTTCTCCGAAAAACAAGCTCAAAATCCTAGTTTTATTGTGCTGAATTTCGAAAAATCCATGCGAGTTCGAAACTGCTGTAACTCCCTCATATTTGCGAATTTCGAAGATCCGAAAGCACCCCTGGATTTGGAATTCCACAAGAAATCATTTGGTCGAAACGTTTTCTCAAAATTTTCACTTTGATATTTTTTTGCATTTTTCGAGCAAGGGGTTAGTCCATCAAAATTTTCAATTTTCGAAGCCCCAACCTTTTTTGAGTTGAGGACACAGAATTATGGTTCGTGGCGTGAAAATACAAATTAACCCAATCCCCAGTCTGTTTCTCCGAAAAACAAGCTCAAAATCCTAGTTTTTGTGCTGAAGTTCGAAAAATCCATGCGAGTTCGAAACTGCTGGTACTCCCTCATATTTGCGAATTTCGAAGATCCGAAAGCACACCTGGATTTGGAATTCCACGAGGAATCATTTGGTCGAAACGTTTTCTCAAAATTTTCACTTTGATATTTTTTTGTATTTTTCGAGCATCAAAATCAAAATTTTCAATTTTCGAAGCCCCAACATTTTTTGAGTTGAGGACACAGAATTAAAGTTCGTGGCGTGAAAATACAAATTAACCCAATCCCCAGTCTGTTTCTCCGAAAAACAAGCTCAAAATCCTAGTTTTATTGTGCTGAATTTCGAAAAATCCATGCAAGTTCGAAACTGCTGTAACTCCCTCATATTTGCGAATTTCGAAGATCCGAAAGCACCCCTGGATTTGGAATTCCACGAGGAATAATTTGGTCGACACGTTTTCTCAAAATTTTCACTTTGATATTTTTTTGCATTTTTTGAAATTTTCAATTTTCGAAGCCCCAACATTTTTAGAGTTGAGGACACAGAATTAAAGTTTGTGACGTGAAAATACAAATTAACCCAATCCCCAGTCTGTTTCTCCGAAAAACAAACTCAAAATCCTAGTTTTTTGTGCTGAAGTTCGAAAAATCCATGCGAGTTCGAAACTGCTGTAACTCCCTCATATTTGCGAATTTCGAAGATCCGAAAGCACCCCTGGATTTGGAATTCCACGAGGAATCATTTGGTCGAAACGTTTTCTCAAAATTTTCACTTTGATATTTTTTTGCATTTTTTGAGCAAGGGGTTAGCCCATCAAAATTTTTAATTTTCCCAAAGGGCGCAATTCTTATTCGAATTGGCTGACATTTTATACAGGTCTCCAACATATAATTTAATTGTGGTCTAAACCGGATCATATCTTGATATCGCTCTAATAGCAGAGCAAATCTTTTCCTATATCATTGTTTGCCTAAGAAGAGATGCCGGGAAAAGAACTCGACAAATGCGCTCCATGGTGGAGGGTATATAAGATTCGGCCCGGCCGAACTTAGCACGCTTTTACTTGTTTTGTCTATAAGCAGGTTAAGCTCGAAGATGGACTATATCGGATTATATCTTTATATAGCCCCCATATAGACCGATCGGCCGATTTAGGGTCTTAGGCCAATAAAAGCCACATTTATTATCCGATTATGCTGAAATCTGGGACAGTGAGTTGTGTTGGGCCCTTCGACTTCCTTCGTCAATTTGGCTCAGATCGGTCCAGATTTGGGTATAGCTGCCATATAGACCGATCTTCCGATTTGGGGTCTTAGGTCCATTAAAGTCACATTTATTATCCGAATTTGTTGAAATTTAGGGCAATGAGCTGTATAAGGTCCTTCGACATCCTTCGTCAATTTGGCTCACATCGGTTCCGATTTGGATGTAGCTGCCATATAGACCGTTCCTTCAATTTAGGGTCTTAGGCCCATAAAAGGAGCATTTATTGTCCGATTTCGCCAAAATTTGGGACAGTGAGTTATGTTAAGCCCCTTGACATACTTCGGCATTATGGCACAGATCGGTCCAGATTTGGATATAGCTGCCATATAGACCGATCTCTCGGTTTTAGGTTTTAGGGCCATAAAAAACGCATTTGTTGCCCGATGTCGCCGCAATTTGGGACAGTGCGTTGTGTTAGGCCCTTCGACATCCTTTTTCAATTTCACTCAGATCGCTCCAGATTTGGATATTGCTGCCATACAGACCGATCTCTCGATTTAATGTTTAGGGCTCATAAAAAGTGCATTTATTATCCAATGTTGCCGAAATTTGGGTCAGAGAGTTTGGCCCCTCCACATAGTTCTGCAATTTGGTTTAGATCCGACCGATATCTCGATTAAAAGTCTTGGCCCCAAAAAAGGGGCATTTATGCAATTTTCACCGGATTTTGATGAAAGGTGGTGGTGGTATATTTACCCGAGGTGGTGGGTATCCAAAGTTCGGCCCAGCCGAACTTAACTCCTTATTACTTGTTAGAGGTTACTTTATAGTTTTTAGAGCACACAACAAGCCGGTTACTGCCTTAGGTGTATTTCCATAGTGGCATGGGGCGGATTACTATCTGCACCCTCTTTTCAACCTAACCTAAGACAAATTTAAAGGTAGAAATAAAATATTTCTCTAAAGACTTTGAAAACTTATTTTAATCATTGCTGGTGGTTCTTCTTACCTTTTTTGATTAGGTGCACTGAGAAAAAAATTACAACACCATTGAATTTTTTGGTAATTTTTTTATTTATTTCATCTTTTTTTTGAACAATAATTATTTTTCTGTTTTTGTTTTTCACTTTTAATCATTTATTATTCATTATTATACTTTTTCATTTTTTTTTGTTTCAGTTTTTGGTTTTGTATCATAATCATAATAATTCTCTATACAAATACATTCAATAACAACAATTTTTTTTTTTTAATTTATTTTCTTTTTTTTTCATTACCGCGATTTGACCTCATTATCATTTACTTATATTACAAATACAATATTTAGTTTAGTTTTTTTTTTGGTTTTTTCTTGTCATTTTATAATTAAATTAGTTTTTGTGGTTTTATTTAAGGTTTTTATTTTCTTAGGTTTTATTTAAGAATAGCTTAAGTTATATAAATTAAGATTAACCGATTTATTATTATTAATGATTTTTTTTGTATTTCTGTTGTATTTTCTGTTGGTTTGGGGAGAGTGGTTTTAGATTGAAATATTGTTTAATTAAGTTTTCTTTTATTATTCTTAGAATTCTTTAACAATTATGGATGTTCAATTACAGTTCATTAAATTTTGTTTATTTGAGTTTTTATTTTCGAAAAAATTTTGGTTTGTTGTGATTTAAATAATTTGGAAAATGTTTTTTTTTTATTTTTGTAGTGTATTGAAATGTTATTTTTTTCTTTAATTTAAATTTCCCTTACGGTTTAAGTTTCATTTTGATGGGATAATCTGTTGTAAAAAAAATTAATTGAAATAATATAGAGAAAATTAATTTACTTGTTTTTGTAAATGTTACTAATTTTGGTTTTCTCTTGTTTTATTTTTATCATATTTATATAATTTATAATCCTATTTTTAAAATTTTTTTTTGGAAAATGTTGGCAAAGAACTTATTGTTGTAATCGAATTTTGTTGTATTTTGTTTTTATTTTCATTATCATTAAAAACCACTTTCATTTTCATACCTGTTTATTTAATGCATGAATGCCTTGATGTTTCTTCATAAGGTTTTCTTTTTGGTTTAAAGAAAATCTTCAATATAATTTTTTTTTAATTTCTTTTCTTATACCTTCGTTTTCTATATGACAATATTGTATTTTCAATTTTAAAGTATTGTTTAACTTGACATTTTCTTTTAAACTATAAGCTATTGTAGGAGCTGCAAGATGTGATTTGAAAACAACATAGAAGAGAAATATTTTTTACTCATTATATAAAAGAAAAGAACCCATTTTAGATGACTACGCCCTTCTATAACCCAAACACAGAATTAAAGTTCGTGGCGTGAAAATACAAATTAACCCAATCCTCAGTCTGTTTCTCCGAAAAACAAGCTCAAAATCCTAGTTTTTTGTGCTGAATTTCGAAAAATCCATGCGAGTTCGAAACTGCTGTAGCTCCCTCATATTTGCGAATTTCGAAGATCCGAAAGCACCCCTGGATTTGGAATTCCACGAGGAATTATTTGGTTGAAACGTTTTCTCAAAATTTTCACTTTGATATTTTTTTGCTTTTTTCGAGCAAGGGGTTAGCCCATCAAAATTTTCAATTTTCGAAGCCCCAACATTTTTTGAGTTGAGTACACCGAATTAAGGTTCGTGGCGTGAAAATACAAATTAACCCAATCCCCAGTCGGTTTCTCCGAAAAACAAGCTCAAAATCCTATTTTTTGTGCTGAAGTTCAAAAAATCCATGCGAGTTCGAAACTGTAACTCCCTCATATTTGCGAATTTCGAAGATCCGAAAGCACCCCTGGATTTGGAATTCCACGAGGAATCATTTGGTCGAAACGTTTTCTCAAAATTTTCACTTTGATATTTTTTGTTCAATTTTCGAAGCACCATTATTTTTTGAGTTGAGGTCTAGCTCTTTTCCTTTTGGGTGTCACAAACAAGCACTAAGTTATAATATCCTGTACCACAGTAGTGGTGAATGTTGATGTGAGATTCATGGTCTATTCCCAAATACCCTTCATTTAAGCTCCATTTTTCCATAGACGGCAAACATGTCCGGTTTGGTGGTCGTTTTGGGGGATGGGGCGGCCACTCAGTAACTTGGCTTTGAAAATATATATCAGATTCATGTTCTATTCTAAAATACCTCTTATTTGAGCCTCATATTGCAATGCTCAGCAAATACTTCCCATTTGGGTGGTGCTATGGTGGAGGGGCACATTTTCCAAACATTGCTATCAGATTCGCGCTTTACTTCCTTTCATTTGAGCCCCATATTGCTATGGTCGTAAATTTGTCTTCTTTGGGGTATGTTCTCGGGGATGGGCGGCCCCTAAATACTTGCACCTACATCGGGATATCAGATTCGTATTCTATACTCAAATACCTTTTATTTAAGCGCCATGATGCCTTGGTCAGTAAATAAGTTCTGATTGGGCGTTGTTTTGGGGAAGGGGTGGATCCGCAGAAACTTGGTTCCACATTTGGATATCAGATTCGTATCTTACTCGCAAATACCTTTCATTTGAGTCCTATATTGCCTTGGTCGGTAAATATGTCCGATTTAGTGGTGTTTTGGGGGTTGGGGTGGTCCCCCAAATACTTGTTCCTACAATTGGATATCAGATACGTTTTCTTATCTTAAATACCTTTCAATTGAGTCCCATATTGGAGTGATTGGTGTATATATATATATTTTGGGTAGGTTTGGGGTGGGGCGCCTCTAGGTACCCCATCCGAAATTTACATACCAAATTTTTGTTTGTAGGTTACTATAAGAGAGCACACAAAGTTTCGCTTAAAATGCACCACCCATCTTCTAGATCTGGCGTTTCTGAAAATTAGAGAAAGGGGGAGGGTCCGCTCCCCCTTCAAATATCAAAAAATTTAGTACCCTATTTTTACCACGGGATCTTGCATAATGATCAGTGAAAATTTCAGTGAAATTTTAAGAAAAAATTTATATATAAGATTAAGGTTGGAATAGTAAATGGGTTTAATTGGGCCATATTTTGATATAACTGTCATATAAACCGATCTGGGTTTTTGACTTCTTGAGTCGCTAGAGGGCACAATTCTCATCCAATTTGGCTGAAATTTTGTACAACGGCTTCTCCCATGACCTTCAACATACACGTCCCATATGGTCTTAATCGATCTATAGCCTGAATAGCTCCCATATGAACCGATCTGCCGATTATATTACTTCAGCCCCTACAAGGCGCAATTCTTATCCGAATGGACTTAAATATTACCCAATGACTACTACTGTGGTCTTCAACATTCAATTCACTGATGGTCCGATTCGGACTATTACTTGATATATCTCCAATAGCATAGCAATTCTTTTCTTTTACCCTTTCTTTGCATTAAAAGAGATACCGGGAAAAGAACTCGACATATGCGATCCATGGTGGAGGGTATATAAGATTCGGTCCGGCCAAACTTAGCACGCTCTTACTTGTTTTTATTTCTAATGACAAATACGGTTCGTATCTATTCATCACTTGATTTATCTCTTATATATTTGAAAACCCCATCCATATAATCTCTCATATAAGTTTAAGTAGTCTTTTGGTTTTTTGGTTCACTGTTAGCAAAAAAATCAATATAAACGGTTAAAATTAATATTTTGGGAAAAAATCCCCTGAAGAAGTCGAAAATACAATGACGAAACGTCGGGAAAAATGCAACAATAAACATTCTTTTATAGGCAGGACAACAAAGGTCTTCAAGCTGAACTACTTAACCAAATTCTACTCATTTAAAGAAGCTACCAGAAGCGATCCATGGTGGAAGGCATATAAGTTTCGGCCAGGCCAGGCCAAACTTAATGCGCTTTTACCTGTTATGTACTCATTAAGTGATAAGTTAGGTTAGGTTGAAAAGAGGGTGCAGATATTAATTCGCCCCATGCCACTATGGACATACACCCAAGCTAATAATCGGCTTGTTATGCGCTCTAAAATCTATAAAGTAACCTCTAAAAAGAAAATTTCAGGTTAGGAATTCCGTGCTACTTACAAAATCCTTAATTGTTTTCAATGCCACTCCCCTAAGTTGGTTCATGTCAGATATTGTGTCTCCACCTAAGTACCGGTATCTGTTGGACGCGAAAGCCGGGCAATGACAAAGGAAATGCTCCAACGTCTCATCATGTTCCCTGCATGCCCTACACATGCTAACACTTGCCGCACCGATTTTACATAAGTGAGCTCGGAGTCCTATGTGTCCCGTTATGATACCGCAATAGCTATACTGACCTCCTTCTTGCTTTCTTTCAGTTATAGCCTCGTCTTCTCACGATCTTGATCCCCCCATAGGATTTTCGCCGTCCCACCGACCGTTTCGCTGTTCCACAATATTACATGAGCGTTTGTCGCCCACTCTCTTAACTCGGACTGCGTCGACTTGAAAGGCTTCGGGTTAACCAAGTTTATTGACGACAGTCCTCTGGCCTTCACCGCCAAATCGTCTGCCCTTTCATTTCCCCTTACTCCGTTATGGCCCGGCATCCAAACGATGCTGATTTTCCCATCCTCAGAGAAGGCGTTAATCTCCTTCTTACACTGCCAGACTGTTCGTGACCTTACCGTCCTGGTTGTTATTGCCCTTATGGCAATTTTACTGTCGGTAAATATGTTCACACTCGACGTCATCGCGTTAGCACCACACTACCTCACGCATTTCATGATCGCCCGGATCTCCGCCTGCAGGACCGTGTTATGGTCAAGCAGTCTAAAATAGATCTCAGTCCCTGGGTTTTCAATGCAATGATCCATCCGTGTAACATGGCCCGGCACCCAAACGATGCGGATTTTCCCATTCTCAGAGAAGGCGCTAATCTCCTTCTTACACTGCAAAACTGTTCGTGACCTTACCGTCCTGGTTGTTATTGTCCTTATGGCAATTTTACTGTCGGTAAATATGTTCACACTCGACGTCCTCGCGTTAGCACGACATTACTTCACGCATTCCTCACGATTATACCGCGATGGTATGAGCTGAGCTCCCATCCTCAATCCATTCTCCCATCGCCTTAAGTCTCATAGCTGTAGTGGCTGCCCCACACTTAATCTGTATGTCAATGGGTTGGATATCTAGAAAAGTCTCCAGTGTCCTAGTGAGTGTGGCCATTAGGTGATAACTGTCAAAAAAGTTGTACTACAAATCACAGACAATTCCTACAATGTTGTTATAGTTAGAAGTTTTCTTATGTTATCTTTCTCATTTTCAATTTTGTTTAAATAAATAATTAATTAAAGTTATGATTTTAGGCATTTTCATGTTAACTATATTATATGTATATCATAAAAAAAAAATTTAAAATAAAAACAAAATTCAAACCTGTTAAGAAGATATGAAAACATTTTGTAAAACTTAAAGTTTTTTTAAAAAAAAAACAAATTTTTTTTTAAAGAATTATCTTTTGTCACTAATAAAATTTGATATTTAATACTAAAAGTTTTGATGTTGTTTTTACTTTAGTTTAATTTATCTACAAGTACATGAATTTATAAATATGTTTTGTTGGTTGTTGATCTCATTTTTTTTATATAGTTTATATAATTTGTTTTCTTTTGTTTTTATATATATATATAAAGATTTGTAATTGTTTCGGTTTTTTTTATTAATTTTTTGGTTTGTTATTTCGTTTATTATTTTTTCATTGATTTATGTTTGTTGGCTTAATGTAATAAGATGTTGGTTTTTCGTTATTTCTAAAGACTTATTTGTTGTTGTTTTACTAAATTAATATAATTTTTGTTAATTATATATAAATATATATGTATAAGTTTGAAATTTAACATTTCTTTTATGTCTTTCTCATCATTCTATACAAATGTTCTAATAAAAATTTTTTTATGTTTTTGACGTTTTTGAGTTCTTTTTCATGTCTGGGCTATGAGTTGATTTTTTTTTTTTTTTTGAAGTGTAACAATAAATTTTGGTATTTATTTTCATAAGTGTCTGTATGTTGTATATGTTGGCGTGAGTGTTAATAATAATTTCAAAATTTCTCTGCTGCAAAATCCGATCTGATTAAATTTTGATCGTTTAAGCGGGGAAATTTCCAAAAAAAAACAAAAAAAAAAAATATTTCCATAAAAAAAAAAAATGGCATTTTGTCTATGTCCGTGTTTTTGTGTCTGCATCAGTTTGTGTGTGGGTATTTTGTTTTATTTTTATTTTATTCCGTTACCTATATTTTATCTAATTCTCAAAAAAAAAAAAAAAAAATTGTGGGATTTTGTATATGTCTGTGTTTTGTGTCTTCATCAGTTTGTGTGTGGGTATTTTGTTTTATTTTTATTTTATTCCATTATCTATATTTTACTTAATTCTCAAAAAAAAAACAAAAAAAAAAAAACTATTATGGCATGTTGTCTATGTCTGTGTTTTTGTGTCTGCATCAGTTTGTGTCTGGGTATTTTGTTTTATTTTTTTTTTATTCCGTTACCTATATTTTACTTAATTCTCATGCACTTTTTCCTTTAAAGTAATTCGTCAGTTTTGTTTTTAATTATTTTCTTTTATTTTACTTATTAGTCATTAAATTTATTTAATTTCGTACCTTTTCTTTTTGTAAACGAAATAAAATAAACAAAAAATGTCCGAATGAAAATTAACTTTATGTGATTTTTAAAGATATATGAAAATTGTTATTTTTTTTTCTACAACAATAATTTTTTGTTTGCTCTTTTCAACTGCCAGCAGTTAAAAGATACAATTTCTTTAACTTAAGAAACCCAGAATTATGTTTTTTTTATGAGTTTTAACAAAAAAAAAAATCTCAAGAAAATCAAAACAAATTTTATGTTAACTGTTTAGAATGAAGGCATTTTAAATATTGCTATTGATTTAGTTTTTATCTTTCTTGATTTTTTATTTAAAGTTTTTTGTGTAAATTATAACTTGTAACGAAACACTATTGCGGGCAGTTTTTTTTTGTATTTTACAAAACAAAAAAAAAAATTGAGCCACAAAGTTGAAGTATAATATATAAAAGTAAGTGGGAATGTATTTCGAATATAAAATAAAGATGGTTATTATTAACTCTCGAATACGGCTTTATGTTAAAAAAAAAATTAGTTCACAAATTTTTATTATAAAATATTCGAATTTCAGCAGTAAAATAAACTTTAGCATTAAGAAAATGTGATGCGTGGAAACCAAAACTCTTTTCAAAGTCGTATATATAAATTCCCCAAAGTCGAAAGTAAATCTATAAATGTAATTTAAATATTAAAATCCCCAAAGTAGAGATTAAATAAACCCTTGGATCGATATGAACTTCCACGAAAAAAGTTTCACATATGACACATTTTAAGTAAATAAATCCAAATATGTATGGGCTGAAGACCAAGTTGTACTTAAACATCCCCGAAGACGTATAAAAGCATCAGCCAATTCGAGCATAAACAGCCAGATAATGGATTCCAAAACTTGCTGGCAGATACGAAACTTGAGTTGCAGATTTTCTCTCTTATTTTGTATGGAGAATATGTATACGAAAAAAGAACAACTTTCGTTGAAAATCAACTACAAAATTTGTCAATTTTCCTGCAATAAATCATATTAAAATTTTAGAATCCCAATGTAAAAATTGACTAAGAGGTGTCGTACTGCGGCACGCTGTTCGGACTCGTCTCTATGAATAGGAAACCCCTTACCATTGAGCTTATACTTGAATCGGACTGCACGCATTGATATGTGAGAAGTTTGCCTCTGTTCCTTAGTGGAATGTTCATGGGCAAAATTTGCATTTTCATGTAACTCAAATCGGAAGTTTAATTTACAATGGCTCGTACCGTTCACTTATCCTTACGGTTGCAAACAAATTCAAAAAGTTTTAATACCCTGTACCTCTGGATACTTGGTGCAGCGATATGCGAAATCTCTCAAAATGACATTTAAAACGATTAAAATTTGTTCAATATCATGACATCATTTCTTTAGCCCGGATGCATAAATACAACAGGCTTTAAATTTTTTATTATTTTTTCCCCATTTTAGGTCCATGATTGGCCAACAGACTTTTGCGATGGCACCTGTCTTTGCGCTTTGTTGGAAAATCTACAGACACGCCCCCTTAATCCCGCCTGGAATCGTCGTCCGGCCAATCAACATCATTACTTGGAGAATGTTGCCATCGCTCTCAAGTCCATCGAAGCCGATCACATAAAATTGGTGAACATTGCCAACACGGATATAGTCAATGGCAATATCAAATTGATTTTGGGTCTTATATGGGCCCTGATTGTACGCTACCAAATTGGACGCAGTAAATTCCCACCGAGAAAGCTAATGTTAGCCTGGTTGCAAGCCGCCTTGCCCGAATATAAGATCACCAATTTAACAACAGATTGGAATAGTGGCGTCAATCTGCCAGCCCTTTTGGACTACTGCAAGCCAGGTCTGTTCCCACACTGGCGTTCCATGGATCCCAGCCAGAGTGTGCGTAATTGTACAAATGCCATGAATTTGGCTCAAAGTGAATTTGGGGTACCCAAGGTATTGGAGCCGGAATATTTGGCTTCACTTTGGCTGGATGAGCTAACGGGCATGACATATTGTATTTGTCCAACTTTAAGAAGCCGGGAGGACCCGGTTACAAGGTAACCACGAGATGGGGATGAATACTCAGGTTAAGGATCAAGTGCAGAATTTTACAGAAAGCTATGGTAAATCGAAAAGAACTCTTTTAGAAAAACACTAACAATAATTTTCTGCTTTGCAGACTGATTGGAATGATGGCAGAGATTTGTGTGAAATTATCAGGGACTTGGGTGGACCAGCACCTGCCCCGAAAAAACTCAGCACGGATCCCTGTCATTATGAGAACAATATTCGCAAGGCATTGGATGCCGGCACGAAACTTGGCATACAGCCAGTCTTGACCGCAAAAGATATGGCCAATCCCGAGGTGGAACATTTAGGTATAATGGCCTATGCCGCCCATCTGCAATGGATTCCACCCAGACCACCTCTATCGGATTTGGTCAATGTCTATTTGGAAAGTACTTGAGGACGTGTGGGAGAACCCGTAAATTTAGAAATATTTCTTCCCATGCAGTTTCCTTTCTTTTCTCTCTCCTACTTAGATCCATTTGCATGTGGACATATTGACTCGTGACATCAGTATTAGCAGCGTTAAAGATTTTGTGGTTCCCCCCTCGGGCCATGCCCAGCCACGCTCCGCTGTGTAAGTCAAATATTTTTAATTCCCCGAAGAAGAGATTAAACAAACCCTTGGTTGAATACGAAATTCTACGAAATAAGTTTCACATACGACACATTTTAAATATATAAACCCAAATATGTATGGGGTGAAGACCAATTTGTACTCAAACATCCCTTAAGACGTCTAGAAGCATTCGCGAAGTTGAACTTAAACAGCCAGATAATGGATTCCAAAACTTGGTGGTAGATAAGGATACGGATAAAATGCAGATTTTCTCGCTTAATTTGTATGGAGAATATGCATATAAAAAGAAACAACTTTTGTTGAAAAATCAACTACAAAATTTGTCAATTTTCCTGCAACAAATCATATTAAAATTTTATCACGCTCCGCTGTGCCTTTTTTTACAATGCACAGAATAAAAATTTCTTTAAATTTGTAATCTAATCTTTTAGGGTTCATGGTTGCATCTTGGCTGTGTACAATATAGCAACCAAAATTACACTCAGAGAAATATAGAAGTTAAATTGACAACAGCGAACCGCGAAACGGTCGGTAGGACGGCAAAAATCCTATGGGGGGATCCAGATCGTGAGAAGACGAGACTATTACTAAAAGGAAGCAAGAACGAGGTCAGTATAGCTATTGGTATCATAACGAGACACAAAGGACTTGGAGCTCACTTATGTAAAATCGGTGCGGCAAGTGATAGCATGTGTAGGGCATTCAGAGAAGATGATGAGACGTTGGAGCATTTCCTTTGTCATTGCCCGGCTTTCGCGTCTAACACATACCGGCACTTAGGTGGAGACACAATACTATACATGATCCAACTAAGGGGAGTGGTATTGAAAATAATTAAGGATTTTGTAAGTAGCACGGAATTCCTAACATAATTTTTTTTTAAGGTTACTTCATAGTTTTTAGAGCGCACAACATGCCGCTTACTGGCTTAGGTGTATGTCCCCAGTGGCATGGGGGGATTAATATCTGCACCCACTTTTCAACCTAACCTAAATTGACAAAAATTTTAAAGAAACAGCAGATAGTTTGGTGTTTTCAGATGGAAAAATTTCATAAATACTTTAAGAAATTAAGAAATTTTAAGACATATATCAATAAACACTACATCCTTTTATGCTTTTAAACAAAAAATGTACGTTTTATATGGTCACAAATGCACTTTAATATGTAGGGAATGCGTTAGCTATTGTTTAGAATTTCAAAAAGTCGAAACTGTTTCCTGCAAGGTTAAAAAAACTTATTTCTCTTGGATAAAGGCCAAATATTTTCAAGCCCTCATAAGTTCTTCTGGGTCTACATTCTTATAATTCGAATTCGCCCTTTTCCCTCAAATACCTATCATTTACGCTCCAAATTGCTATTATCAGGCTACAATCCACTTGAAGTGTTTGGGGACTCTTTGGGGCCGCACTGGTACTTGGCCTAAAGTGTTTAGATTCTCACTTCTAAACGACTTAAATTTAAAATCAAATTGTTATGATTGAGTTGAAGGTCCGTTTATTAGAATTTTAAGAAGAAGTTGCCTTTATAAGGCCAATGTCAGTTCGTACTCTACTCTACCTAGATTTACGGTCCTCGAAATACTTGAGTTGAAAATTTGAATATCAAATTCGTACACTGCTCTCATATATTTTGAATTTGAACCCCATATTGTCATAATTTGATTATACATTTGTTAAGCCCTTTTGGAGTTAAGGCTTTCTGTAACTTGAATCCATATTTTTAGTGATTCGTACTAAACTTCTAAAACCATAGCAATTAAGTGCTGCCTTACCATGATCGCTGGTCTTAAAGGCAGGGATAACCCCCAGACACTTGACATTAGATGTCCAAGTCAGATTCGCTAAACCTTCCATTTGAGATACCATATTGCTTTGATCGCGTCTTTAGTCGCATTACCCCTAACAACCCCAAAGCAGACATGTACTCTTTGAGTATGTAAGTGGAAAGGCGACCTACTATGGGCCGATCATATAATGCAAAATATCGCATCCTCTCCTCTACGTATTTAAACTTTCCACCAACTATATCGTTCATTGAATGCATAGTATAGCCACACAATTACTAACTTTGACTGAGCAGAATTGTTAATAACTTGCTATCTTTTTTACTTTTCACTTCCATTTTTCAAAAGTGACACTCACCAACTTACTTCAAACGACCTGTACTGTAGTTATAAAATGTTTTTTATTGTTGTACAACAACAAAAATGCATATGCCTCTCGCACTTCTAAAGATTATGCATCATGCCATTAACTCTGCAACAAACCACCAGAGAATGCAGATCGCTCAGCAAGCACAGCGACCGATCTGGAGAATCCAAATTACAAAACAGCTTCACATCATCTGCGAACATTAAAATCTTTGAAGACTGAATAACTGATGGCAGAACATTCAAGTGAAGAACGAACAGCAATGGACCTAAATGACTGCCCTGTGGAACAACAGAATAAGCAGCTATATTCTTGAAAAGAATAATATTAAAGTTGGCATGCGGCGTACGGTCTTGTATATAAGCAGCTATCCAATTCAAAAGAACAGATGGGAAACCCTTCATGCCAAGTTTAAACAGTAGTAAATCATGCACCACAGTATCGAAAGCCTAACTAAAATCAGTATAAATTACATTTGTTTACAAAACCATCTTATGCATGACACTTCAGTTTCAATAGATTGTTCAAAGTCGACCTTCCCTTAACGAAGCCGTGTTGATAGGGTGAAATAATTGGTGTGGGAAAACGGGCTAACCTACGAGAAACCAACAGTTCAAACAGCTTTGGTATTATACTTAATTTTGCAATACCCCTATAATTTTCAATAATACATCTGTTACCATTTTGACCTCCAAGAATGAGGAAAATATCCTGAAGATAGTGAATCATTGAAAGTGGCCTATATAATTCGTAGGCATAAGATTTAAGAATATTCGCCGGTGCATCATCCGGCCCTGGTGTTTTGGAACTCTTTAATGACTTTAAAACATATAGCACCTCATCCTCAGTAAGAATAGTCCGTTAGAAATAATTGAACCTATTAATGTCATACGCATATTTGGAACTGGAAGACAATTTGGTATAACTGCTTTGGAAAAAGTCTGCAAACATATCGCATTTCTCTGAATCGTCAGATGATTCCCTACAATCAAGCTTCTTGCAGCTAGGGAATTCTCGAACCTTTCTCTTAGAATTCACGAACTTATAACAGTTACTGGGATTACTGTAAAGACAATTCCTCATCCTGATAAGATAATCAGAATCACATCTCATATTCTCAGTGTTGTAATGAGCCCTCCCTTTTGAATAATTGGCATAATTCAATGAAGTACGACTTTTCTTATGTTTCTTAAAAAGTCTACTTTTAACATTACGTAGCGTCTCAGATACGGGGTAGACCATTCCGGTCCACTTTCACAATTAGGCCTTGCAATGGGAACAGATATTCATCATTCAGGTTAATATAAAAAGACGAATTTCGCAAATCCAAGTCACAATCAGTAACCCAACTAAGGCCGAATAGATCAAGGTCGACACTGTCAAAATTAAATCTAAATCCCGTATCTTTAACTGGAATATCTTTCATCAAACCACGCCTCAACTGAACTTCAAGAGTCAAAGTCGGATGGTATCCATCCTCAAGTTACGCAAATGGCAAAGATGTACATAAAGAAACGTCCACGATCGAGGTAAACACCAGGTCCAAAATCCTTTCGCTTACATTACGAACGTTATTCATCTGAAACAAGCACTGGTCAAAAATGTTCTCCCACAATGTATCCATACCAACTGAATAAACTGTTGAAGAGACAGGCACATAGCCAACAACGTTCTCTTTCGAGACCTACGATATCTGGGGTAATTTGAAGTCACCAAAACAAACAATTTCGGAATCTGCATGGAGATTCGATGCCTCCCTTATAAACTCTGAGTGTCCCAGGTAGATAGCAATCTCCGAATCCGTGCAATATAGAAGCACGTTAAAATGATAATCTGTCCCAATAAGTTTATGTTACCGAGACAAACAAGTTCGGAATCTACATTCGATGCCTCCCTTATCAATTCTGAATGTAACAGGTAGATACCTATCTCCCAATTTGGTGCGATATATAAGCACGGTAAAATATTATTCTGGCCCAAATATTTCGTCTTGACGCCTAAAAACTTAATATCATCACAATCCATAAGTGTAGCCAGTTCAGAAGTCACATCACATCTTTCAACTTGGTATCGATCACAAAAAAGTTGACTATTACCGATGCCAAGTTTAAGCCAGGTTTCCGTGAAAACGAATATCTTGAATCTTGAAGTCACTGCCGGAAGACTTCAAATAGATGTTCCTACGTTCATGCGTTCTGGTAAGTATGAATAAAGACTGACTTAGTTTTTTGAAACAGAAAAGACAGAAAGAATAATCACAGGTCTTACAGCGTTAGTTCTTTCCCTGAACATGAACCACAGGGTTATGGGGCAACAGCTCATTCCACGAATGGAAAGAAGAGCTCCTTTATGGTCCGCCAGGTTTACTTCGTTTTTTGTCTAGGGCATTGGTTTTTCTAGCCTTCTTATGTCAACATATTGCTTTGCATCGACATTTACATCGGGACCCAATACCAGAAATGAACCAACTTAGAGGCGGTTTACATATTTTGCATGTAGCACGGAATTCCAGATTTAGTTTTCCCTTTTCGGGATTACTCTTTATCGTACAACAAGGTGAGTTGTATGTCCATAGTGGCATGGGGGTGGATTAATATCCGCATCCTCTTTCCATCCTAGCATAACCTACCGTTTTGCACAGTGCATTTTCAGCTTTATTCCTTGTCTTCCCTTGACCCTTCTTCTAGTGAAGCGGCTAGCAACCGAGTCCCCTATTCGCGTACCTTTTGCTCTAACAAGATAGAACATTGAGAACATTTATGTTATTTCTCGTCTGCTTATTATTGAAAAATGTCTCATATTGCTCCAAATTGCAAATTTGCTTATAAACATTCCATTTAGGAACAGCGGGGATACTTCTCTCATATAAATGACTGCTGTACGCCACAAATATAAACTCAATGATAGGGGCCCACGTTATAACGGATTACAGCAGAGCAACACCGCTTAGTAGAGAAGCTTACACGGCTGCTTACTTGAGGTAAATATCTGACAATTATCGCCAGCACTAAGAAGGGGATAAGAACCTCTGAAAATTTCTTTCTGTTATACTCTAGATATTCAGGGCACACTAACCTCTGAGCTATGGTTGCTCCAGGTCCATGTAAATTTGGGTTCTCTTTTTTGGTAAATCTCCCTTACTCTAGAGGTCTCTTTAGGTTAAGATAAGTTGAATTTAATTTCGTTAAGTTTTAGTGCTATGGCTAAGCATAAATAACACAGTGAAATAACTTCACAGTTTTGCTGCAACAACCGGATAATAAAGTTGATTGTCCGAGTTTATCTTAGATGTTGTCATGAAACCCTTAGGACCACTGGTAAGATAGCACTACCGTAACCTCTAGTTCTCCTATATTCTAATCTTGTTTGTATATCCGCTTCCTATTTCGAATATTGGTCTGGAACATCGAAGGTGAAATTCTGTTAGCTGCTTCTTTTAAGAAACTTATTCATTGTCCGGCATCTTTCCGAAATTCCTGCCCAACACTCACTCATTTTTTGCAAAGAAAAAAATATTGGTGGTTTCTGCGAACAAACATTCAAAAGCGCACCATTAAAAAAATTACCAAATTTTACGAATCCATTTGGCATTTAAATTATATTTTTTTGCGAAATGTTATTGCTTATCGAAGCCGAATTTAAATATTCTGAAGTCCAATGTAAGTATATTTGAAGTTAAAGAGCAAGAAAACACTTAAGGGTGATTTTTTTTTTGAGTTGAGTTTTTCGCAGTCGCAGAACTGGTTTATAATTGTGTTCAAACGCCATCTGCCAAAGTGAAAAACGTTCAGTATATTCTGCCATTTCATCTTGCAGCAACTTTTAAAAGAGCAGCAACCAGAAATCGTTGAAATTTGTCATCGAAATTAGTGCTTGTTTTCAGCGATGAGGCTCATATCTGGCTAAATAGAAACGTAAACAATCAAACCTATTGCATATGGGGGGAAAGGCGGCCCCATGCCGCACAAAAATTACCGATGCATAGGCAGTTTGGTGTGGATTATGAGATGTTGACATCATTGGTAAATCTTCTTTCAAAGACAATCGTGCAAGAAACCAAAGGCAGTCGTACAAAATTGGGCCTAACGAATAGACTATTCGAACGGGAGACACAGCCAAAAGTAATAGCAAAGACCAATGTATCAATTCCAATCAAAATTCTTGAATAAATGACGCAAATTTGAAAAAAATGTGAAAAACGTACAGTTGGCAGCTAACATCGCTAAAACATGTAAAAACAGGAAGTAGTCTTCACTAATATGAGCAGTTGACACAAATATCAAAAAAAAAAAAAAAAAAAAAAAAAAAAAAAATACAAATAAAAGAGAATGCCTAAAACGCGTGCGAGACACCGCAAACGATCTCGGAATGCCCTAAGAACGGTAGGTTAGCTTTAAGTTGCAGTCTGCTATCAGATTCACTTAGTTGTTTTCGCCCATTGTAATACCACTGGAACAGGAGATGGAAGATATCTTCTACTTCCTAGAGTTTCTATAACAAATGTTCAAAAAACTTTTCAAAAATGTTCAATACATTTTTCACATATCAATAAGTTTTGCAAATTTCATCAGATTTTTTATTGCTTTAGCTCACGAAAGTCAAAATGTTCGTCTTTAGATAGACGCCAATGCATCCATAGTAAAAATCCGATAACCAAGGAAATTGCTTAAGTCTTCTTCCGCGTTGTCACTCACCCGATTACTTTTTCTGTTTCTTAGTGGGACGCAAATCAGCTGTTTGTCTTATAGCGTGCGAATGAATGGAAGCAAAAAACTTAGTGTGGGACAGGCTGATAGTTTTTATGCTCAAGGCCGGGCGATGGAAATAAACATAAGCTAGATCAAAATATGGTCAAATTATCGTCATATTCAGCGTATGCTCTTATTGTTTACTCTGTTCCAAGTTTCGAATAAATTGGTCTATAAAGCGGCTTTTTAAAAATATAGCCAGTCCATTGGCCGTCCATTAAAACTCATATGTCCAAAGTGTCTGTCAAATATCTTAAATGTTAATACTGTAGCGGGATCACAACATTCCATTAATAATATGAATACTTTATAGGGACGAAGATGAATAGTTTGAGGTAGTATAAATGTAATGAAAAAAATTGAAATACCCTCAATTCCACAGTAATGGGTGTAGAAAAAATAAATAAATTGGTGGGACAATACTTTCGTATGCTAACTACAACAGATTATTTGAGTCTTCCGAAAATCTCATTTTATCGCCATGTAAAAGAATTTTTTTACAGCATGTTGCCAGTGAATATCTACTACCGAATATCTTTCATTTGAGTCCTATATTGACAATGTCGTTAAATATGCCTATTAAGGGAGGGTCGGAGATGCCCCCTAGGTACTTGGACCCAATTTTTAATATCGTTTTCATACTCTACTCCCATATACCTTTCATATGAGTCTCATATTGTCCCGATCGGTCCACTTTTATTTTTGGGTGGCGTTTTGATAGTAAGGGGAGGGTCCGCCCCATTTTCGATATGAAAAGTTATATAGCTTATTTCTCCTTCCGGACATACCTCTACTATCTGAAAATTTTAAGTTTAAATTTTAGACGTTTTTGGGCCAAACACCATTTCATTTTGACCGATTTGGTCCAACCAGTTATATAAGAAATCCCGAAAAAAGTTCGTCTGGGCTGGGCTGAATCTTATATATCCTCCACCATGGATCGCACTTCTCGAGTTCTTTGCCTACTATCTCTTTTAAGGCAACCAAAGGATAAAAGAAAAGAATTGCTTTGCTATTGAAGATATATCAAGTTATGATCTTATTCGAACCATAATTCCGATTCCGACCATAAAGAAGTCAAGATTCCGGAACGGTTTCTATGGCAGCTATATCAGGTTATAAACCAATTTGAACCATACTAAGCACAGTTGTTGGACGTCATAACGAAATATGTTATGGTGAATTTCAGACAAATCAAATTTTCTAGTGGCTCATGAAGTCAAGATCCAAAATCGGTTTATATGGCAGCTATATCAGATTTTGAGTCGATTTGAACCATACTTGGCACATTTGTTGAAAGTCCTAAGAAAACACATCATGCAACATTTAAACCAAATCGGAAAAGAATTGCGCCCTACTGAGGCTCAAGAAGTCAAGAACCCAGATGGGTTTATATGACAGATATATTAGGTTATGAACCGATTTCAACCATACTTAGCACAGTTGTTAAAAGTCATAATAAAACACATCATGATAAATTTCAGCCAAATCGGATATGAATTGTGCCCTCTAGTGACTCAAGAAGTCAAGACCCGAGATCGGTTCTTATGGCAGCTATATCAGGTTATTGACCGATTTCAACCATACTCAGCACTATTGTTGTAAGTCATAATAAATCACCTCATGCAATATTTCAGCCAAATTGGATAAGAACTGAGCCCTCTAGTGGCTCAAGAAGTCAAGACCCGAGTTCGGTTTATGTGGCCATACCAAAACAGGTAAAAATTTTAAGACCGGCGCCATCTGGCTAGAAGAACGCATACCCAACGATTGGAACCTCAGCATACTATGTCCCGTGCACAAGAAGGGAGACAAGACGGAATGTGCCAACTACAGAGGAATAAGTCTCCTCCCCATCGCACGTAAGATACTCTCGAGCGTACTGTGTGAAAGATTTAAACCAAAAGTCAATGAAATAATTGGGCCCTATCGATGCGGTTTTAGATCTGGTAAATCCACCCTGGACCAGATATTCACACTGCGCCAAATCCTCAAAAAGACCCGAGAAGGACACATCAACACCTACCATCTCTTTGTTGACTACAAAGCCGCCTTCGATACTGCTTTACGTTCAAAGGTATGTCAAGCCATGTCTGAGTTTGGTATCCCTGCAAAATTAATAAGACTCTGCATGATGACACTCTCTGATACGCGTTCCTCAGTAAGAATAGGAAACAATCTCTCCCAACCATTTAATACCAATTGAGGTTTCAGACTAGGAGACAGCCTATCGTGTGATCTCTTTAATATCCTGCTGGAGAAGATTATACGAAGATGCAGATGTGAATAGATATGGCACACTAATCACAAGAGAACACATGCTACTCGCCTATGCCGACGACATCGATATCATAGGTCGATCACCGGAAGTAGTAACTGCAGCCTTTAAAAGAATCGAAAGACAGTCAGTGAAAATGGGTCTGGCAGTAAATGGAGATAAGACGAAATGGATGGTTTCAACTCCCAAAAAGATAAAGAAAATCGAGAAAGTTGAGAACCACAACTTTGAGACAGTCACTATCTTTATCTACCTCGGCACCGCCGTAACCGAAACGAATGACACCAGTTTTGGCATTAAGCGAAGAATAATACTGGCAAACAGATGCTACTTTGGACTAAGTAAGAAGTTTAGAAACGAGGCCACCTCTCGACAGACGAAGACAACACTTTAGAAGACATTGATACTACCCATGCTGTTGTATGGTTCTGAAGCATGGGTACTTGTGAAAGCAGATGAGGCAGTGTTTGGAGTATTTGAGAGAAAGATTCTTCGTAAAATACATATGGACCAGTTTGCGTTAACGGAGAATATAGGCGACGTATAAACCAAGAGCTGTATGACGACGATAGCATAGTTACACGCATAAAAATACAACGGCTGCTTTTAGTAAACGCTTGGTCTACGTTTTTTATATGGAGTATGACAGCGTTCGGCTAGAAGAGCTGAACAGAATACTCAACTTAAGGGGTTCAATATCATAAACAGGGTAGGTTAGAAGATGCGTCACCGTGGTTAGAAGGTGCGTCACCGAGATTAGAAGGTGCGTTTTATACAAGCATATGACGTTTTCGATATTTACAGCACTTTGACTGTGAAAAACCCAAAAAAAAAAAAAAAATTGTGATACGGACCATCTCTGATGGATGGTTTTGTTGGTTGTACACTGAGAGATTTTTTTTAGTAAAAACAGCAATAACAATAGCTGTTGCAAAATAATATGTGCTGAAAAAGAGAAAACAGTAATTCTTTTGCTGTAACAATAGCAAAATATATATTTTTTTGAAGTTTGTATGATCAGACTGAATTTGCGTGATTCGCCATCAATCGGTCATTTTCGTACACCAGCTACGTAATGACATATTGTCGTGTCACTTACCTAGTTCCCATGTTCATCTCTCCTTTGACGTATCTGTCGGATGCGCACATAGTAGCCAAAATAAGGAGCTGCCTATTTTAAATTTCTTGCATAAATAAAGAGGTCATAAAAGGTTTTGCGGGTAATTTGTTCAATATTTTATGACAATAAAAAGGCAGACAACACACATGTCTAATTCGCAAAAGAACTTGTTCATTTCAGCGAGTCACCGAATTTAAGAAACTGTACTAGTACCGCTCAGTCACTACTTTTCGTTCAGCGGCTCAATTTAAATTATCAGTCTCATACTGTCGTCTCAAACTCTAATAACTAGTGTTGCCACATTACGAGACAACACAACTCACCAATTCAAGTTTCATAGAAATACAATAAAAAAATAGGCAATCCTTGTGCCCGAAAGATCGATCAATATTAGTAAAAAAGCAAATTCGGTCATGAACATTACACAATCCCATGGCAGCCGGTTGTACGTACCGGATTGACCCGATAAAGTCCTTCATCGACAAGGGCTGCCGCCTCAGTGTACAACACACTGCTACAACAACAACAACATGAACATTACCTTATGGAACAGGGTAATCTTATCCCACATGAATGAGTGCGGTCCGATTCAAGCTCAATGATAAGGGGCCTCCTTTTTATAGCCGAGTCCGAACGGCGTGCCGTAGTGCGACAATACTGAAAATAAGACTTATGGTAAAAAAAACTTGCCACAGATTGGTGATATGACCAAATTAGTATGTCAAAGGTACCCCAATACAAAGCCTTTAACAGAAGTGGCAACAATGTGGATAATGTTGAAACCAACCCACATTAACTCGGCCAAGGCTTTCGGGGCGACGCAGTCCGAGTTAAGGGAGTGGGCGACGAATGTGGAACAGCAAAACGCTCGGTAGGACGGCGAATATCCTATGGGGGGATCCAGATCGTGAGAGGACGAGGCTATTACTGAAAGGAGGTAATAAGGAGGTCAGTATAGCTATTGGTATCATAATGGGACACATAGGACTACGAGCTCACTTATGTAAAATCGCTGCGGCAAGTGATAGCATGTGTAGGGCAAATACGACATGAGTACAACATAGTACGGCCCTTGAAGCCTTCACACCTAACATGGCCGATGAGTTTTTCTAACCAAATTACGAAACACGTCCCCTAGTGGTTGGTGTGTGCGGTGATGTCTGGCTTTCCTTTCCAAAATCCCTCTGATTATTGATTATTGACGTTGTCAGAAAAGAAGTTAACTTGCAACAAATCGAAATACAGATATTCCGGATCTAGATGATTTAACGATGTCTGTGTGTCAATCCGTCTGCTACAGCCTTCAAAAATATTGAGATATTGAGTTAAAGTTTGCCACAGATTCGTATTTTATCTTCGCATAAGGTTAAGTTCTTGAACGAGCAAAATCGGATCGTGTTAAGATATAACGGTGAGTTGGACTAGATTTCCCTTTGTTCGTACCAAATTTGGTACAGATCGGACCACACTTTGATATAAATTTGCAACATGGAGTTGTACTAGGCCACTCGATATCCGAACCGCGTATCGATTTATATGGCGGTTATATCAGCTTTTGCAATGATTTAGACCATACTTTGAACAGTTGTTGGAAGTCATACTAAAACGATATTTGCAAAATTTCAGCCAAATCGGATGAAAATTGCGCCCTCTAGAAACCCAAGAAGTCTAATCGGCAGATCAGTTTATATGGCAGCTACAGCAGGGTTTAGACTGATTTACCCCCTCCGGATCCTTGCTTAGGGTATCATCCACATTAACCTAACCTAACCTAGAGAATATACAAAGAAAAAAGTATTTTTACTGCAGATATGACTCAGCTTCATACCTTCATCGTTATATCAGGTTGACTTGTACACAGACCTGAATGACTTGAGCTGTTTGTCAGAAAGCCTAAGCTAAATCACTCTTTATCTACTTGGGAGCGAATGAACGAGTTTTATTGAAAGGGTCCCTATAAAGCAGCAATGTCCAGCCCTTTACGCTTGCGTTGACAGCAAGTCACACATAATCTTACTCTCTTTGAGACAGCAAAGAATAAACATGCATAGGGATTTACGCTTCGTTTCCCTGTTTTTATTTTGAATGATTTTTATTGATTTAACGATTGGAAGGTACATAAAAAGTATTAAAGTAAATAAAAAAATAAATTTACTAGCAAGTCTAACAAGTTAAAAGGCGTTAAGTTCGGCCGGGCCGAACTTTAAATACCCACCACCTCGGGTATATATGTTAACAATCTATAGTCAAAATCCGGTGAAAAATGCATAGCTTATGCCCCATAGCAGCTACATTGAAATATGTTCCATGTTGGACCAAATACTTATAAGTACAAGTTATTGTTCAATTGTGTATAAAAAAATATTGGTCTTTCAAGTAGCTATATCTAAATATACACCGATCTGAACCATATACGACATGGATGTCGAAAAGCCTAACATAAGTCACTGTGTCAAATAACAGTGAAATCGGATTATAAATGCTCTTTTTATGGAGCCAAGACCTAAAATCAAGATATCGGTCTATTTGGCAGATATATCTAAATCTAGACCGATCTGAGTGAAATTAAAGAAGGATGTCGAAGAGCCTAACACAACTCACTGTCCCGAATTTCGGTGAAATCCGACAATAAATGCGCCTTTTATGGGACCAAAACCTTTAACCGAGAGATCGGTCTATATGGCAGCTGTATCCAAATCTGGACCGATCTGAGCCAAATTAAAGAAGAATGTCGAATGGCCCAACGCAACTCACTATACCAAATTTCAGCAAAATCGGATAATAAATCTGGCTTTCATGGGCCTAAGACCCTAAATCGGAGGATCGGTCTATATGGCAGCTATATCCAAATCTGGACCGATCTAGGCCAAATTGAAGAGAGATGTCGAAGGGCCTACCACAACTCACTATCTCAAATTTCAGCTAAATCGGATAATAAATCTGGCTTTTATGGGCCTAAGACCCTAAATCGGCGGATCGGTCTGTATGGCAGCTTTATCCAAATCTGAACCGATCTGGGCCAAATTGAAGAAGGATGTCGAAGGGCCTAACATTACTCACTGTCCCAAATTTCACCAAATCGGATAATAAATGTAGCTTTTATGGGCCTAAGACCCTAAATCGACGGATCGGTCTGTGTGGCAGCTTTATCCAAATCTGGGCCGATCTGGGCCAAATTGAAGAAGGATGTCGAAGGGCCTAACATAACTCACTGTCCCAAATTTTTGCAAAATCGGATAATAAATGTAGCTTTAATGGGCCTAAGACCCTAAATCGGCGGATCGGTCTCTATGGCAGCTACATCCAAATCTGAACCGATCTGGGCCAAATTGACGAAGGATGTCGAAGGGCCGAACACAACTCACTATCCCAAATTTCAGCAAAATCGGATAATAAATGTGGTTTTTATTGGCCTAAGACCCTAAATCGGCCGATCGGTCTATATGGGGGCTATATCAAGATATAGTCCGATATAGCCCATCTTCGAACTTAACCTGCTTATGGACAAAAAAAAAAAATCTGTGCAAAGTTTCAGCTCAATATCTCTATTTTTGAGGACTGTAGCGTGATTTCAACAGACAGACGGACGGACATGGCTAGATCATCTTAGATTTTTACGCTGATCAAGAATATATATACTTTATAGGTTCGGAAATAGATATTTCGATGTGTTGCAAACGGAATGGCAAAATGAATATATCCCCAATCCTTCGGTGGTGGGTATAAAAATTTATTTTTCACAAATTGAGGGAATTAAAAGTAGTTAAAGAGAGTATTTCACACACACAGTCAAATTTTCATTTCGGCCAACGCTGCGGTAAAACACGAACTACAAACGAACTAGTTCACATCAATTGGTCGATTTCATTCAATTCAATCATTTCGCTCAGCCTTAAGGCGTTCAGTTGGTATTTGTTAGCTAATTTTAAAGAGCCAAGAGAAAAGATGAACTCGAAGAAACAAAAACTGAAGGTAACTGAACGAAATAATGAACTAACTAAAAGAACTAGATGGCTGTCACTGCATGAGATGAGGCTGAGTTTCATCAAACCTATTGGTCACCTATTTAGCTATTATTAGTCAAAAAAAAGTTTTTTTCACAAATTGAGAGACTTAAAAATAGTTAAGGAAAGTGTTTTATTTTGGACAACGCTGCTGTAAAACACGAATTACGAACGAACTAGTTCACATCAATTGGTGGAGTTCATTCAATTCAATCATTTCGCTCGGCCTTAAGGCGTTCAGTTGGTATTTGTTAGCTACTTTTAAAGAGCTAAGAAAAAAGGTGAATTCGAAGAAACAAAAACTGAAGGTAACTGAACGAAATAATGAACTAACTAAAAGAACTAGTTGGCTGTCACTGAATGAGATGAGGATGAGTTTCATCATAACTATTAGTCAAAAAAAAGGATTTTTCACAAATTAAGAGACTTAAAAATAGTTAAGGAAAGTATTTCATTTTGGACAACGCTGCTGTAAAACACGAACTAGTTAACATCAATTGGTCGATTTCATTCAATTCAATCATTTCGCTCAGCCTTAAGGCGTTCAGTTGGTATTTGTTAGCTACTTTTAAAGAGCCAAGAGAAAAGGTGAAGGAAAAGAAATAGAAGCTGAAGGTAACTGAACGAAATAATGAACTATCTAAAAGAACTAGTTGGTTGTCACTGAATGTGATGAGGCTGAGTTTTATCATAACTATTGGTCACCTATCATTTTTCGTTTCAGAACCTATGGCACTCCTGGCGAATGTTTGAAAATACCCCAGCTTTGTGAATTCATCCATTTGAAGAAAGGGGACTGGAGAAAGTGAAAAATTAATTCTCGATCTTTGGTTCAATTTTAATAACATTTATTTCGATTATAGTTTTGGTTTTTTTTGCTTGTTCAACATAGGGCAATTTAACTCTATTTTAATTTCATATAATCTATGGTAGACAATTATGTTCGATTAAATAAGAACTCAACCTAAAAATTAGTAACAGTTTATTACAATTGTTGTTCTTGTAATGAAATAATTTGATTTTTTCTAATGACATTTTTAGAAAATTTTACAATAATCTTAACTTGCTCGTAGGTTTGTCTCAGAGGGCGGGGGAAGATTTTCTTAATAGTTGTTGTTTTTTTATTTAAATTATTTTTAGTGTGTGTGTGTGTGTTGTTTTTGTGTATTTTTTTCAATGGTATTAACAAGATTTTATTTTTCTAGTTTTTTTTTTTTTTTGGTTTTTGTTATTATTTTTGTGGTAAGTTTTGTCTTGTTGTTGTTGTAGTGGTGGTGGTGGTTGTTCTTGTTTGTGGTTTGTTTTTTATATCAAAAAAATTTATACTATTATTTATCGCTTCAAGTTTTCTTCTCATCTCTTGTTTGTTTTTTGTGGGTTTTTAGGGTTTTTGGTTTTGTTATGGCTTGTTGTTATATTTCATAATTTAACACTATTTTATTTTGGGGATTTGGTTTTGTATTTCTTGGAATAAATTTATTTAGATTTATTTCTTTTCAATAATTTTTCATTTTAATTATTAAAGAATCTTAAATAATTTGTCTTTCTTTTTATTATTAAGTTTTTTTTTTGTTTGTATTATTTTTTGGAGTTTTATTTATTTTTTTATTTATTATTATTTAAGATTACTGTGCGCTTTTATTTTGTTTTTGTTTTTTTTTTTTTTTTTTTTGAAAGAATATTGAAAAAAAAGAAGAATAAGACAGATGTGTTGAAAAAGAGAGAAAATCATGAAAAATGGTTTTAAAATTGAACTAAAATGTCAACTAGAAATAATATGATCAGTTGTTGGGACTCAGTAAAACATTTTTTTCTAGCTTAAGTTGTAATAGGATTTTTTTTTGTTTTATTTTATTTTTTCTTTGGACTTTTACAAAAAGATTTAGTTTTGGTTTTTATTAATTTTTTGTTCATTTAGTATGAAGTAGGAGTTCTTCTTTGTTCTTTAGGGGGAAAGGGGGAATTTGGAGGGCTAGGGAAGTTTTGGTTTTATTTTATAATTTCCTATCTTTTTTTCCAGTATGACACAATTTGTAATTTTTAACAGTTTGTTTTTTTGGGGATTTTGGTTTATTTGTTAAATTGTTTAAGTGACATTTTTACCTTGTATGCAAATGTCATTTTGTTTTACAAACTAACCTATGAAATGATAGGTACGCTTTTATCTTTTTCTTCAGTTTTCTTCTTCTTTGTGTTTTTTTGTGTTTATTTTTTTCCATTTTGGTTTTTTTTTTTTAAATATTTAATAATATTTGGCAGTTTTTTGGTTTTTATAAATGAACTTTCGTTTTTAATGAAATTTCTTTTTGTTTTCAAGTTTTGTCATCTGTTTTGTTTTGTATTAAAATATGTTTCTATAGTTATTTAATTTTGTTATGTTATTTCATTATAAGTATTTTACAGTTGAATTTGGTTTGTGAAGAAGGATCGGGGGTTTCATTGTTTTAACATACTTTAAACAAAATGAAAAAAAAATCCTATGAAAATGCATATATCCTTAAAAAATAAATAAAAGTGTTAGAAAAAAATTTTAAATTTAAAAATAATGAATTTTAAAATGCTGCATAGTAGTGTCAAAACTTTGCCAAGTGATGGCAGAGCGTATACAAAATCTCAACAAATGTCATTTGGTTGGGTTTTTTTTAGGCAGCAACATATAGAGTTATATAATACACCACTGGAGGAGAAGAATATTTGTTTGGAATCTGCCATCATCGAAACTCCAGTCCTTGAGTTCAATGAAGGCTCGGCGGTCGAAGTACACTATGAATTGCAGAACAGTTTTGGTCAAACTCCCAGCTAATGGCTTAAAGACGAGTTGAAAATTTGTATGTGACAGAATTATGGGAGGTTTTAGCTTTCGAGGAAGAGAGGCGGTGAAATCAAATTTCATGATGGAACACATAGAAACCCTTTTCTTTCCCCTTCTAATGCTGGCGACATTTTTAAGAATGCAGCCATGCAAAAACTTCTCCCCAGAAATGGGCCGCACTACGGCACACCGTTCGGACTCGGCTGTAAAAAGGAGGTACCTTATCAATAAATCGCATCACTTGAATCGGACAGCATTCTTTGATATGTGAGAAGGGAAAAATTTGCAATTGTAAAATCACGGTAATCACGGATAATGGAGTCAACTGAAAAAATACATAAATATCTATTTCATCCCTGATAACCTCGATTATCAGATAATCGCGGTCCAAATGAATGACACAACATTTTTGTTTTTAAAAATTTGTAAATGGTTTTGTTGAGTAAACCAGTGACCAAGTTACCATTCACGTCATAAGTTGAACCAGAAGACGAAATTGCCAGTGTGGAAACGGAGTCAAGGTTTAAAATGTATACACAATTGTCGCATTACCTAACATGATCTGCTTGCCATCAAAAATTATATCTGTGACTACCTTAATATATGTTTTAACCCATTTTGTGCCACTGGTTGGGATGTCGAGCAAAAATGTTTGTGTTTTTTCATAAAATAATTAAAAATATGAAGTTTGGTATGTCAGCTACACTTTTTTTCTACTCCATACCTCCCTTTTTAAGATGTTACCGAGCAGGCGCAAAAATAGTCTAAAACATTACAATTTCTTTTTTTAGCTTGGTACATAATGGGTTAATGGGTCACTATTGTCTTGGTTAGAATGGATCTGCCAGCACTGGCCATATTTATCTACAGTTCTGCAGGAGAACAGGCTCGTCATTTTGTGCATTTGAAGAACTGCCTCTTCTCCAACCTTCTGCGAGACTTTGTAAATGAACCTCCTTGTCTCAAATATACTGAAAAGATGGAATAGTTCCTACAGCAGGCCCATTAAACTTCTCCTTATAGTGCATGTGAAAGCGTAGAGTAGTCTTCTATTGATCTAGAGACTACACTTCTTCTTCCCCTGTACTATCATTTTGCTTTTTCTCTCTAGGGTTAAAGCTGACCTCGGACAAAATTTCCCGTACGAAGTCAAATTTGGAAGAGGAAAATGATCCCGGGCTAACTCCGTCTTAAACCGAAGTTCCGTGCGATGAAAGTGCAAAAGTTTGGGTGTTTTTTTTTTTTCCTCTTGAGTCTTATCGTTGGATTTATCATATCTATAATTCCATCATGGGGTAAAACAGCAAATTATTAGCATTATTATCAAACATTTCCGCAGTGTTAAAATCGTCCATTACATTTAATATTTGTGTTTGTGAACATTCTTTAAAACTCTTGGCCTAACTCTCTTTCCAATAACTAAGTTAAGACCAAAGGATGACAACACTATCCTCTAATGTACTGCAATTTTGCTCTGGATACGATATAATACGATAACAGCTGATAACACGAACTTTGTGCATCGATTATCCGAGCCTCTATTAACCGGTAAACCCTGTTAACCGTCGTACTGTGCTTTTGGTTTTGTACATCTATTATCCGAGCTTCAAAAATGCTATCTCTTTTTACCGTGCTCTCCTCTATTATCCGTGTACCACTCACATTGATAAAAAAATCTGGGATTCCCCTTTTTATTTTGTGTTAAAGTTGAGTATCAAATTACATTCAGTGTGTAATTGAAAGTTAGCCGGTCAAGGAGTTTCTTCGAAAGAGGCTCCAGCTACAAAAGAAAGAGAACGTAATGTTCTTTCAATACAGGAAAAATTAGAACTGAATAAAGACCACAGTTAATACACATCTCCGTTGGTTTGTTATCAGAAGAAATAATTTTCAAATAAGACTCTAGAAATTCTACAAAACATATGCTTTGATAAGGACATCAAAGTGTTCTTGCTTCTAGATATATGTAAGCAGTGTTATCTGAAAAAGTTATAGTAACATTTCTTCCACATGCTTAATTCAGCCAATTGTTCAAGGGACAATCCATAACTTAAGCCTTACTTTAATTGGCTATGACAGAACATTTGTTCCACTAGCCGGACATAGAATAGCTTTACAAGCGCCTTGATCTTTTAAAATCTCTGACATCAAGTTTCGAGGTGTCTCCCACCAAACTTCAACCACCGTAACTAAATGATCGACAATTTTTTGTTTTCAGACAGCAGACATGGAAGGAACATTTTCATAACTTCGATAAATCGATTTAAGGATTATTATTCGATTTAAAAAATTTGATTATTATCGATTTGTTAATATCGATTTTGAATTGATTGACGTTTTTATCAAATTTGACTTTATGATCAACTTGCATTATTTTCGATTTCATAAATACAATCATCGCTTATTGTACGACTTTCGACTGTCATCGATATTTTAAAAATCGATTACTGTCAATTGCACATAGTTCGACTATTGCCAATGTTTTAAATTGTATATTTTTCTAATGTGGATTTATTTTCTTTCTATATTTTTTGACTATTAACGACTAGTTCAATTGTAATGAATCATTTTACAATATGCTTTTGTTAACCATTTTACTATCATTAATTTTTATTATCCATTATAATCGATCATTTTGGAAAGCATTAAATTTTCTAAAACGTGTAGTACGATTCGATGGAATTCGGGCATTTCTATTGGAAATTCAATAAACTTTGATCGATTTCATGGAATTCGATTATGATCGACTTCATGAAATTTGATAATAATCCTTTCAATAAATATGATTGTAATCGTTTCAATAAATTCGATAACAATCGATTTTGTGAAAGTCAATTCATTGAGACATCTATCAAATTCGATTATTATCGTATTGTGAAATTCGACAATAGACGACATCACGAAATATGATTACAATTGATTTTATAAAGTTCAAGTATAATCGATTTTATGAAATTCTATTATAATCGATTTTATTAAAATTTGTTTATAATTAAATGATTTTTTTTTGTTAAGTTTTATGCAATTTCATTCAAATCGATTTTTAAAGTTCAACTTTTATCGTTTTTATATCGTTTCAATAGAAATTAGGATATAATTTAAGGAAATTCATTAATCGATTTTATGAAATGAGATTATAATCCATTTTATGAAATTTAATTATGTATATCATCGATTTTAATCGGCTTGTAAAACTATCCTAGTTTAGAATTTGTGAAATTCGATATTAACGTTTGTGTTCAAACCCGTTTATCGATTTTATGAAATTGTATTATAAACGACTTTGGGAAATCAATTACATGCTGTGTTTTATTTTAGTACCATATTCTGCAAATCACGATTAATCGGTTCTTATTATCTGTTATTGCATGTTATCGATAACTTACCAGTACACAACTTTGCACTGATATTTTATCCAGAACATCTGACTTGCACTGGACTTAAACACAGCAAATGAATAGCCAGAGGTTACCATGTCCGCCTATGACGCTGAACGCCTGGGTTCAAATCCTGGCGAGACCTTTAGAAAAAAATTTTCAGTGGTGGTTTTCCCCTCCTAATGCTGGTAACATTTGTGAGGTACTATGCCATGTAAAACTTCTCTCCAAAGAGATGTCGCACTGCGGCACGCCGTTCGGTCTCGGAGGCCCCTTATCATTTAGATTAAACTTGAATTGGACTGCACTCATTGATATGTGAGAAGTTTGCCCCTGTTCCTTAGTGAAATATTCATGGGCAAAATTTGCAATTTTCAAATAAATAGCCAATCTGTTGTAATTAAACTCTATAGGGCAAGTCAGGCGCACTGAATGGAAAACCAGCGTAAAGTTGTACGGATCGATATCATGGTCTATTTTAAGAAACTCCATAAAAGGACTTCTTTTATTTTAGTACTATGCAGTTCAAATTACATGTTATCGGCAGTTATCGCATGATGTCGATAACTATCCAGTGCATATCTGCATGAAAATTCTATGCTATGTATTTGCTTTGCACTGATGGAACTGAAGAGCTGTGTTTTATTTTATTACTATATACCGCAAATCACGATTAATCGTTTCTTTCTTACTTTTATCGCATGATATCGATAATTTACCAGTACATCTTTACACAGATATTCTATCCAAAACATCTGAGTTGCCCTTGGTAGGATTAAAATAAATCACTGCAATTGATGTAAAACAAAATCGATAATAACAATAATTTGATAAAATTTTAAAGGCTAATTTATGAAAATTGTTATCGATTTTATGAATTGTTATCGATTTTTTAAATTTCATATATTTATATCTCTAAAATAACGTTTTTTTTTTTGAAGAGATTATTTAAAAGAGATACAAATATCTAATTTCGATAGCATACCATGAATCGAAATTATACAAATCAAATAATTACCAAACTAAATTTTGTAGGTTCGATTAACAAAAATGCTAAAGGATATATGCTAGGTCTACTTGAAAAAAGAAAAGAAAAACATAAACTCTAGTTAAGTTCCATTGTGCTGTGGGGACTATTGATACGGTTCAGATGCATGCATGCACCACTATAATATGGTGGCATGATAGTGAATTATGTCAATGGCAATGACACGGCCATTGTCAGATATCGATGATGTTGAATATGTTTTATGAGATTTCTTCTCATACAGGTTGGCCTCATCATCAACACTACGGTTAATGGTATTGGTGGTAGTGGTGGTGGTGGTGGTGGTGGTGGGATGCATTCGATATGATAAGGATCTGTGGAGTCGTTGCAATCGATATCGATGCCAATGCCAACCAACGCTGGACCAGCGACAACAGCTGACACAACACCAACACCAATGACAGTGCCGATGGCGATGACGATGTCGATGCCACCAATCGTTTATGTTGAAATTGTAATCATAAAAATAACGATAATTATTTAGTTTACTATTATAACTACTTTTAAGGGGTTTGTAATAAAAATGTTGACAATTCTTGGTGTTGTTGTGGTTGCTGCTGTTGCGTTTGCAATGACTCATCAAAATATGATGTAGATAAAAATATGGGTGATAGTGATGGCGTTGTAGGTGGCGGTGGCGGTGACAATATCGCTGGTGACCATACGCTTCCCTTACTAAAGATGAACATTTGAATTTGGCTCTTTTGAATGTGATGGACTTGGGGCTGTTGGTGGGGGAAACGGTGTGTGAATGTTGAGAATTTTGGTGTTTTCTGGCGATTTTATGATGCAATGGCATCTTGTGATGGCTCCTGCACAATGGCGAACTTATACGAGTACTATTATATATTTGTGGGGTATTATTTTTTTTAAGATGGCTGTGGGGGTATTGGTGGTGATGGTAGTGGTGGTGGTGGTACTCCTCATTATTATGCATTTCCATGTTGTCAGGTGATGATGGTCGCTGATACCTAGGAGCATATGCTGCTGGAAGAGGTTCGAAAGTGGGAATATGCATACAGCATACAGAATGGTTAAGGATATTGATGCATTTCTCGTTGATGTATATGGGGTGTAGTAGTTGTTGGTGGTTGTGGTGGTAGTGTATCTGATGCTGATGGTGGCTGTTCCTAGTGGAAATTAAATGAGTTGTCCTTTTTCTTGTTGTATTACATTGTAATTTAATTATGGAAAAATCTTGTTGTTGTTGTTGTTGTTGCTTAGATATTACATTTGTGTCATCATTCGATTTATTATGGCTAACATTATTATTATTTGTTGTTGTTGTTGTTTTAATATAGTGTTTTTGTTGTTGTTGTTGTTGTTGCTCATTATAAGTATCTTTAAAATTACATGTACTAAAATTAAATTTCAATTTTTTCATATTTTCATTATAATAATTTCTTTTAACATGGTTTTTTCTTATGTGAATTTTTATAGTTTTATCATTTTTTTTGTTATTTTTTATCATTATTATTTTCGTATTTTTAATATTAGTATTATTATTATTATTATTATAATTATTAGTTTTATTACAACTACAACTAGTTAAACTACAACTACAGTGACTAAAACTAACATTACTACAATTCATTTGTTTCTTCTTCCTCCTCGTCGTCTTCGTCTTCATTTTAAACATTTTCAACTTGATTCTCAATTTCAGTTTCAATTTCAAGTCTGGCCTTATGATGGAGGCCGGCCTTAGACTTGCAGGCAAAGGTAATGAGGACGATGACGGCGATGACGACGATGACGACGACGACGACGATGAAGATGACGTCCACCATCTCCACCACCACCATAATCTATTCAAATGTGTCAGTTTGCGCTTTCGATGCGGTTGCGTTTGTTGCATAAACGATTTCAAACGATTCGTATAGTGTATTAATAAGATTAATGCATTTTTACTATATAGTAAATCGATTTGTTGTCTTCTACGGACCAATTCATGGAAATTCCTTCGTTTCGCCCTCTCCCACTTAAGACTAATATTATCCTGTTTGTTATCGTTTGTCCGCAATGCCCGTCGATTGCAGGTTGTGTGATTGGCCCGTAATGTCCTTAGATAGATAAGCAATAGGCGATTTTCGGTGATATCATACCACACAATGGCTCTTTTGCCAAAATCGTTGTGGCTTAACATTATTTCGCGATTTTCACAATTTTTACATGGGCTACGTTTACTCTTAAAGGCAGTATTGTTAATATTGTTATCATTATTATTATTTGGTTGTTGTTGTTGATGTGATTCTAAGATTCTTTGTAAGTCATGTTGTGTTCGAAGCTGAGTAGGCTGCCGCTGCTGCTGTTGCTGCCCAAGGTGGTATTCCCTCTTGTCCTGTAACCTTTTGAGTCTAAAGACTCGCGCTGTATAGCAGGACCATAGGCACAGTAAGGTACTCAGCCACAACCATAGCTTTTGCGCCTCGTTGTGCTTGCGATATGAACCCCATATCTCGCCCGATGTCTCATAGTTCACCGCAAAATAGGGTATTCTGCAACGGCTTTGTACCGTTGGCAAGGCAGTACATTCCTCTGAATAGGCCACCTCGGGCATATCGTCTATGTCATCATCATAGTAATACACACCCTCACAGTAGGCGTAGTAGGGCAGACGTTCGGTCAGTCGCGTCACATTCAAGGCCAGCGTATCATTACGCACCGCTATGGCCACCGTGGACATTTTCAAATGATGTTCCTCCTCCTCGTTACTGCTGCTGCTGGCCGATAACTTCTTTTGGATTTTCGTTTCGACCCGTATACTCTGGTCATTTGTCTTATCCTGATTGCGTGCCTTCATGGTGATATTGTAAATCCGTTTTGTGCTCTCCTTGTTAATCCTTTCGGCTTCCATTTCGATATCCTGTGTATCGAGGAAATCATTGCAATAGGTGCATATGCCATCCGCTGTGGTCGGGCAGTAAGTGTAGCAGCATTCATTTGGCCCATGGCTGGCTTTGCGTAATTGTTCTTCCGTTTCCGCTATGTTGTAATCTGAGCACCATAAGAACAAAGCGCGCGCGACAGAGAGAGAGAGAGAGAAATGCAAAAATGCAACATATACAGTTTATTACATAGTCTAATCACTGAATACATTTGTATTGCTTGCTACTTACCCAAACATAAAAATGTTGGCTCACCGGCATATTGTGTAGGAATCGATGGCGCCCGATCGGCCGGCAAGAGATATGGACATTTTTGTTCAACCGTTTGGCAAACACTTAGGCAGGGTCGTATTCTTCGCCGTTTGCGAAATTCAACTTTCCGTTTTGATCTGTGGGAGGGAAAGAACACAAATATTTTATGAACATAGAAGAAAAAAAAACTATTGTAGTTTATTCGAGTATATAAAAGAAGAGGTATGTTTTTACATCCTAGGAGATTTGTAACATCACCAAATAAACATCCAATGAAGTAAATGTATTCTTCTATTTCATATTGATGTAGATTTCGAAATGATTTCAAATAGCTTGAATCGGGTCGATCTTCAATTTCTTCATTAGTTTAATGGAAGCAGGTTCTATGTACCAGATTGACTCCGGCAGGTTGCGAGCCTATGTGTCTTTCATCCAGGAAGAGGTTGACCTAGGAGTGCCTATTCCGGAAAAAAACACTATGTGTTTGGTATATCAGAACGGAATCCATTACGGAACGGTCTGTGTGAGGTTTAACCGACCCGGTGATTCTTATGTGACAGTATGCAAATAGTGTCGAAACAATCAAAAATGTGCTAAGTTCGGCCGAGCTGAATCTTTGGAACCTACCCCCATGGATTCTGCTAAAAATTTACCCAAAATAAATTTAGTTGAAGGGCATAGTTTTCCTTTGTGTACCAAATTTCTGCCAAACCAGGCAATAATTAAAGCTTTTAGGAACCTAACAGTGGTTGTAGCCGGTGAGTGGAGCGGACGAATTTTACGAAAAAAAATTCGAAAAAAATTTTAAAGCCTTTTGAAGAAAGCTAGAAATGAACTCCAAAGACTCAACATCTGCGGTGGTTGCGTTAGACCGTAGCGTGTTGTCCTCTCCTCCTATAGGTGTGGGTGCCTTGGCACCTGTAGTCGAGAGTAATGCTTCAAGCGCACAACTAGTCGTCAGACTAATAACTGATGAAGACACGATAAACCAGAGGGATGCACAGTTCGACCCCAGCTTTTAAGTAAAGATGGTGTTTCTGACTCGGATTCAGACAGTGACTGTGTCAATGAAACAGTCATCGCAGCCGAATCGAGAGATGAGGGTATAGGGATGTCGGCAGAAGTGAGCGGTGGATGACGGCAGAAGTGAGAAGTGAGGGAGACACAGGAATATGTACCGGCAGCGCAATCGGGCGAAAGTGCAGGATGCTGGAAGGTATAGAACTGACATTCCTGGCACTTCTACGGAAGATGGAAAGAGAATCAGATCTACACTGCTAAAATGCCGAAGAAGAAAAAGAGCTTCCCGCTGTTAAGTACTCTGGGAAAACCAAGCCAGCCATCCCGCAAAAGGAGACTCCAGACAGTGTCCTGAGGAGGTAGACACAGTCGGAACAGGAACGAAGGAAGCGCGCACGGCCCCTGAGTCTTCCTGGAGAACTGTGACTTCATATAGGAGGCCACAGTCATCCCGGAAGGGGAAGATGGTCGCTGAGAATAGTAAGAAGCTGCCTTCTTACGCCAAGGAAGCAAGGAAGCACACCAGTGATGAGCTGTCTTATGCAGTCATCAATATCGGCTGTGCATCCGGTAAGATTACACCAGATCATCGGTCCCAAGTGGAGAAACTGGTTAACGATCGGATTTTTGAACACGCGTGGAACTCTGTACAGAGTCCACCCATACAAATGATGAGCTGCGAGTTTAGAGGGGACATCTTTACGCTGACGGTATGTATTGATACCGTCAAACAGCTCGTCAGAGGTATTCATGGCCCCTGGGAGGGCGCAAAGCTCGACCTGGTGAGAAAGATGGATGTCCCAGCTTACAAAGGCTACGGTCTTCATCAAGGGATGGGGCAGTAAATTTGCGACGGAACGCATATTGGGATTTTTGGACAAGCAAAACCAAGGTTTGGTCGCAGCGAAATGGGAGGTCTTCCACAGGGAGAAGAAGGAGAAAGGAACTCTCTTTGTGGCTGGCGTGGATCAAGTCTCCGTGACATGTTTGGCTAAGACTAAAGGCGTGGCGCACTACGGAAGCAAAGCTGTCTTTTTCAAGATTGGGAAGACTAGGATAGGCAGAAATTTAAATTTTGCGACATCAGGCCGTGCAGTGGCAGGTGACTCAACACCGCCAACAACAAACAGGTGGCTGACGACGAGACAACCACGGCATATCTCAATATTGGAAAGACTAGGAGAAGCAAATATCCTAGTACTAAAATACCAGGCAGTGTGAGAGATACAACAGGAACCCGACGACGTACACATCACCGACTTAAAGAATTCGGAATACTATGATAGGTAAAGATCCTAATATTGATACATTAGGCAGCGCAGCGATAGGAGTCTCAATTCAACCCAACGAACAGGGACCTACTACTTCCAAGAAGCCTATTTACTAAGGTAGGCAAATATCCTAGTATTGAAACATCAGGTAGTACAGGGAATGGAAACCCAATTCATTTTAACTAACGATGGAACCATTACCGACTTTATAGAAAGTCGGAAGACTAGACTAGGCAATGAACCTAAAACGATGACATCAGGCAGTGCAGTGACAGGAAAGTCAATGCAGCCTAAAGAACAGGGAGCAGACGATGAGATTATCACCTACTCCCAAGATGCCCATTTACTGGGGGACCAATGATGGAGGTAATCCAGATAAACCTCCACCGGAGCGAGACTATTACACACGCTCTGGGAAATCATGCTACACTGATGAATCAAAGCTAGAGGATAGAGTGGCTCTGGCGTCTGCTGATATCTATTTTTTTATTGCCTGACCTGCAGGAGGAGATCCGACCGTCAAGGAATACGTCAGGTGGTGTGGTGTCGATGTGAACGTCTTTTCGGACAGTAAACTGTCCATCAGGGCAATAACACCCAAGACGATAGGGTCACAAAATCCTATGTCTTCAACCTGTCATTGAACACTCTTATAGTTCTCGATGTCTGGAAAATGGGCAGAGTGATCCCGCTACTGAAGCCTGGAAAAGACCCGAGTTTGGGGTTGTCGTATAGACCGATCTCCCTTCTCTCATCAGTGGCAAAGACGCTTGAGGCATTACTCCTCCCGAGCCTCGTAAGAGAATTTCCATTCGCCGAGCATCAACATGGATTTCGGAGACTGCACAGCACAACAACAGCTTTGCATGCCATCACCGCACACATTTGCCGTGGCTTCGATCAACCCGGGCTATGCGATAGGACGGTCCTCGTGACACTAGACCTATCGAACGCATTCGACACGGTCAGCCATGCCAAATAATTTGAGGACATCGCCAACACGCCGGTCCAGCCAGGCCTGAAACGATGGGTCGCGAATTGTTGTGTGAAATTTAGGGATAAGAAGTCGAAACACCGTAGAGTGAAACAGGGAATTCCCCAAGGTGGGGTGATATCTCCGGCTCTGTTTAACCTCTACCTATCCTCCATTCCACCCCTCCAGACGGCATAAAGATCGTATCATATGCGGACGATTGTGCGATCATGGCATCAGGCCCCCCACCCATTGATGACATCTGTGATAGGTTGAACGTCTACCTCAACGAGCTTGCCTCATATTTCGCTGCAAGAAATCTGAAGATATCCGCCACCAAATCTTTAGCCACACTGTTCACTGTGTGTGTGTGTGAGCTGACTGTGATGGTCGATGGAGAAATGATTCCGACCATCAAGTGTCACATTTGACAGCTCTTACACATTCTCCCCACATGCCACAGCAATCTGCAATAAAGTCAAAAGTAGAAACAAGGTCCTCAAGTCACTCGCTGGCAGCACTTGGGGTGCAGACAAAGAAATCTTGTTGACCACGTACCAAGCAATTGGCCGGTCTGTGGTAAGTTATGCAGCGCCAGTGTGGTATCGTCAACTTTGTGACACGCAGTGGAATAATATTCAGATCAATCAGAATGCCGACCTCCGAACTGCGACGGGCTATGTTCTCAGTTCTCATGTGGACCAGCTCCATCAGGAGACAAAGATCCTACCAGTGCGAAGACATAACTAACCATAACTAACCAGGGACCGCACGATACACGTCACCTGTTTAACTGCCCGGCCAGACCCACTCGACTCAGACCCAGATCCCTGTGGACGCACCCTGGGTCTTGACACTCAAAAGAATCAAGCAGACGAAAGATAGAATACAATAAACTGCTACAACAACAACTAAAACTACATTTTTCATGAACATTCCATTAAGGAACAGGGGATACTTCTCTACTATTAATGAGTGCAGTGCAATTATAGATTAAGCTCATTGATAAGGGGCCTCATTTTTTATACCGAGTCGAGAAGTTTTAACCTTGTAGGATATCTTATAAATGTAGCCAGGATTAGTAAGGGGATAACCGCTGCTGAACATTTTGTTGATGTTCACAACAGGATTTGAAGCCAGGCGTTCGGCGTCATAGGTGGACGCCGCCTCTGCGCCACGGTGGCCTCAATGCTACAACGGATCATGAGGCTACCAAAGTGTAGTAAGAAGGAGGTCAGTTTAGCGTTCGGTATTATAACCGGACACATATAGAACTACGAGCTAACTTATCCAAAATCGGTGAGGCAAGTAATAGCATGTGTAGGACATGCGGGAAAGATAATGAGACGTTGGAGCATTTCCTATGTCATTGCCCGGCTTTCGCGGCTAACAGACACAGGTACATAAGTGGGAATACAAGACCACACTGAAAAAAAGTGGTCCCAAAATTTAAGGAATTTTTCCTTAAAAAGTAGGAAAACTGATCATCTTTAAATTAAGTTTCCTAATCTTTGGTTCGCATCTTTAAAATTAGGACAACCATTTCTTCAGTGCAGACATGAACCCACTTAGGGACGTTGTTTGGAAAGCAATCAAGGATTTTGTTAGAAGAACGAAGTTCCTAAATTAGATTTTCCTTTTCGAGGTTACTTTTAGTAATGAGAGCGTTCAACAAGCCGATTACTAGCTTAGGTGTATGTCCACAGTGGCATGGGACGGATTAAAATCCGCACCCTCTTTTCAATCTAACCTAACCTAACTAAAAAGAAGGCTGTCCACTATAAACTGAGGGGGATATTGAACAGCCCTATTACGATTCGCTGAAGTATGCATCATCTAGGACCAAACTAAAGGCCAAAAGGAGCTGAACTTGTTAGTCAGGGCAGGCTTATAAGACGAAAGTTACAGTGCAAGGGTGACTTTGCAAAGAAAGATTTTGAGAAAACTGTGAATAGAATATAGAGCCCTGCAGTCTGCACAATACTCTATAAACGGAGAATGTATGAGCTAAGAAACACCTGAGCTACTACTAGATTTACATTTCCCGGGAAACTCTTCAACTGACTATGTGGCTTCGCTAGAGGTTGCGGCAGATTGCGGTTAAGTCAAACATTTTTGAAGGTGATCAAGCCCGTGTAACACTATTTGTAAGGCCGTGTAAGGCCGACAGACTCCCTGTCTTGGGGAGAAAAACAATTCATGTGTTTAATTTAATTTTTTTTATTGCACTTACCTTTTTAATAATTTGGATATCACAGGATCCTTAGCAAATAAAGAATCCTCATTAATGGCAGTCGATATGGAATTAAGGGATTGTTGTTGTTGTTGTTGCTGTTGATTTACAACTTTGTTATCATTAAATTGCAATTTATGTTGCTGCTGCAACATTTGCACTTCCTGCTCATAGTTCTGTCCCTGGTGCGCTGGATTTATTTCTTTATAGCCACCCATATAAACGGGTGCCGATGTGTCATCGCTGCGTTTGGGTCTTTTATTCGTTGATTTATAGTGATTATTATGGCCGAAACTATTAAAGCTACTGGCACTGGTAGCAACATGACCCAAACCACCACCATCATCAACAGCAACAGTCGCACTGTTCGGAACTCCTTCACTAAAAGTTCGGGTCCTTCGTCTGGTGTTGGTAGCAGATCTCAGAGCTTGTGGTTTAGTCGTCGTCATGGTATTTTTGGTAAAGACGATATCATCAAATGTCAATGCGGGGGTGTTTCTTCTGGTCACCGCTGGTAATGTGAATGTTGCAGCAGCACCAGCCGCCAATGATGATGTTGCCCTTGGCAGCGAGCTTGGTGAGGGGTTTGTTTGTGGTCTTTTATGCAATGCATTAATGCTCGGAATGTAATTATTGTTCAATTTATCATTAAATTGCTTTGTATTTTGATGATGATGTTGCTGTCGCTGTGATTGTTGTTGCTCCTGTCGCAGTTGTTGTACATTTCGTCGTTTGACATGATGGTTACTGTTGTTGTTCTTGCTGCCCTTGTTATGTTGTTGCTGCAAATGTTGTCGAATGTCATTATAATTGTTATTGTTGTTGCTGTTGTGGTTACTATTTCCCATTGCCGCTGTAATAAAATTCGATGTTGCCGCTGATATTGCTGCTCTTTTTGCTAATATCGATGATGATGATGACGATGACGATGACGTTGACGATAATGATGCCGATGATATTTCTGTGCCATTTTTGCCATTCGAGGAGTTGCTGCCAATATGCTGCGACGCCATCGTCATCATTATATGAGAGGTAGTCATGTTTGAGGCCATGTTGGTATTGTTGTGGTTGCTGTTGGTGGTGCTGCTACTGCTGGTGATGCTGTATGAGGTGGGTGCATTTTTTTGGTTGTCGCTATTGGATAAAGCCATTGACGACCTTCCATGTTGAAGGTTGTTGTCATTTTTAACTGCCGCCTGATAATGACCAGGATGTTGGGCTGCATGTGGATGATGACCACTGTCCGTTGCGGTTTCATAGAATTTTGGTGGTTTTATAACATCGTTGGGTTCGGCAAAATATGGCACTAATGTACTGCACACCCAGCGACGATAGGCTTCCTACAATGACAAGATGAAAAAAAGGAGTGAAAAAAATATTTACAATCACAATCGCATTATGGAGTAGATAATAATTCTCTTATGGACAAATTTAGGGGGTGTCATATTCAATGGATGAATGCCCCTGTATATGGATTGGCCATGAATAATTTCGATTTGTTTTTGGTGAATGAAATTTTGTGAATTGTCATTAAAATTTGAATTGTAGGCAGAAGATGTAATCAATGGAAGGTAAATATTAAACAAACATTTGACAAATAAGGGAAGACAAAAGTCGAGCGGTGATGGTTATATGAGGGCCATAATCATAGTAAGGCCTCTGGAGGGTGAGTTTGTCACACCCCAGAAAAGTCCTCAGAATTTTAAATACTTTTGTATTTGATGAAATTTGCTAATTTCTTTGCTGTTCAAGGGGTTTTAAGTCATTTGTTGCCAAGTCAGGCCTGTGCGACGGATGACCCATCAATTTGACGTTTTGGCGGCTCAAAAAGTCGCTGGTTTGAGCTAATGTGTGAGAGCTTGCATTGTACTGGTGAAAAATGATTCGTCTTCTCTTTTTCGTATTTCGAACTCCTCCGACGGCTTAAGGTAAACAAATTTTGGTAATCCACTCAAAATTGACTTCCTACGTTGCTCCAGCGGAACAGGCGGCCATTTGTTTAAAAGAGCTTTTTCCACGAACAACTTTCGTTGGATTTGGCTTATTGTCAAAGTCTCACAAGGTCGATTGTTGTATTATTTCGTCATCAGATCGTCACAGATTGAAGGACTGCGATCGTACTTTTTTAACATTTCTTTGCACCAATCGATACAAGCATTTTTTCAGCAATTTTCAAATTGTGCGGGATCCTAGAAGAACAAGGTATTGCATGAACCCAGGTGATCATACAATATCGAATGTTTGCTGGCGGAGAGAAGACTATGTAGAAAATTTAAGTTGACACATGTCATATTGACCGATGTCGTGTTATACCCTCTGCCATAGGATAAGGGTATACTAATTACGTCATCCTTTTGTAACTGAGTTTTTGAACTGAGACCTAACAAAGAAAATATATTCTTGACCATCTTTACACTCTAAATCGATTTATCCATGTCTGTCCGTATGCCCTTTCTTTCGTCCGTTGGTCTATCGAAAGCACGGTAACTTTCTAATGACCATATTGTCCATGTTTTGATATATGTAGCTGCCATACAAACCGATCTCTCGATTTGACTTATTGCTCCTTTAGAGGGCGCAATTTTTATCTGATTTGGCTAAAAATTTGCACATGGCGTTTTGTTATGATTTCCAGTAACTGTACCCGATATGGTTCAAATTGGTCGATGACCTGGTATAGCTCCCATATAAATTGATCTCAGATGCCTCTAAAAGGCATTTTGTTATGAATAGACATTTTGCTATGACTTTCAACATCTTTGCTAAGTAGGGTCTAAATAGGTACATAGCCTGATATACCTGTTATATAAACCGATTTTCAGACTTTAGTTCTTGAACCTCTGCAAACTGCTCATGCAACTTGTCCATGAACATTCCATTAAGGAACTGGGGCAAACTTCCCACAAATTAATTAGTGCTGTCCGATTCAATTTTTAGCTCAATGATAAGGGACCTCTTTTTTATAGCCGAGTCCGACGTGCCGCAGAGTGACACCTCTTTGGGAAAAAGTTTTTACATTGCAAAGTACCTCACAAATGTCGCCAGTATTAGTAGGGGAAAATCACCGCTGAAAAATTTTCTGAGGATTCGAACCCTGCCTCTTAAAGGTGCAAATATCCCCGATTTTACCTAAATTTGCACTAAAAGTTTAGCTATGACTTTCAACAGCCGTTGAAAGTATGACCCACATCGTTGCATAAACTAATATAGCTCCCATATAAACCGATGGCTCAATTAAACTTCTTGTGCCTCTATACGGCGCAATTACTATCCAATTTGGCTGAAAACTTAAACATGGTATTTTTATACCCACCAACATAGGATGTGGGTATACTAATCAAGTCATTCCGTTTGTAACACTTTGAAATATTGATTAAAGTATATACAGTGGCACAGAAAAGTCTACATACCCCACTTAAAAAACGCGTTTTACAAAACGAAAATTTTATACGAAAAAGTTTTTCCGCCAAATATCGAATGGTGCTGAAACTTTTCACCATTGCCACCAGTATTATAATTAGTTTAAATTTATTGGGTAATATCATATCCTCATTACGTAGCTATAAGTTTCGGAATCGGCCATTTACGATAAGGTATGTAGACTTTTCTGTATCACTATGTATTCTTTATCGTCTCGACGTTCTGAGTCGATCTAGCCATGTCCGTCCGTTCTTCTGTCGAAATCACGATAGCGGTCGAACGCGTAAAGCTAGCCGCTTCAAATTTTCCACCGATGTTTCCAAGTGATGTGGGTCATTGGGGATTGCATATGGGTCATATCGGTTCAGATTTGGATATAGCTCCCATATAAACCCAGCTCCAGATTTGACTTCTTGAGCCCCTGGAAGCCACAATTTTTGCCTGATTTGGTTAAAATTTCGCAAACAGTGTTCTGTTATGACTTTCGACAACTAAGTGCTAAGTGCGGTCTGAATCGGTCTGTAATCTAATATAGATCCTATATAAACCGATCAGCAGATTTGATTTCTTGAGCCCCGGGAAGCCACAATTCTTGCCTGATTTGGCTAAAATTTTGCAAACAGTGTTCAGTTATGACTGTCAACAATTGTGTTAAGTACGATTCAAATCGGTCTTTAACCTAATATAGCTCCCATATAAGCCGATAGCCAAATTTGACTTCTTAAGCCTCTGGAAGCTACAGTTTTTGACCGATTTGGTAAAAATTTCCCAAACTAGTGTTCTGTTATGACTTCCAACATCTGTGCCAAATACGGTCTAAGTCGGTCTATAACCTGATATAGCTCCTTTATAAACCGATCTCCAGATTGTACTTCTTGAGCCCATAAATTTTGCAGAGAGTGTTCTGCTGTGACTTCCAACAACTGTGCCAAGTACGATCCAAATCGGTCTACAACCCGATATAGCTCCCTTTGTTCGGTTCCTAGAAGCTTTTTTTGCTAGTTTGACAGAAGTTTGGGATGTAGAAAAAAATTATGCCCTTCAAGTAATTTTTTTTTTTATTAATTTTTAGCAGAACCCATGGTGGTGGTTTCTCAAGATTCGGCCCGCCCAAACGCTTTTACATGTTTATGACTTCCTACAGTCATGAGAAGAACGGTCCATATCAGTCCTTAACTGGATGTATGTACATACGAGCATGGTAACTATGCGATCCATAATGGTCGGCCGAACTTAGCACGCTTTTACTCGTTTTTCATTTTTCTTCAAAATCGACATTCCTCCTCTCTTCTTTCTCACGATAGCTTTTCTTCGCTTGGCAGGTTGGTGCTATACACGCCAGGTCTGATTAGAATTTCGACAATCTTGATCGTACTATGGGTTGCATGGGGAAGCTTTTGGTACCCAAGTAAGAATTTCGCAGCAGGGTCCATTTTATTACAAATGGCAATGATTTGCCATTGAACCGTTATATTATCATAATAGGGAGTAATTTCGTCAACCAATTGGGTCAGTCGAGGCGTAGACTCTTGAATCATGATTCCCATTTCAATTGCCGGGGTCGACATCCAAACCAAAAATGTTCCAATTTCAAACATTGAGTTGCATTAAGCGAGCATTAACGAGACTAAATTTAGCTTTGGCTGCCATTTCACCCAATCTCCGAAATATCCATTTGCGACCCTATAAAGTATACCGTCGTTAAAATCTAAGACGATCTAGCCATGTCCGTCCAAATGTCCGATGAAATCACGCTACAGTCTTTACAAGTAGAGATATTGAGGTGAAACTTTGCACAGACTCTTTTTTTGTCCATAGGCAGGTTATGTTCGACGATGGGCTATATAGGACTATATATTGATATAGCCCCCATAAAGATCGATTTACCGATATAAGGTTTTTAGGCCAATTAAAGACACATTTATTGGCCGATTTCGCTGAACTGTGGGACTGTGAGTTGTGTTAGGCCCCTCGAAATTCTTGTTCAATACGGCCCAGATCGGTCCAGATTTTGATTTAGCTGTAATATTGACCGATCTCTCGATTAAAGGTTTGGGCTCATAAAAGGCGTATTTATTGTCCTATTCCGTAGAAATTTGCGACAGTGAGTAATGTTAGGCCCCTCGATATCCTAGTTCAATACGGCCCAGTTCGGTCCAGATTTAGATATATAGATATCATATAGACCGATCATTTGATTTAATGTTTTGGGCCATAACATGGCCATTTATATTCCGATTTGACTGAAATTAGGGAGTGAGTTGTGTTAGGCCCATCGTTAACTTAATATATTTAATTTGACCTAGATCGGTCAAGATTTAGATATAGCTGCCGTACAAATCGATCCCGCAATTTAAGATCTTGGGCGATTTCGTTGAAATTTAGTATAGCGACATCATTGTTCAATACTGTCCAGAACGGTCCAAATTTGGATGTAGCCATATATACCCATCTCCCGATTTAAGGATTTAAGCCCATAAGAGATGTATTTATTAAACGATTTCGCATAATGAATCCTGTTAGATCCTTCGACATTCGTACAGGGTATGGTCAAGATCGGGCTATATTTGGATATAGTCGCCATATACGCCGATCTCCCAATTTATGTTCTTGGGACAATAAAAGCATGTTTATTACTCTATTTCGCTGAAATTTGACACTGTGGGCTGTATTAGGCTCTTCGACTTCCGTGTTCAATATGATTCAGATCGGTCTCTATTGCTGCAAATATACATATTCAGATCTCCCAAATTAAGTTCTTAGGTCCATAAAAGATGAATTTGTATTCCCTACACCACAACTGTGGTATAGGGTATTCTAACTTTGTGCATTTGTTACCAACGCTAAGAAGGAAAAGATAAGTCCTTTCGATAAGTATACCGATCGGCTTAGAACCACTCCCTGATTCGATTTAGCGTTGTCCGTCTGTCTGTCTCTGTATCCTTGCAATCAAGGTACAGGTTGCATTTGTTGTCCGATTGTCATAAAATGTTGCACAAATCGCTTTTTTTGATCCAAGCACGAACGCTACAGATTCGGTCCAGATTTAGATATAAACACGTAGAAGCAACAATTTTGGTCCGATCTTTAGAAAATTTGGTGAATAGCTTAAAAAATTCCAAATTTTAAAGAGATATTCCTATCCGTTTTCGCTCGGCATTTTTTTACAAGTTTTTTTCCATTTTCTTCCACAATGCGTGAAAAATAGAAAAGAAAATAGTCTAGAGGCGTCAAAACGCATGAACGAGGCGGCCAATCGACTTAGTCATTTCTTCAGATAAAAAGCTTATCAAACTTACTCTTCAATAAATCGATTGTAATGTGTGCCGCATGGCTTGTGGCATCGTCTTGTTGATACCACATTTCGTACAGGTCCATATATTCCAATTAAGGCCAAAAATAATCAATGAGCATGATGAGGTAGCGTTGTCCATTCACTGATACGTGACGACTGAAATCGTCGAAAAAGAAGTACGGCCCAATGACGGCGCCGGCATGTAAACCGCACTAAACAGTTTTTTTTTGGATGTAGATGATGTTGATTCATAAGGTAGATGTGGATTTTTATGAATGAAAATTAGTTACGACAAAACATTGCCCAATGCATGCACAGGCGGACAGACAGACGGACATAGCTAAATCGCATTAGAAAGAGATTCTGAGTCGATCGGTAAAGTTATCGATGGGTCTATCTCTCTTCATTCTGGGTGTTAAAAACAAATGCACTAACTTACAATACCCTGTGCAACCGTAGTGGTGTAGGGTATACAAATTTCCAAAGGGTATGTTTCTCTAAATTTTATCTTATGAAACTATATTTCCATATAAAACGTTTCAGTGGTATTCTAAAACGGCATTTCGCTATCAACCTGAATATTTCTTAATAACTGTCCTAGATTGTGTCTAATATTGCATTTCGATATGAATTAACATGTAATTTCTCTATGGAAATTGTCCTTCGTAAATGGCGTCTTATTTCTATGTTTACTCCAAATTAGATTACTTCTCTGCTTCTGATACCACCATTGAAAACAGGTCAATTATATTGACCTGATTTTGCCGCTGTACATTATAACCACAATCAATTGTTAACATTACTCATTGTGGTCTGTATATATGGCATGGGTTGCGATATGCACTTGGTACAAACATACAAATGTATATATGTATATATATATATATAGATATGTATATATCAGGGCAACGAGTGTGTTTGTATGTCTGCACTCAAGGATATCAATATTTGTCTCAATTGTCCCAAATAGAAAATATAATTCAATTTCATTTATATTGAATTACTTCGATGCTATTAATCATGGGCAGAATGGCAAACAAGTTAAAGTATGGGTGGCTTTATGGATGAAGTATGAAAAGCGTACAGTGGGTCCAAAAGCAAGTTACTAATCAGAAAAGTTGTATATGCAAAACGTTCTACATGGCTTTTTTGCATTAATAACTTTTCATACCCAACTTTCACAACAAATGGGATGGGGGTTTCAGATATTTGGCCATTCCATTTGCAAACAATGCAGCAGGAGCCGGTGGGTTGCCAAACCAGAGACGAATCGTTGAATAGGCTAATACATCATTTAATCTGTACGTCGAGGAAAGGGTCAACAGTTGACTGAATAGGCTATACTCTAAGACCGCGGACGGTGCCTGAATGTTGACAAAGCACAGTGAAATTGAATCGAAAAAAAAACTATAAAAAATCTGCCGTTTGAAAAAGCGTAAGGATTACCCTATGAAATTTTAAATGGTTAGAGACAAGGCCGAAGGGAGATCATGTCTAAAATTTTTTTAGCCACGGCGCCTCTTTGAAGTCCCCCTGAAGTTTGTCCCCTCGTCATTTAGAATATTTGTTTGGGGTGCCAAACAAATATTCTAATTGGCTCTTAAAAATCCTAAGAAAAAAGTGCGCTGGAAGTCTACTGGACTACTTTTGGTCTCGAAGATTTTCGACTTAATTTTTATTTTTTTTTTCGGAATTTTTGGCCTTTGCAACTGTATGTTATTTGTGAGGCAACAAAGATCGCCGTAACACTGAGGTGGGCATTCTTCTATTCTGTTGGGGGATGTTAATACGGTTAATACGGCCTGGCGGCATGAAATGTGATATACCAAAGAGTTCTTCCTTGTTGACGGTTTGGACGTCGTTTTCCCGAAAAGGGATCTCTGGACTGGGCGCACCCCTCCTTTCCTGTGATCTTCTGTTTGCATGGTTGGATCCGAATGAGATGAGGCACTGGAGCAGGAGGCTTCATTGAATTCCTTGGAATTATTTTAGGTGTGTGGCAACAAATATCGCCACAACACTGAGGCATTCTTCTATTCTGTTTGGGCTATGTAAAAACGGCCTGGTGGCATGCAATATAATAATATTCCAGGAACTTCTTTTTTGTTTACAGTTTGTACGTCGTTTTCCCGAAAAGGGATTTCTGGGTTGGGGGCATCCCTCTTTTCCCGTGATCCTCTGTACGCATGGTTGGATCAGAATTAGATGAGGTAACGGAGCAGGAGGCTTCATTGGATTCCTTGGAATTAGGGACACTTATAGGCCTCTGGATTGTTGCAGCGTATTTTAGGCAGAGCTCTTCATGGTGCAGAAGACACTGAAGACGATTTCAATGTGGAGCGGCGCTCCTATTAAACTGACATTGGATATACGTGGGCAGTCAAGCGGCACTAAAGGCTCTGTCATCAGAAGATGTAGATGATAGACTCTTCTAGGCCCTGATCTTGATCGCCATGACATTTTAAGTCGATCTAGTCATGTCTGTCAGTCTTTAGGATTGTCTGCGGTAAGCAGGGTTAGTTGCGAAGTAGTAAAGCTAGGCGCTTGAGATTTTTCACAAATACTTCTTATTAGTTTGGATTGGAAATGGGCCATATCGGTCCATGTGTTTCTATAGCTCCCATACCAATCCAGGATCTTGACTTCTTGCGCCCCTAGAGAGCGCGGCTAGCAATCGAGGCTGAAAGCCGCGTGTGCTCCAAAGTTATCTAACGTAAACCTAACGTAAATTATCTAACGTAAACCGGAAATCGTCCAGGAGACACAGAACGATAATTGAAATTGTTTCGGTAGAAAAGGAACCTCATCGAACCGTTCAATGTTAAGATATTATTTTAAGGGGTATCAGCTTATCTTGTGACCTCTTTTGGGGTCTAGAAGTAAATCGTTAGGTAAGGTTAGTTTTAAGTGGTAGTCTGCCATAAGACTCACTTAGATGTTTTTGTCCATTGTGATACCACAGGATCAGAAGAAGGAAGATGCTTTCTAGTTCCTACCGTTGAACTATCCAGATCGCTTAAAAAAGCCCATCTGACTGCCACAGCGGAACACACACAGAACGTGTTCTATAGCCTCTTCTTCTTCGATATCTTCACAGCTTCTGCAAAAGTCGTTACAGCATGTTTTCCGATTAAACAGTGACCTGTCTTGAGGAACACAATGACTGAGACATCTGTTCTAGCCAGTGACAGCAAAGCGGTAAACCTCTTCAAGTCTAGATTACGCCACATAGTTTTGGAATGCTCACAGCCACCATCTATCATTAGTTGCCCTTCGGGCCTGATACTGAAAACTTAGTTTACATGTCGCTAGAGGCATACCGACAGATTACAGTTTCCCTGCAATGCGTTCCTAGTCCGCTTTACAATTCCCTTGGATATCTCTGTGGCCTGGCATTCAGAACAGGTGAATTTTGAACTATTCAGCCCCGTTGAAAGATCTGCGACAGTCGAGGGCGGTTTTTGGTTTCAGAACTACGTGCTCCAGGATTTTATGGCTGCATGGCTGTGTAGAAGTAAATAAAGTTAAAACGATGTGGATGACATCAATGCTCGGAGTGCCCTGTAATCCCGAAAAATAGAGAAAGTTGGGAACTTCAACTTAGAGAAAGTCAGTAATTGTACCTACATGTACATGGAAATTGGCGAAGTAGTTTGTGTTGATGAAGAATATCGGCGTAGTATGTAACTGAAGCTGTATGATGCCTTTGTTTTATTAAAACGAAGAAGGTCTCAACTTAAAGAACTTTTCACTGGTTTGCTTCGAAACCAGGTGTTCGCCTAATGAAGGTCAGTTCGCCTAATGAAAATGAGAGAAGTATCCCTTTTGCTCCGTAATAGAATGATCGTGCGCAAATTCACAAATTCACAATATATGATGAAGTAGAGTTTCATACTCCTAAAACTTTGCTATTTCGATATACGAGTATGTATACACTAGTATATATAAGCAATGTGGAACATATCTTTGTCCAAAATGGGTATTTTGGGGATTTTTGTAAAAAAATTCAGGCAGAATTTATTTTTGGTTTTTAAAGAAAAGGAAATATGGCTTGATATTGAAAATATCAAAGAAAGTAAGTCAAAATGCATTTTTGTCAAAAAAATTGGATATCAACTCACGATAGTGCTCACCATTTACAGTTATGTTACGATTCGCATCATCTTTGGAGAAGTATGGGCCAATGATGCCACCAGCCCATAAACCGCGCCAAACTGTAAACTTTTCTAGATGCATTGGTAGCTCTTGCATTCATTACAAAATCGACAATTCTGCTTCTTGAAATACCCATTGAGCCCAAAGTGAGCTTCGTCGTAAAATGGAAGAAGCGCGCGATACATTTTCTTAACAGAGCACCCATTCGTTTTGCTCTGTTCGTTTGTAAGACGATTCTTGGTTAAATTATAGACCAAACTGAAAATGTTTGACAGTGAAACAAAACACGAAACCTGAGCAGACTCTTTAAACTAGTGTTGACGAAAAGATAATAGCTAAAAAATCACCCTTTATGATCCGAATCAGTCTATAAACAGATATACTACTAACTAAATTTCCCATAAACATTCCATTTAGGAACAGGGGTATCCCCTCTCTTATATCAATGAGTGCAGTCCGATTGAAGTTTAAGATCAATGTTAAGGGGTCTCCTTTTTTATACCGAGTGCGAACGGCGTGCCGCATAGCTACACCACTTGGTAGAGAAGTTTTAACAAGGCAGGATACCTTACAAATGTAGCCAGCATTAGTAAGGGGATAACCACCGCTGAAAATTTTGTTGATGTTCACTCCGGGATTTGAACCCAGGTGTTCGGCATCATAGGCGGACATGTTAATCTCTGCGCCATGGTGGCCTCCATATGAGGGCTATAAACAGATATAACCCCCATGTAAACCGATCTCCAGTTTTGACTTCTTGAGCTCCTAGAAGCCTAAATTTTCACCTGATTTGGTTGAAATTTGACCCAAAAACCCATCTTATGAATGGTACATGACAACACGGTATGGTGATATAGGCACCCTAAGAAACCTCAATAAATTCCCAATTCCATTGCTACAAAATAGTTCAAATACTAACTCAGTTAATAAGGATAAATTTTTAGCGGAATCCATGGTGGTGGGTACCCAAGGCTTGGCCTGGCCCTTTTTATTTGTTTTATTTTATTTTGTATGTTTAGTTCGAAGCAGGAAAAAAACTGACTCAGAGCAACACGGTTGTTTTTTCTTTTTCTTTTGTAGTAGGATACGTGTACAACAAGAACCGCACCAAAAACAACGAATGCGTACTTATGAAGAAACCGAACTGTCCCCAACATAGAGACCATTAATCTGGTGTTTTCACCGGTTTATTCATTGAAAAGAAAAATACGCCAAAGCAGCCTAAAATGACTGGTGATATGGACGTTAATTTGTGTTAATAGGAGTGAATTTATCCCAAACATCCCGCAGGGTATGTAGTGTATGTTAGCGTTTCCCATATTTTATAATAATTGAATGCGTACTTACGAAGAAACCGAACTGTCCCCAACATAGAGACTTTTAAACTGGTGTTTTCACCGGCCTATTCTGTGAAAAGAAAAATACGCCAAGCCGACACTCAATGGACTAAAAAAACTGGTGATATGGACGTTAATTTGTGTTAATAGGGGTGCAGGGTATATACATTCATATGTATGTATGTATATGTAATTATGATTGCGCCAGTGTATGTTAGTGTTTCCCATATTTTATGATTATTAGTTATGGCGCCGTATTTGTCATTTTTACACACAGCAGCGACAACAACAACAATAGCAACAACAAATGATGCCTTTATTTAGACTTCTGCCCTCCTATTCCCACCCCAGCACAGCAAAGGACATGGCACTCAAAGTTCGATTAGTTGTCTGAGATGCACATATTCGTTGATGTATGCGCGGGAGTATGTGTTTGTCTATGTGTGGTTGAGTGTATGGGTGTGATTGTAAACTTTATTTCCCTTTTAGGCATTTTCATGTTAATTACTTTGTTGTACATCATAAAAAGTTCATAAAAATGGAATTATTCCAAAGGAAATTAAAATCATAATTACCAGCAACGTTTCATTGCTTGTGTATGTAAATTTTTTATTCAATTCATAAAACAATTGCATTGTCATCTCAGAAAGGACTGCGCTTGAGTTTTTAGTAGTTAACTCCATGGGACAATAGTTTCATTTTATGGAGCTAAAAGTTCTCTGAATTGAACTGAAACAAGGGAATGAAGGCTTTGTCCTAGTTATCGGAAGATAATATAGATGAGAATGATGAACAAGTATGTTCAAAAGGATGGATTTTTTTTCAGTGAACCATTGAGTGGAGCGGTCGTTTTGTTATATCGCTCCGTAAGAATATTCTGTAACTTGTAATAGGTATAGATGCGATAGTGTTATACATTATGCGCTATATATGATTTACCTCTGTTTCGAGTGTAGTGGTAGCTCTAGAGTCCGGGAGTAGGCTCATAATAGACTCCAAAGACTCAACAGCTGAAGTGATGGTATCAGGCCATAGCATGTTATCTTCTACTGAGACCTTGACTGGTAGAGCAGATGTGCCAAACTCCGCTAGTCGACAGACTACTGCTCACCAAAGGCTTTTGACGAAGACACCTGGTTTGAGTCTGGAGTACAAGGTCGAACCTTTTTTATCTTCGCATGCGGATAATTTGCCTAGACCATCGGCCTTCCCCGGAAAACCAATACGTTCTTTATGAGGTTGGAATAATAGAAGACACAGGTTTATTGAAAGGCTTGGTGCGAATGATTCTTAGGCTCTCACCAATAGGGAGAGAGACTTCCTAAATTGGGCTGGGGGATTCACTGCACATGCTACCCCAAAGACAACACGTCTAGATTAGGAAACTGCAGCGCAGTCAGCCAAAAGGCTGCGGTCACCGGGAGGGCTTCCCACGCCTAAAAGAACTAGGGCGAATAATAGTAAGATGGCTCCGAGAACTTTTGCTAATGTCGCAAGGGACAGTTTGGTGATAGCGGTTGTCGACAAGGGAGAATAACATTTCCTGGGTCTCCGCCAGTTTGTGGCGATGCAGGCTGCTATCGGTTTTTGAAGGACTTCGGAAATATGGCTTGACATCGAAAATATCGAAGAAATTATGTCAAAATGCATTTTGGGCCATAAAAAGTTGAATATCATCTCACGATAGCCCTCACCATTTACAGTTATGTTACGATTCGCATCATCTTTGGAGAAGTGCGATCCAATGATGCCACCAGCTCATAAACCGCACCAAACTGTGACTCTTTCTAGATGCATTGGTAGCTCTTGCAATGGTTCTGGCTGATCTTACTCCCAAAAGGAAGAAGCGCGCGATAAATTTTCTTAACAGAGCACCCATTTTTATAATACAATTCAAAAATTTGCAAGACTTGTTTGTTTGTAAGACAATTCTTGGTTAAATTATAGACCAAACTGAAAATGTTTGACAGTGAAACAAAACACGAAACGTGCGTAAGCTCTTTTAACTAGTGTTGACAAAAAGTTAATAGCTAAAAAATCACCCTTTATGATCCGAATCGGTCTATTAACAGATATACTACTAACTAAATTTCCCAAGAACATTCCATTAAGAAACAGGGGATACCTCTCTCATATCAATGAGTGCAGTCCGATTAAAGTTTAAGCTCAATGTTAAGGGGTCTTCTTTTTTATGACTAGTCCGAATGGCGTGCCGCATGGCTACACCATTTGGTAGAGAAGTTTTAACAAGGCAGGATACCATACAAATGTAGTCAGCATTAGTAAGGGGATAATCACCGATGAAAATTTTGTTGATGTTGACTCCGGGATTTGAACCCAGGCATCATGGTATACAGACTAATTGCCTTTGGGCATTAACGCTCAATTGAAATATATCGTTGTGCCCTAAAAAGATTGATGAGATTTGGCCAAGCGCAGGCTTTAGTCAAGAAGGAAGATATTTCTTCTCGACCAATTGCGCATGCTTGGATACCAAGGCTTCCTTCTGATCCTGAATCCATTCTTGCAAGACTAAGGGAATGTTATGACTGGAAACATGCAGTATTCGTACTAAACTCCGGCTGTCGCAGACCTGAACAAGTCTGATGGAGTTAATCCTACGTATTCAACAAGTTGATACTGAAGGTCTATAGAAGCGATGGGTTTGGGGAATCAGAAGACGACTCAACAGTTGTTACTGAACCCTTGCCTGAAAATCGATCGACCATATCGCTAAGGTCTGGTGGATTGCAGGAGATTGGAAATCTCCCTGCCACGATCGAAACAGGAGGGGAAGGCATCGAAACGGGACCGGACAAGCCCAGTGTGGGTGGGTCATCTAGTTGAACTGGGCTCAAGGTGTGCTTCAGAGGGGAAGGGCAGAACTCAAAAAGGACTTCGACAGCAGTAGCTGGTAAGGCATCTAAGGAGGAATCGTCCACACGGCAAGTGTACGGTGTCCTAAGGAAGAGTGGTTCCCCTAAACACTTGCCTGAGAACCTATCGACCATATCGCTTAGGTCTGGTGGATTGCAGGAGATTGAAAATCTCCCTGCCACGATCGAAACAGGAGGGGAAGGCATCGAAACGGGGCCGGACAAGCCCAGTGTGGGTGGGTCATCCATTTGAACTGGGCTCAAGGTGTGCTTCAGAGGGGAAGGGCGAAACTCAAAAGGGACTTCGACAGCAGCAGCTAGTGAGACATCTAAGGAGGAATCGTCCACACGGCAAGTTTAGAGTGTCCTGAGGAAGAGTGGTTCCATTACTTTCTCTCCTGCCTTTGGTTGCGTACGGAAGCTCATCATGACAAGATCTAACGGATTTTGTAAGTATGAACTACTGGAGAAAGCAGAAAATGAGGCTAACGCAGCAGTGGTGAAAGTTCTGAATCCTGACTATGGTCCGGTTTCTGCAGATATATCTCCACCATAGTAAGGCCGCTCCGGCAGCACTAAAGGTCCTCCTGATGGCAGGGGGATTTGACGTGGTTCTTGCCAGATACAATGGGTGTGTGGAGGAAAGGTTAGTGGACTTAGACTTCTGAAATTTAAACTACTCAAGCGTACAGGGAATAAGAGATACAGAGCCTGTATTCTTGCAAAGAGTAGTCACAATGTGTTTCTTTTTGGCTGCTTTCTCTATTTATGACACACGTTTCTGAGATGCCGTCTTCAAACCTTACGTTGTTGGCCGACTCTGCAAGGAAAAAGAGCCTCATTGTATGATGTGATGCTAATGCACATCACCAGATACGTGGAAGTTCGGATATCAGCGAAAGGGGTGAGCTACTTATCAAATCCCTACGGGAATGGGACAGATCCCAAACCTGTCACGGGATAGGTCCTATGGTGATTGGGAACGATTCCAATTCTCGTCCCCTTACATGGCAAAAACCTATCACTTTTCTAAAGGTTTGTCGCTCGAGGTGACGAATTGCCACCATTTTAACACCGTAGGATAGGTCCTGGGACAGTTCGAAAAGGATGAGTACATTTTGCAAGTAACTTTAGTTAGTTAGTTGTAATAAAAGGAATAAACCAACCTTTGTTACCAGTAGCAGGTAGGAGGTACTAGATGTTACCTTTGTATCGGAGAATATAAGCAGAACGATAAGCGATTAAGAAGTGTTGGATGACCACAGCTACTCTCTTCACCAATGTTGTATCATACTGCAGAAGTAGCCCCTTTGGATAAACAGAAGAAAGGCGGATTGGTGTAAATTGCGGAACACATTCTGCACGAATTTCCTCTCTAGACCTAAAAGGGAAGCGAAAACTACGGGGGACACAGACATAATGGTCAAGAGGATCACGAAGGCCCTGGATGACTCGATTGTGTCAGCTTGCTCTAAAGCCAAACCAAGGGGCAAACAGCTACCACCGTGGCGCCAGAAGAGATTGTCGCTGGTATGCATACTTCGGAGGTTATTGGGGAAATTGTGTCTAAGCCGAAAATCCTTTGGGCGATAAGAAGTTTCGACTCCTTTAAGTCGCCACCCTGATGATGTATCACCGGTTGAATTACAACCTGTGTCTTATAGACTGGTTCCTTGGCTAAGGGAGATATACTCTGCTTGTATCAGCATGTCATATATACCCGTGGGATGGAGGGACACGAAGGTTGTTTTCATTCCGAAACCAGGAAAACCTTACCACACAAAAATGAAAGATTTTCGTCCGGTTATTAGTCTGTCATCCTATGTTAGGGCAAATATCACTGGAGATCGCCTGTGCAGGCGGCAACATTCATCTAGTTAAGGAAAATCCACTGAAACAGCCCTTCACGACCTATTCGGCTACATAGAGGATTCTCTTGCTGTCAAGGAATAAACAATGGTAGCATTTCTTGACATTGAAGGCGCTTTCATTAATGTAAAATCGACGTCAACCACGAAGGAGTTGAAGTTTCTAGGCATCAACTCTACCGTAATAAAGTTTTTTAGCAACTTATCTGTTGGTGTAAAAAGGTGGGTCAGCCGGGGTACACCCCAAGGAGGTTTACTGTCTTTACTGGACAGGAAATTGAACTTCAAATCCAACATTTTGGAAAGGGCAAGAAAGGCAACTCTTGCCCTATACACCTGCAAGAGAGCCATTGGCAAAAGTTGGGGATTTAGGCAGCGTGTTATGCACTGGGTATATACGGCAGGTGTTACACCTCTGATGGTATATGCTGTAGTTGTTGTAGCCACGTTTGCATGTGGAGGTGGCGATTCTCTTCAAGCTCCTGTAGATGAACAATCTCGATCCGGTCCAAAGGCGCTCATAACTCGCCTTGTTGTATTGAGTATCATAGGGACTCAGTATTTAGCAAGAGCCGGTGCCACCTGACTTCTCACTGAGACTCTCACCTCGATATCGCTGATTTTCCGCGACTCCCCTATTCGCAACCTGTGGATGCGCCCGGTAGCTCACAGCTAAGCTTCTAGGGACAGCGATGAACACCGCACAGATCGGACCTTAAAGTTCCAGCCTGAATGGTGCTCACAGCTATCCCGTGGTATATGGTGTTGTGGTCTGGTGGACGGCGCTTCAAAAGTCCATCTACTGTTCAATAGTCAACCTGATCCAAAGGATGGCTTGTTTGTGCATCACAGCCACACTGCTGGCGACACCATCTGATGTACTGAATTTAATGGCTTATCTAATGCCTCTGGACGTTGTGGCTACTCTCATAGAAAAAAATTTGCTGAAAATAACAAACACTGTCTGATTAATATTGGTAGTTAATTTTGCTGCTATTGTAGCAGTGTCATATGCTATATGGTGTTGTGGTCTGGTGGACGTCGCTTCAAAAGCCCACTTACTGAATAGTTCAACGGTAGGAACTAGAAGGCATCTTCCTTCTCCCGTTCTTGTGATATCACAATGGACTTAAACTTTGAAGTAAGTCTGATGGCAGACTGACACTTAAACCTAACCTAAATCTTACCTAAAGGCGACAAAGCTTTAAAGCAGCATTGTATTAACCCGAATCGTCAATATAGAACCTCACGCATTCCACAATATCCCGGATCTCCGTCTCCACAATACAGTATGTTATTATGGCAGTCGAAAACAGTTCGCAGTCTCTGGATCCTCAATGTAGACCCCCGGGCCCACTCTGTCCTCTAACTGTGATCCAGCCGTGTAGCATGAGCTTCGCAGAGTTCCGTCAAGCCAAGACTGTGCCACTAGCAGCATTGCCTCGCACCCGACCTCAAGTGTCGTCTCAGGTATTCAATCCCAAAACCTTTTCCGCTCTATTTGTCTGGGTTACTTTGCAATATTGACACGGCACATTTAACCGATTATGGGCTTAGGTGTATGCCTATTATGCCAGGAAGCGTTTCGTACCCTCTTTTCAATCTAACAAAGGTTAGGTAAGGTAAGAGTAGCTGTCCATTACAGGCTCACTTGGCCAACTTTTCATCCAAGCAGGCTGCCAACTCGGCTACCGGTCGCCTCAATCTAAATCTTCGCAGAGTTCCGTCAATCCAAGACTGTGCCACAGCAGCATTGCCTCGCACTCGACCTCAAGTGTCGTCTCAGGTATTCAATCCGAAAACCTTTTCCTCTCCATTTCTCTGGGTTACTTTGCAGTACTTGGATTGAAGGAACCCTAGTATTGCCATCTGGAAGATCATGTTACACGGATGGATCAAAGCTTTAGGACCGAGTGGGCCTGGGGGTCTACATTGAGAACCTAGGGAATGAGATCTGTTTTAGACTGGTTGACCATAATACGGTCCTGTAGGCGTAGATCCAGACGATCACGGAATGCGTGAGGTGGTATGGTGTTAACGCGAGGACGTCGAGTATGAACATCCTTACGGACAGTAATCAGGCCATAAGGGCTATAACAACTAGGACGGTAAGGTCACAAACAGTGTTGGAATTAAGTTGGAGATTAATGTCTTCTCTGAGGATGTCACGATCCGCATCGTTTCGGTGCCGGGCCATAGCGGAGTAACTGGGAATGAGAAAGCCGACGATTTGGCAGTGAAGGCCAGAGGACTGCCGTCAATAAACTTGGTTAACCCGAAGCCTTTCGGTGTGAAGCAGTCCGAGTTAAGGGCGTGGGCGATGAATGCGCATGCAACCCTGTGGAACAGCGAAATGGTCAGTGGTGGTATGGGGAAAATCCAAATCGTGAGAAGTCGAGGCTTTTACAGAATGAAAGTAAGAAGGTAGTCGCCATAGCTCTCGGTATCATAACAGGACATATAGGACTGCGATTTGGCAGTGAAAGCCAGAGAACTGCCATCAATAAACTTGGTTAACCCGAAGCCATTCGGGTCGAAGCAGTCCAATTAAGGGCACGGGCGGTGAATGCGCATGCAACCCTGTGGAACAGCGAAATGGTCAGTGGTATGGGGAAATCCAAATCGTGAGAAGTCGAGGCTTTTAAAGAAAGTAAGAAAATAGTCACTATAGCCCTCGGTATCATAACAGGACACATAGGACTACGAGCTTACTGATGTAAAATCGGTGCGGCAAGTGATAGCATGTGTAGGTCAGCGGGGAAGATGATGAGACGTTGGAGCATTTCTTTTGTCATTGCCCGGCTTTCGCGTCTAGTAGATACCGGCACTTAGGTGGGGACACAATACCAGACATGAACCAACTTAGGGGCATGGCAGGGAAAAGAATTAAGGATTTTGTAAGTAGCAGGGAATATATAACATAGATTTTTTTTGCGAGCTTACTTTTTAGCCGATTACTGGCTTAGGTGTACGTCTACAGTTGCATGGGGCAGATTAATATCTGCACCCTCTTTTCAACCTAACCTATGTTGCAATTTTTCTCCATCGCCGTTTTTCCCACTAACCTACGAAGAGTAAGTTGGTATCAGGCACCGAATGATTCTTCTATTTTATACACAATTCGAAGGTGGCATCCAAGGATATCTCTTTGACTTCTGCATGTTGCTTGCTTCTGAGCCATTCCCTGGGTAACGTACTACCACTGAACTACGAAGAGTAAGTTGGTATTGGTCAAATTACGCTTCTGTAGATCCACGTCCGATCACTCCTAAGCATTTGAACCTGTCGGATATCAAAATTGTTTTTTTTTTTTTGGTGGCAGATTTCAGTCTTCTGTGGGTAAACGCTCAGATCTAGGTCAGTCTATGGTATCCACAAGACCCTTACGGCCGTCCTGCATAGCTCTTACGGTCCCCTTTCACTTAGACTTCCTATGATATCGTTTGAGAAAAAAAAATTATGTGTTCTGTGCCACCTTCTTCTTATATTATGGCACCCACAAATTATCCAACTGTTCCCTCTTAGCATATGGCTTATACAGAACATAAGTACTCGGTCCACCCGCTGCTGTTCAATAGTCTCACAATTTTAAACGCCTAACGTGCAAATCTGGCATCGAATGATTCTTCTATTTTATACACAATTCGAAGGCGGCCTCCAAGGATATCCCTTTGACATCTGCATGTTGCTCGCTTCTGAGCCATTCCCTGGGTAACGTACTCTTTTTCATGGTATCCTCAATAAGCTCCATGGTTCAAGGGCCTTTGTTGCCTCATAACGTGTGTTGCCGGGTTTGGGTATGAACACCTTGCCTCCTGCCAAGCCTTTGGAGTATATGCGGGTTCTCGGCATGTTGTGAACAAAGTGGCACGATGGGGAGCTAGATTGTCTGACTTATTCTGATGTAAAGCTGGAAATATTCCACTGGGTCCTGGTGTTTAATATGGTCTTTGCCAATGCAAAATCTACTGGCCTCAAACTAATTTCGGTGGCTTAATTTTCCATGGACATTTCCAATGGTCAACATCAGCGTCTGTTCCCAGGTTAGGGGCGGCTGGTGGCGGGCGTCGGTACTTGGAGCAAGCGGCTCGCCACAACGAGGGATACATGCAATCCCACAAACCAATGCGGTTGGGGCGCTGGGCCAGTAACCCGCCCCCGGAAAACATAGAACTACTATGAAAAACAAAGGAATAGTAAAAACGGACCCCCCCCCAACGTTGACGACCCATGCAAACGAAAAAAGGACCATGATTTGCGGATCTGCACCTGGAATGTCCGCACTCTTTATAGAGAAGGTGCAGTATACGCGCTGGCGGATGTATTAGAGAAGTACAAGACAGACATAACCGCCTTACAGGAAGTGTGATGGATTTGGGAATGGCGTCACTACAACACCAAACAGTGACGAACTATACTTTAGCTGCCATAAAACGAGGCATGAATTTGGCTGCGGATTTGTGGTTAGTTGAAGACTGAAACACCTAGTCTCCAGCTTTACTCCGGTAGCCATCATTCGCATAAAAGCCAAATTCTTCAACATCAGCCTTATTTGTGCCTATGCCCCGACGGAAGACATGGACGAGCAGACCAAGGATATTTTCTACGAGCGCCTAGAGAGAGAATATGACCGCTGACCCACCCATGATATTAAAATCGTTCTGAGAGATTTTTATGCGAATATAGGGAAGGAAGACATTTTTGGTCCAACAGTCGGAAAGTTTAGCCTCCACGAGATAACGTCCAGTAATGGGTTGAGGCTGATAGATTTCGCCGCGGCGAAAAACATGGTAGTTAGTAGCACCAGATTTCAACATAAAAATATTCACAAAGCCACATGGCTGTCACCCGATCGAAACACGAGGAATGAGATTGATCACGTTGTGATAGATGGAAGGCATTCATCCAGCGTGATAGATGTACGATCGATCCGTGGAGCGAATATAGATTCGGATCATTACCTTGTTGCAGCAAAGGTTCGCACACTGCACGGAAGCTGGGCATTGAAAAGCTGCAAACACAACAAATGGCAGCGGCATACTCCACTCGACTGACCCAACTGCTTGATGAAAGCACTCCTTGTTCCGATGATATAATGGCGCAGTGGCAAACTATTGCCCACTCCATGGAAAATGCCGCGAAATCCGTACTTGGGTACCGAAAGCCTCCTCCAAAAAACCCATGGTACGACCAAGAATGTCGAGATGCTACTGAAGCCAAGAATGCGGCATATAGAGCAACCCTGCAATCAGTAGCAACGCGCCAGATGACGGAGAGGTATCGGGAGAAAAGGAGAGAGGAGAAACGTTTATTCCGCAGAAAGAAAAAGGAAATGGAAAGATGTGAATGTGAGCGAATTAAGATGTACAGGAGTCAGAATGAAGTCCGGAAATTCTACCAAATAATTAAACATCAAACCGATGGCTTTGGTGCAGGCACATCCTCCTGCAGAGACAAAGAAAGAAATCTGGTAACTGACACAGACAACATGCTGAGGATATGGAAGGATATGGTATGGAGGATATGGTTGGCGGCGAAGAAGATACCGCAGAACCAATCCCTGATGATGGTATAGAATGTTTACCTCCTAGTCAGAATGAGGTCCAAGTAGCAGTAACCCCACTAAAGAACAACAAGGCAGCAGGAGCCGATGGGTTACCCGCTGAACTATTTAAGACCGGAGGCGACACGCTGATAAGGCGTATGCATCAGCTTATCTGCGCAATCTGGCTAGAAGAACGCATACCCGATGATTGGAACCTCAGCATACTATGTCCCGTACACAAGAAAGGAGACAAGACGGAATGTGCCAACTACAGTGGAATAAGTCTCCTCCCCATCGCATACAAGATACTCTCCAGCGTACTGTGTGAACGATTAAAACCTAAAGTCAATGAGATAATTGGGCCCTATCAATGCGGCTTTGGACATGGTAAATCCACCCTAGACCAGATATTCACACTGCGCCAAATCCTGGAAAAGACCAGAGAAGGACACATCAACACTTACCACCTCTTTGTTGAATACAAAGCCGCCTTCGATACTCCTATACGTTCAGAGGTATTTCAAGCCATGTCTGAGTTTGGTATCCCTGCAAAATTAATAAGACTCTGCAGGATGACACTTGCTGATACGCGTTCCTCAGTAAGAATAGGCAAGAATCTCTCCGAACCATTTAATACCAAACGAGGATTCAGACAAGGAGACAGCCTCTCGTGTGATCTCTTTAATATCCTGCTGGAGAAGATTATACGAGATGCAGATGTGAATAGATATGGCACACTAATCACAAGAGAGCACATGCTACTTGCCTATGCCGACGATATAGATATCATAGGTCAGTCACCGGAAGTAGTAACTGCAGCCTTTGAAAGAATCGAAAGAGAGTCAGCGAAAATGGGTCTGGCAGTAAATGGAGATAAGACGAAATGGATGGTCTCCACTCCCAAAAAGCCTTGTACAACCGAGCAGATAAAGAACATGGAGAAAGTTGGGAACCACAACTTTGAGATAGTAACTTTTTCTACCTCGGCACCGCCGTAACCGAAACGAATGACACCAGTTTTGGCATTAAGCGAAGAATAATACTGGCAAACAGATGCTACTTTGGACTAAGTAAGCAGTTTAGAAACAAGGCCATCTCTCGACAGACGAAGACTACACTTTACAAGACACTGATACTACCCGTGCTGTTATATGGTTCTGAAGCATGGGTACTTGTGAAAGCAGATGAGGCAGTGCTTGGAGTATTTGAGAGAAAGATTCTTCGTAAAATAAATTGACCAGTTTGCGTTAACGGAGAATATAGGCGACGTATGACGACGATAGTATAGTTACACGCATCAAAATATAACGGCTGCGTTGGCTAGGTCATGTTGTCAGAATGGATGAAGAAGCTCCAGCAAAGAAGTCTTTTGAAGGCAAACACCGTGGTACACGCAAACCGGGAAGACCAAAAGCCCGATGGAAAGATCAAGTTGTGCGAGACACCTCGAAACTTGGTGTCAGAGATTTTAGAATGAGCGCAGAAGATCGAGGCGCTTGGAACGCTATTCTACGTTCGGCTAGTGGAAGAAATATTCTGTCATAGCCAATAAAAGTAAAGTAAAGTAAGGCTTAATTTTTCATCCGTTAGACCTTCAAAAGTTCCACCTTCCCTCCCGTCAAGCCTTTGGAGTTTATGCGAGTTCTAGGCATGTTGTGAATAAAGTGGCAGGATGGGTAGCTAGATAGTTTGACGGCTTCTGATGTAAAGCCGGAAATATTCCACTGGGTCCTGTTGATTAACATGGTCTTTACACATGCAACATCTACTGGTCTCAAACTATTATGAGACGTTTCCTGGTTAATTTTCCTACCGTTGGACCTCCAAAAGTTCCATCCGTTCAAAATTAGGCCATTTCTTATTATAAAAATTTCTTATTCTGGTGAAATCAACTGTTCTAAATGGGTATTCCAAGTGATTTGGACTGCAGAACATCGTTTTTACCTACCAGTAACACCGACTTCTATAAGATAACATACTGTAGCCATGTTTGCATTAGCAAACTTAACACTACCCTCATGCCTCCAGCTATTTCATGCAACTTCTAATCCTTTTCTTTATTCCTCAAACCGTGCTAGACAACAAATTTGTTGATATGGTACCATGAAAGAGACCGCCTTTGTTGCTTTTATCACATCTAAATATTGTCATAAACTTAAATGTTTAATGAACCCATTCATCCATTCATTCATTCATTCAGTCATTCATTGTTGCCCCGGCCATGACTCATGGCACATTGTAAGCATCATTGCTCTCCTTTGTTTACCCCCAGAGAATTTTGGCAATTGCTCCCCCAAATTTCCGTTTCCAAAGATAAGGTCGCACATGCCGCACATTGTAATCGTACTCGATCAAGCAAAAACTCTTAATAAATTTTATGACAATATTTAGCAAAAATTTTCATTAGTTAATATTTCTGTTTTGTTTCGTGTTCGCCTTTTCTATGGCTCTTGCATTTGACTACGGAATGTGACAAACGAATGGATGGGAGAGTATAGAATCAATGATTATGAGTTTATTGACTCGCAGCCATCGAACTAATAACCATTTGTCTGCTCAGATAACCAAGGGCCAAGCAAAAATATTGGCTTAACAGCATGCACCATGAATTGGCCAAGGAACAGGAGTCAAGCGTCAAAGACCTCTAGGAGAGACCACAAACGACGCAGGAGGTCAGCGAACTTGTGGACGAGTGCTTGTGAAAAGTTTTCAAGTTGCGGTTTTAAACGCTCAACACTTTCATGGGAAAGTGAAATTGGTAAATAGAATGACTAACTGTTGCCAGTTTGGTCGTTTTGATAAGGGCATCCATCAGTTGCATTGTAGGAGGTTGTTCGAAGCAATGAAAGTGTTAAAGGGCATTGCTCCATTAAGAGGAGCAACTTTGTTGGCAATTGGTATTGATTTCAATAAAACAAATTTGCTACCACACTCAAGTTATTATACCCTCCACCATAGGAGGGGGGTATACTAATTTCGTCATACTGTTTGTAACTACTCGAAATGTTCGTCTGAGACCCCATAAAGTATATATATATTCTTGATCGTGGCGACATTTTATGTCGATCTAGCCATATCCGTCCGTCCGTCTGTCCGTCCGTCCGTCTGTCCGTCCGTCCGTCCTTCTGTCTGTCGAAAGCACGCTATATAGCTGTATATAGCTGTCATATAAACAGATCTGGTGACTTGACTTGTTGAGCTTCTAGAGGGCACAATTCCTATCCGATTTGGCTGAAATTTTGCAAAACGTATTTTGTTCTTACTTTCAACAACTGTATCAAATAAGGTTCAAATCGGTCCATTACCTGATAAAGCTGTCATATAAACCGATCTTGGGTCTTGACTTCTGGAGCCTCTAGAGTACGCAATTCTTATCCGATTGGAATGAAATTTTGCACGACGTGTTTTGTTATGATATCCAACAACTGTGCCAAGTATGGTTCAAATCGGTCGATAACCTGATATAAACCGGTCTTGGGTCTTGACTGTCATATAAACCGATCTTGGGTGTTGACTTCTTGGGCCTCTAGAGTGCGCCATTCTTATCCGATTGGAATGAAATTTTGCACGACGTGGTTTGTTATGATATCCAACAACTGTGTCAAATAAGGTTCAAATTGGTCCATAACCTGATATAGCTGTCATATAAACAGATCTGGGGACTTGACTTCTTGAGCTTCTAGAGGGCGCAATTCCTATTTGATTTGGCTGAAATTTTGCACGACGTGTTTTGTTATGATATCCAACAACTGTGCCAAGTATGGTTCAAATTGGTCCATAACCTGATATAGCTGTCATATAAACAGATCTGGGGACTTGACTTCTTGAGCTTCTAGAGGGCGCAATTCCTATCCGATTTGGCTGAAATTTTGCAAGACGTATTTTGTTCTTACTTTCAACAACTGTATCAAATAAGGTTCAAATCGGTCCATTACCTGATATAGCTGTCATATAAACCGATCATGCGTCTTGACTTCTTGAGCCTCTAGAGTTCGCAATTATTATCCGATTTGACTGAAATTTTTTTTTTTTTGACGAATTCTCTCATGACCATCAACATACGAGTTTATTGTGGTCTGAATCGGTCTATAACCCGATAGAGCTCCCATATAAATCGATCTCTCTATTTGACTTCTTGAGCCCCCAAAGGGCGCAATTCTTATTCGAATTGGCTGACATTTTACACAAGTCCCTAACTTATTATTTAATTGTGGTCCGAACCGGACCATATCTTGATATCGCTCTAATAGCAGAGCAAATCTTTTCTTATATCCTTTTTTTACCTAAGAAGAGATGCCGGGAAAAGAACACGACAAATGCGATCCATGGTGGAGGGTATACAAGATTCGGCCCAGCCGAACTTAGCACGTTTTTAAAGGGTGATTTTTTTGAGGTTAGGATTTTCATGCATTAGTATTTGAGAGATCACGTGGGATTTCAGACATGGTGTCAAAGAGAAAGATGCTCAGTATGCTTTGACATTTCATCATGAATAGACTTACTAACGAGCAACGCTTGCAAATCATTGAATTTTATTACCAACTATATTCAACTAAGTGTGGCCAAAGGATTTTGCGGATTTTTCATATAGTCGGCGATGACAAATTTTTTCACAGCTTGTGACTCTGTAATTGCATTCTTTCTTCTGTCAGTTATCAGCTGTTACTTTTAGCTTGCTTTAGAAAAAAAGTGTAAAAAAAGTATATTTGATTAAAGTTCATTCTAAGTTTTATTAAAAATGCATTTACTTTCTTTTAAAAAATCCGCAATTACTTTTTGGGCAACCCAATATGTCTCCGAAGCATGGGAACTTACGAAAGTATACAAGGCACCACTTGGAGTGTTTGAGAGAAAAATTCTTCGTTAAATATATGAACCTGTATGCGTTAATGAAGAGTAAAATCTTGAATTTTCAGCTAACTTTTTTTTCAGTGCGGGAATATTCAACATATACTAGATGTTAGTTTTTTATCGGAGGATATCAGCAAAAGAATGTGTGACTGGCAAGTCTTGGGTGACAAAAGGAAAAATGAACTATTGGATATTTTTCCCAGGAAATTCTCTAACCAAAAACGTAGAAAAGTTGGTCTCAGTGATAACCACTTCTATGCATTGGTGGGGGATTGTGTCTGCGTCTTGAATTATTTGGGCGATTTCAACTCATTTAAACCACAAGGATCAGATGAAGTTATATGTCACAGTTTGAACTCGTTTGAACCGTTGAGTAGAGCGCTCTCAGGTTTTTTCAGAAGATTGGTGCGGATGATCCTAAAACTCTCACCGATAAGGAAAAAGGCTCCCCTAATTGGGCTCTGAGAATCGCTGCACAGGCTATCCCGAAAGTTACACGTCTAGATTCGGAAACGGCACAATAGTTTGTTAAAAGGCTGCGGCCACCTGGAGGGCATCCCATGCCATGCCCAAAAGAACGAAGGAGAACAATTGTATTATGGGTCCAAGAACCTTTGCTAATGTCGGTAAGGACAGCTTGGTGATGGTGGTTGTCGGCAAGGGAGAAGAACACGGCTACAAGCCTAGGAGCAATCGGACTGGACAGGCGTGTATTGGGACCGATACAAACTAACTGCTTTCGTCCATCAAAATTGGTTCAGAATTACATATAGCTCCCACTTTGCACTTATAGAGTAGGTGTAGGGTATTATACAGCCAACACCGCCCGAATTTTGTCTTCACTTATTGGTTTTTAAACTTTACCCTATATGGATTAAATCATATATTCATCTGTAGACATAGCAGTGACTTCAAATTAATCAAAATCGTTTTCTTGTCCCTCTCTACTTGCTTTAAGCGACAGCCATATCCTTATGGAAAGGAGTAATCACATAAAATCCATCGCCTGCAAGAGAATGTGAATTGCGGCACAAGGATGGTGAAGGATGTCATTGCCACCAGTGGCATAATGCACTGGGAATGCAACAACATTGGCAATCTATGCGACGCTCGATTTCTAAAGCCACAGTCAGACATATTCCCAGTGTTGGTGTGAGTATTATTTTCGCTGGGTATTGTTATGGTAATGCAATGTGTGCGGGTATGGCTATAACTTACTGTTAGTATACTTAAGAAGACGTCCAGGGACGGATTGATAAGAGATGCCAAAATCACGGCTTGGATTCAACATTTCTATACGCATCACTATAGTATGGGCGGAGACATACTAGGCATGTCATTCTGTTTGCAATATCACGAAATACTGTTCTTAGAACCTTAACGCAAACGATATACCAATCTAGGATTTGTGCAAATTTTCGCTAGCCACATTAAAAGCCAAAACTAATTTTCCAAATACGGATTTCGCGGCATTTTCCATTGAGTGGGCAATAGTTTGCCACTGCGCCCTTATATCATCGGACCAAGGAGTGCTTTCATCAAGCAGTTGGGTCAGTCGAGTGGAGTAGGCCGCTGCCATTTGTTGTGTTTGCAGCTTTTCAATGTTCAGCTTCCGTGCAGTGTCAGATCGTACTTTCCTCGCCATGTTCAAACGGGTGCGAACCTTTGCTGCAACAAAGTAATGATCCGAATCGATGATCGCTCTACGGATCGATCGTACATCTAACACGCTGGATGAATGCCTACCATCTATCACCACGTTATCAATTTCGTTCCACGTGTTTTGATCGGGTGACAGCCGTGTGGCTTTGTGAATATTTTTATGTTGAAATCTGGTGGTACTACCTAACATTTTTTTTTTTGCCGCAGCGAAATCTATCAGCCTCAACCCATTACTGGACGTTATCTCGTGGAGGCTAAACTTTCCGACTGTTGGACCAAAAATGTCTTCCTTCCCTATTTTCGCATTAAAATCTCCCAGAACGATTTTAATATTATGGGCGGGTCAGCGGTCATATTCTCTCTAAGGCTGATGTTGAAGAATTTGGCTTTTATTTGAATTGTGGTTAGCCTCTCATCTACCGGTGTAAAGCTGGAGACAAGGTGTTTCAGTCTCCGAATAACCACAAATCCACCACCAAACTCATGCCTATTGTTATGACAGCTATAGCTTAGTTCGTCACCGTTTGTTGTAGTGCCACCCATTTCCAGTCCATCGCACTTCCGGTAATATCTGCCTTGTACTTCTCTAATACATCCGCCAGCGCGCATACTGTACCTTCTCCATAAAGAGTGCGGACATTCCAGATGCAGATCCACAAATCATGGTCCTTTTTTCGTTTGCGAGGGTCGTCAACGTTGGGGGGTCCGTTTTTACTATTCCTTTGTTTCTCATAGTTTTCCGGGGGCGGGTTACTGGCCCAGCGCCCCAACCGCATGGGTTTTGTGGGATTGCACACATATCCCTCGTTGTGGCGAGCCGCTTACTCCAAGATCCGACGCTCGCCGCCAGCCGCCCCTAACCTGGGAACAGATGCTGATGTTGACCATTGGTAATTTGAAGGCGCCAATAACTAGCCTTGACATCTCGAGTATCATTGGTACTCAGTATTTAATTGAGAGCCAGTGCCACCTGACTCCTCACTGAGACTCTTCTCACGAAAATCGCTGACTGCCCGCGGTCACATTTGCAGCTTCTCCACATAAAAACGGAGCTTTCCACCATCCGCAACCTGTGGACGCGCCCGGTAGCTTTCAGCTAAGCTTCCAGTGATAACGAATGACACCACACAAGTCGGAGCTCTGTGTGGTGCGGGTCAAATTTTCGCTAGCCACATTCAAAGTCAAAACCAATTTCCCGTGCGATCACTGGGCTCCACAGCTGAAATGCATTGGGTATTGCTTCTTAAGCTAAAACTTTAGATGTAGCATAAACAAATTTTATCCAATCAGTTTTGATTTGGTCTTTGATATGTGAGAAGTTTGCCCCTGTTTCTTGATGAAATGTTCATGGGCAAATTTGCATTTGAAATTTTCTAACTTATGAGGATCAAGGTAAACAACTTGAAAATCACACCTCACTTAGGGTAGAATATTAAAATATTATAGGAACCCAGTTTAAGTCCTTAAAAGTCCCCATAACATCCTGTAAAGGCCCGGTTTTCTTTTCCATTGGATTCTTGCTTCTTCTAGGACTTCTCTCCATTGTTGTGATACACTCTGCCAGGATTTTTCAAAACAATTTTTTTTTGTTTTTACATTTTATGGCATTCACTTTAAAGACTTTTTACCTGCAAAGTTGCATATCACACCAACAACAATACCCATACTTGCACTACCCTCAACATAAAGGAAACTTTTTTATTGGAGTGCCCAGTGCAAAAAGGGGATGAGGAATTGCTTTGCAATCTCTCCCACTTTTATGTTTGTTGCATGGCAAATACTTATGCCAGCCCCTTATAGAAATGTTGCACAGAGTACCCCATACAAAGTTGGCATCGACAGAGCAATTGCAACAATCTTTTTTGTACCTGAGTCTTAAAGGAGAATAGCTATTTGATATAAATTCTCAAGAAGAAAACAAACAAATCAGAAAACGATAAAAATTTAAATAGAACAATTTTATCAAAGTAAACTGTTCGGTTGAGTTATATAAAACTTTACAAACAAAATGTTGGCCTTTGGGACAAAGGTAGACTTATGTGATGGCATGGAATGGTTCAGCAAAGCAGATGGAGTACATAAACCTTTAGTAGGACCAGGTAGTTCAGTACATATGCCACCACCGGTCTATATGGCAGCTATATCCAAATCTGCACGATATGCGCCATAACACCAAAGTATGTCAAGGGGCTTAACTTAACTCACTGTGCCAAATTTCGGCGACATCGGACAATAAATGCGCCTTTTATGGACCTAAGACCATAAATCGGAGGATCGGTCTGTATGGCAGCTATATCGAAATCTGGACCGATCTGTGCCATAATGCAGAAGTATGTCAAGGGGCTTAACTTAACTCACTGTGCCAAATTTCGGCGACATCGGACAATAAATGCGCCTTTTATGGGCCTAAGACCCTAAATGGGAGGATCGGTCTATTTGGCAGCTATATCCAAATCTGGACCGATATGAGCCAAATTGACGAAGGATGTCGAAGGGCCTAACATAAGTCATTGTCCCAAATTTCGGCGACATCGGACAATAAATGCGCCTTTTATGGGCCTAAGACCATAAATCGGAGGATCGGTCTGTATGGCAGCTATATCTAAATCTGGACCGATCTGAGCCAAATTAACGAAGGATATCGAAGGGCCTAACACAACTCACTGTCCCAAATTTCAGCAAAATCGGATAATAAATCTGGCTTTTATGGGCCTAAGACCCTAAATCGGAGGATCGGTCTATATGGCAGCAATATCCAAATCTGGACCGACCTGAGCCAAATTGACGAAGGATGTCGAAGGGCCTAACACAACTCGCTATTCCAAATTTCAGCTAAGTCGGATAATAAATATGGCTTTTATGGGGCTAAGAGCCTAAATCGCCGGACCGGTCTATATGGGGGCTATATCAAGATATAGTTCGATATAGCCCATCTTCGAACTTAACCTGCTTATAGACAAAACAAGAATATGTACAAAGTTTCAGCTCAATATCTCTATTTTTGAAGACTGTAGCGTGATTTCAACAGACAGACTGACGGACATTTCTAGATCGTCTTAGATTTTACCCTGATATATATAATTTATAGGGTCGGAAATGGATATTTCGATGTGTTGCAAACGGAATGACAAAATGAATTTACCCCCATCCTTCGCTGGTGGGTATAAAAATAATTGCTGTGCTATTGTGCCCTATAGAGGCTCAAGAAATCAAGCCCCCAGATTGATTTTTCAACCATATGTCATAAAAACACATCATACAAAATTTCAGCCAAATCGGATAAAAATTTCGCTCGGTAGTGGCTCAAGAAGTCAAGATCCAAGAGCGGTTTATATGGCAGCTATATCAAAACATGAACCGATATGGTCCATATGCAATCCCAATAGACCTACACCTATAAGAAGTATTTGTGCAAAATTTCAAGCGGCTGGCTTTACTCCTTCGAAAGTTTGCGTGCTTTCGACAGACAGACGGATGGACGGACGGACATTGCTAGATCGACATAAAATGTCATGACGATCAAGAATATATGTACTTTATGGGGTCTGAGACGAATATTTCGGGGAATTAAAAACAGAATGACGAAAATAGTATACCCCCATCCTATGGTGGAGGGTATAAAAATAAATGGGTTTTGTCTGTCCATCTGTCATAGCAATTGTTGGTGGAGTTATTTATAAATTCCCATGATAAAGATGAATGAAAATAAATTCAAGTTAGCTTTAATCTGGCCTGCAGATTCACTTAGATCTTTTCGTCCATTATGATACCACAGGAACAGGAGAAGGAGGACGGTTCCTAGTTATTACTGGTGAAACATCCAGATCGCTTTAAAAAGCCCACCAACTAGCGAATGTCCACATCAACTAAATCTGACAAGTTTTCAAAGAAATAAGAACCTACAGAGGAAGGTTCTCATTCTGGTAACAGTTCAGGATACACACACAGCAGATGTTCTATAGTCGCTTCTTCCCCGACGTCCTCACAGGTTCAGAAGTCGTCACTTCCAATCTTCAGTCTGTTAGCATGTTTTTCGAACAGACTGTGACCTGACTTCGGTTCTAGCCAGCGACAGCAAGTCTAGATCGGGTCACATAATTTTGGTATGTTCACACCTTTGTCAAATTGACTAAGGTGCTCTACATACCCAAAGACTATTTAGTACGGTGTAGAGTTCGTTTTTGTTTCGAAACAGGGCCCAATAACTCCTCTAACTCTCCCTAGCGCAGTAAGAGAAGAGAAAGCCCTAGGTTAGGTTAAGGTGGTAGTCTGCCATCATGCTTACTTGACGTTTTCGTGCATTGTGATACCACAGGAACAGAAGAAGGAAGATGCCTTCTAGTACCTACCGTTGAACCACCCAGATCGCTTTAAAAAGCTCAATAACTTGCGAATGTTCACATCCGCTAATTCAGACAGGTTGTCAAAAAAATGAGAACCTAAACTGGAACCCCCTCTGACTGCTAGTGCGGGACGCACACGCACAGAAGGTGTTCTATAGACTTACCATCTTCGATGTCTTCACAGCTTCTGCAAAAGTCGTTGCTGGCAACCTTCTGTCTGTCAGCATGTTTTCCGTTGAGACAGTGACCTGTCATGACGGACGGACACGGACGTCTGTTCTAGCCGATGACAGCAAAGCAGTAGACCTCTTCAAGTCTAGATAAGGCCACATAGTTTTGGAATGCTCACAGCCAACTCATTGTGACAATCTCTCATTCGTTGTCCTTCGGGTCTGGCCCTGAAGACGTAGCTTACATGTCGCTAGAGGCATACCCACAGATTCCAGTATCCCTGAAGTGTGTTGGGTAGTTCCTGGTCTCGTAAGCTCGTCCGCTTTACAATTCCCTGGGATATCTCTGTGGCCCGGCACCCAGAACAGGTGAATTTTGAACTATTCAGCCATCTCGTTGAGAGATCTGAGACAGACGAGGGCGGTTATTGTGTTCAGAAATACGTTGCTCAGGGATATAATGGCTGTCTGAATATATTTATACCAATTCTAGCCATTCCACCACGTCCTTAATTGCAAGAATCTCCGCTTGATACACACTGCAGTGGTCAGGTAACCTTTTCGATATGGCCAGTTCTAGATCTTTAGAGTACACCCCAAAGCCCACCTGATCGTTAATTTGGAACCATCCAGGGATATCGTAGTTCCAAACGATTGTATCGAGAATAGTGGTATAGTACTTTTTATCAAAAAGTGGTAGGGTGAAATCCACACTGCCTGGAACATCGGATATTGTATCAAGGATAACACAGTGTCCGTAGCCGCCACATGACCAATGAGAAAGCTCCCTTAACCTCACAGCAGTGGTGGCAGCAAATTTGTCTACCCACAATGTCCAGATGCATAAGATGTAGCATTAAATTAAGTGCATCAGATGATGGCCTCCTCAGTGCGGCTGCGATGCACAAACAGGCCATCCTTTGCATCCGGTTAAGTATTGAGCAGTAGGTGGACTTTTAAAGCGCTGTCCACCAGACCACAACACCATATAGCATTATAGGTCTGACAACTAACTTTTCCAACGGTGTACTAAAATTTGCAATCGGTTTACATATATTCCTACAATTTCAAAAATGCTGACGAAAACTTGACTAAATTATTAAAAAAAATTGTTAAAAGTCCAATAACTCATAAACCATTAGAGATATATTTCAGCACGTTTTACGAGCTCCATCTTTTAAGAAAAGATTCAAGCCGATCAGCCCATGCATGAGTGCTAGGCGAGCATTTTAAAAATTTCACAGGCTCGAGGTGACCAACTTTCAGGCCCCAATGATCAGCCCCGATACCTACTCGTATCCACAAATACTTCATACTTATTTGAAATCTCCTCAATATTGAATATGTTAAGTTTGATGTACATACAAAAGTTCAGGAATTATTTTCAATATTTCTCAGTCCGATAACAATGTACGTTGTTAAAAATAAGGCATTTGGCGGCGACAATATTTTGGGTGTATATAGCCACACAGTTGAATACATTGTAATTTGCGCTGATACACAAAGACCAAGATTTATCGTCGAGGCATCAATACTTTCAAATTTGTAACCTTACCTTAGAAATAGACATTTAAAAACAAATTTAAGTCCCGTTTGAAGTTCTTACCTGAAAGAGAGAAAAAATAGAATATGTTAATATCTTATCTATAAAAATCAATTTGTGTTTGTTTGTAGGTTTGTTTGTTTGTATGTTTGTGTGTTCCTTATAGACTCAGAAACGGCTGAACCGATTTTCTTCAAATTTTTACAGATGGTGCATAATGATCCCGTGGTAAAAATAGGGTACTACATTTTTGATATCTAAAGGTGGGCGGACCCTCCCCCTTACCCTAATTTTCAGAAACGCCAGATCTCGGAGATGGGTGGTGTGATTTAACCCTCCGATGAGTGAGAAGGTCCCTAGGGACCTTTTTGCCTTTTCAAACATAAATTACTCCTACTTAGGCCACCAAGAGTATTTTGTTGCGCATCTTTTGAAGAAAAAAATAAAGCCGACCGGATCATTACTTTAGGAGTTATTGGGGTTTTAGTGAGAATAGTACGCGGACGTGTGAATACACATTCGAATTTCGAAGAACAAAAATACACACATATTTCGACTTCAGAAGAAAGAAACCAGAACCAACAGGAAATAAACACGACCCCTATACAATAATGCGTTCAATCATGACCGAGGAAATAAAACACTTAGTGCTACGTGAAACAAATCGTAAAGGCAGGGAGGTTGCAGCTGCATGGAATTTGGCGAATCCCACGAAGAAAAAGGAGTGGAAGCCAGTCACAGTGAAAGTGTTAGACGCCTTTGTAGCTATTCTTTTGTACGCTGGACTCACAAGATCAAACCATGAACCAGCTATGGAATTATGGGACGCGACGCGTTGCCCAATATACAAAGCTGCGTTGTCGTACGATCGCTTCATGTGTATAAAGCAATTTATTTGATTCGACAATGGAAACACTCGACAACAGCGACTCATCAACAGCAAAACTGCGGCTATTGACGACATTTGGGAAATGTTGCAACATAACTTGGCAGCAGCTTACACTCCTCATGAAGCACTAACAGTTGATGAGCAGTTGTTCCCTTACAGAGGCCGCACCCGCTTCACACAATATATTCCCTCAAAGCCAGCTATGTATGATTTGAAAGTATGGTGGTTATGCGACTCACAGAGTTATTATCCTGTGAATGGGAATGATATATTCTGGAAAACTGCCAAACCAACAACGGGAGATAAACCAAGGGCAGAACGTAGTGCTGGCACTTGTGGAAAAATATTTAGATGCTGGCCGTACTATAAACGCGGATAACTTCTTTACCACTCTTGACTTGGCGCGTATTTTGTTGAGGAGGAAGACCGCATATGTTGGTACAGTGCGCTACAACATAACATTCAATCCACAGGACTTCCAGAAGAACCCGAAGCGCACCATCAATAGTACATTATTTGGGTTCAACGAGGTGGATATATCGTTATGCTCAAACGTGCCGAAAAAGAATAAAGTGGTGAACATGCTCTCTACAATGCACTACACCTGCTTCGGTGACGAGCAAACCGAAAAGCGGAAGCCCTATGCCATATTAGATTACAAGGCCTATAACTGCGGCGTTGATACCATGGATCAAATGCTAGGCAATTATAGCTGCAAAAGAGCAACACAACGAAGGCCGTTGGCCATGTTTTATAATATGCTGGATATCGCTGCATTGGCTGCTTTTACGATTTACAACGAAATGAAGCCTATAAAAAGGAGTGACAGACGGCGAAGAACGTGCCCTGAACAACCATATAACCTCCTATCCAAGGATACGCAATACGATGGAAGCATTCGATGTCAGGGTAGGAAAACATCATCAAATTCAAGAATAGAATATATCTTTATTTGTTTTTTATTTTTCTTTTCATTTTAGGTATTACCAAGACCAGGTATTACCAAGACCGATGGAAGGCAATGTACCGTCGTTTGCGGCTAGGTCAAGTAGACCGTCATGTAGGCTTTGCCGTTCTGAATACGGGCGGCAGCGGAAAACGCGGTTCGGCTGCGGCAACGCTGTTTGCGGATAACATCGCACACTTTTACATCACTGCAACACTTGCGCAGAGGCAGGGGACAAGAAGTACACGCTCAACAACAATAATTTTTAAATTTTTTTTATAATAGTCTTAAGAAAATTCAAGCAAAAAAAAAAAAAATTAATAATTATTTTTGTATGTAGAATTTAGTTATAAACAATAAAAACAAAACAATAAATCAAAAAAAAAAAAATTATATGAAAAAAAACATGATTTATAAAAAAAGGTCCGTAGGGACCTTTTCACACGGCCGTGTAGTTCAGAACTGTCCCTCATCGGAGGGTTAAGCGAAATTTTGTGTGCACTCATATCGTACCCTAAAAATAAAAATTTGGTATCCAAATTTCGGATGGGGTATCTAGGGGGCGCCCCACCCCAAAACCTACCAAATATATATATATATAGACCAATCACGACAATATGGAGCTCAAATGAAAGGTATTTAAGATTAGAAAACGTAAGTGATATCCAATTGTCGGATCAAGTGTTTGGGGGACCATCCCAACCACCAGAACACCTCTAAATCGAACATATTTACCAACCATGGCAATATGGGACTCAAATAAAAGGTATTTGCGAGTAAAATACGAATCTGATATCCAAATTTGGCACAAAGTTTCCGGGGGTCCCCCCATCCCCAAAACACCCCCCCAAACAGGACTTATTGACTGACCATGACAATATGGAGCTTAAATAAAAGGTATTTGAGTGTAGAATACGAATCTGATATCCAGATGAGGGATCAAATGTTTGATCCCTAGAACATACCCAAATAAGACAAATTTACGACCATAGCAATATGGGACTGAAATGAAAGGTCTTTGGAAGTGAAGCACGAATTTGATATCAATGTTCCGGAAAAGTGTCTATGGGTCCACCCCACCCACATAACACCGCCCAATAGTAAGTATTTGCTGACCATTGCAATATGAGACTCATATAAGAGTAATTTTAGAGTTGAATACGAATCTGATAAATATTTTCAAAGCCAAGTCACTGAGAGGACGCCTCATCCCCAAAACCGGTCAAGTTTGCGACTATGGAAAAATGGAGCTCAAATGAAGGGTTTTTGGGAGTAGACCATGAATCCGATATCAACATTCGGGACCAACTGTCTAGGGGTCGTCCCACCACCATAACAAAAATGAAGCTCAAATGAAGGGTATATGGGAGTAGATCATGAATCTGACATCAACATTCGGGACCAACTGTCTAGGGGTCGTCCCACCACCATAACAACCCCAAGTAGGACGTATTTGCTCACCAAGACAATTTGGGTCTTCAAGACAATGGAGCTCGATATTCATAGTTTTGGCGGGCCCATTCCCCAAACCGGACATATTTGCTGGTTTTTTTAATAAGGGGTTTAAGTGTATGGTATTTGAGATTTGAAAACTAATTTGATATCCAATTTTGAGACCAATGGCAATATGGGGTTCAAATATGTGAGAATAGAGCAAAAATGCAAATTTTGCCCATGAACATTCCACTAAGGAACAGGGGCAAACTTCTCACATATCAATGAGTGCTGTCCGATTCAAGTTTAAGCTCAATGATAAGGGGCCTCCTTTTTTATAGCCGAGTTCGAACGGCGTGTCACAGTGCGACACCTCTTTGGAGAGAAGTTTTACATGGCATAATACCTTACAAATGTTGCCAGCATTAGGAGGGGAAAACCAACGCTGAAAATTTTTTCTGATGGTCTCGCCAGGATTCGAACCCAGGCGTTCAGCGTCATAGGCGGACATGCTAACCTCTGCGGTACGGTGGCCTCCATAGAGAAAAGAGCACAAACAGTAATTTTTTACTGGCCATCGCAATATGGGGCTCAAATAAAGGTATTTGGGAGTTGAATACGAATTTGATATCCAAAAGTAGGACCATGTATTTTAGGCATCACTCCTTCCCCAAAAGACCCCCCAAAGGGCAAATATTTTCGACCATGCGAATATGTGGATCAAATGAATGGAATTTGAGATAAGAAAACGAATTTGATAACCAATCTTGGGGCGATGTGTTTGGGGGACGCCTCATCATGAGTTTAAATAAATCGTATTTAAGAGTTGAGCACGATGCTGATATTTTTCAGGGCCAAGTGTCTGGGGGACCACCTCACCCCCGAAAACACCCCTAAATCAGATGATCATAAGAATATCGGGCTGAAATAAAGAATTTTGGGAATGGAGTACACCCTACATCCAAACTTAAATTCGTAGACAAATAAATATCATATGGGATCAGATAAAGGCACTTATATTGTTAAACTGTTTGTCAAGCGATATACTCACTAAAAGCTCTTTAATTGTCGAAAACAAATATTCCAAGGAGAATTTTGTTCCATATAAAGTAAAAGAAGGCGCAGCGGAGCGGGTTCGGTCCAGCTAGTAATATATATATTCCTGATCCTCGTAAAATTCTAAGACGATTTAACGATGGCCGTTTGCCTGTCCGTTCTGGCCATTCGTCAGACGCTACTGCCTTCAAAAATTGAAGTATCGAGCTGAAATTTTGCAATAATACGTATTTCTTTAAAATGCTGGTAAAATTCATAAACGGGTCAAAGCCGGTCAGTGATTTGGGTTCAGTCTACGTTTTTTGAAACGGCAATGATCGACATCGAACCATATTTCGAATCAGCTGCCATATAGACTGATCTGCCGATATAGGGTCTAAAGGACGTAAAAGACGCATTTATTAACCGAATTCGTTGAAATTTGAAACATTGACTTGTATTAAGACTACACACAACCGATCCAAATATGGTCCAGATAAAATTATAATTAGATAAAGCTGTTATAAAGACTGCGAAAATGTGATTTGTATAAGAGTTCTCGGAACATGAATCAAATATGATGCAGACCAGCCCATATTTGGATATAATTATGCATATGGTTGTGGAGATGTAACAAAATAGGATGATGAATATATCCACGGTGGTCTAAAGCTCGGCAAGGCTGAACCTAGTACGTTTTGACTTGTTTTTGCTTGGCTTGGCAGAAGTTCAAAATGTATTGGGTTGCCCAAAAAGTAATGGCGGATTTTTCATATAGTCGGCGTTGACAAATTTTTTCACAACTTGTGACTCTGGAATTGTCAGTAATCTTCTGTCAGTTATCAGCTGTTACTTTTAGCTTGCTTTAGAAAAAAGTTTAAAAAAAGTATATTTGATTAAAGTTCATTCAAAGTTTTATTAAAAATGCATTTACTTTCTTTTAGAAAATCCGCAATTACTTTTTGGGCAACCCTTTCAACCAAATTTATTGTGTGTAAACTTTTAGCAGACTTCATGGTGGTGGGTTTCCAATATTCGGCCAGGCCGAACTTAGCTCATAATTTTTTTTTTTTTTTTTTTTTGCAAAGTGTGAACGAAGTATGACTTGAAGTGCGACAATAGTTGTTTGTATGATGACAATCACTTTGTGAAATCATTTCCTGGAGGTGCTCTTAGTATCGTATACGTATATAAGCTAAAGCATTTCCGAAGATGGCTTATAACCACTATGCATTAAATCCAAATTAGCAATGTTAATATGAAACATATTGAAATGTGTATGGGTGTGTGCATGTGTGTGTGTGTGTGCTGTATTAAATCACAAAATATTTGCCATTGGTTGACCATAAAATTTATTTTTATGATTTATGTGCACTTATATAAAAATGTTGTTTTTATTTATTAATTCTATTTAACATTTAAATGTTTGCCACAAACTAATTGCTGTGAAAATATTTTATCTTCACTTGGGGCTCACTTCACTTCTTTGGTCGGTATCATGGCAGCCATTCACTTAGTGTACAAGTTTTTGGGCTGTGAGCACCGTTTAAAATGTCCCCTGGAGCTTAATAAAGCTTTTGTTGATGGGTGATGTGTGTGTGTGTATGTATATGTTTGTATGTGTGTATTAAGTTGAGTGTTTGTACATGTGTGTTGGCATGTGTAAGTGCTCTTTGTTATGTCATCATCAGTCATATCCTAGAGGCAGGGGATGAAGATGGGGATGGCGTTGAGAATTTTAATATGAATTTTATATGGATAAATGTTTGTGTGCGTGTGTGTGTGTTTGTTGATGAACATATTTATACACCAAAGTTGGGCGTTTTGCATAAGGACTCAGTTTTTCATAATTCCTCGCCCTCTCTAACACAATGAGGCTGCTTTATGTGCTCATAAATGACGATGACGACGAGTAAGGGTGTTTAAATAAATTGATGGTGAGGTGTGGTGGCCAATAAGTTTTGGTGGCCATGCTTTTTATGTAGACATTAAAGTGAATAATTTTAATGAGTTAATCTTAATCACTTGGGTGCGTCCTTATTGGTCAACAATGCTTTGTGCGGGCAAAAGTAATGCCAAAATCATTGCTTAATCTATGGAATGATAATTTCATCTCCGGCTCATTAGCCCACATTCATTTGGTTATTCTGTTGCTTTTCCTTTTTCTTTCAAATTATATTATGCAAAAAAAACTAATGTTTATTTTCAAAATGAGTTTCGTTTTGGTAGTAGATTTTATTGGGTTGCCCAAAAAGTAATTGCGGATTTTTCATATAGTCGGCGTTGAGAAATTTTTCACAGCTTGTGACTCTGTAATTGCACTCTTTCTTCTGTCAGTTATCAGCTGTTAATTTTAGCTCGCTTTAGAAAAAAGTGTAAAAAATTATATTTGATTAAAGTTCATTCTAAGTTTTATTAAAAATGCATTTACTTTATTTTAAAAAAATCCGCAATTACTTTTTGGGCAACCAATATAAGGAACAAAGAGAAACTTTTTGCCTTTCAATTTTAGTCAATGAATAGAGGCCATATTTTATACATGCATCACCATGTACTCCCAAATAATAAAATAATTTTTTAGTTTTTCTGTCAAAGAACTTTTCTTTGAGTTCCATATTGTCGAAATTTGGTTTTATATCCTGTTGAAGGGTGATTTCGATGTGAGGCAGTCACCTCAAATATAAACAACAGATTCGTACAGATTCAGTTTCATCCATTTTTGTTCCGATCGCCCTACACGATCTGTTGGCGAGTTTTTTAGGGATTGGAAAGGAATAGATGAAGTTTCCGATTGGATACCTTAGGCGACATTTGAAGTCGAATGCGAGGCAACACTGCCAGAGGCACAGTTTTGGATTGACGGAACTCTGGTATTGTCATCTTCAAGATCATGCAATACAGATGGAACAATGCTAGAGGATAGAGTGGGTCTGGGGGTCTATATTGAGAGCCCAGAAACTGAAACCCGTTTTCGACTACCTGTCCATCATAAGGTCCAATGCTAGAGGATAGAGTGGGTCTGGGGGTCTATATTGAGAGCCCAGAAACTGAAACCCGTTTTCGACTACCTGTCCATCATAAGGTACAGTTGGTGATGCGGGCGATCACGGAAAGTGTGAGGTGGTGTGGTGTTAACGCTACGACGTCGAGTATGAACATCTTTATGTACAGTAAATTGGTAATCAGGGCAATAACAACCAGGACGGCAAGGTCATGAAAAGGAGATTAAAGCCTTCTCTTATGATGGCATGATCCGCATTGTTTGGGTGCCGGACCATATGAAGAGGAATGGATGTGGTTTCCGATTGGACACCTGGGCCGATATTTAAAGTCAAATGAGAGTCACCGCTGCCAGAGGCTCGGTATTGGATTGACGGAACTCTGGTATTGTCATCTTCAAGATCATGATACATAGATGCATCAAAGCTAGAGGATAAAGTGGCCCTGGGGGTCTACATTGGAACCCAGGGACTGATATTTTCGACTACCTGTCCATAATAAGGTCCTGCAGGTGGTGATGCAGGCGATAACGGCATGTGTGAGGTGGTGTGGTGTTAACGCGAGGACGGCGAGTATGAATATCTTTACGTAGAGTAAATTGGACGGCAAGGTCATGCAAAGGAGATTAAAGCCTTCTCTGAGGAACGCGCATGTAACACTGTGGAACAGCGAAACTGTCAGTAGGACGAAGAAAATCCTATGGAGAGATCCGGATCGTAAGAAGACGAGGCTATTACTGAAAGAAAGTTAGAAGGAGGTCAGTATAGCTTTCGGTACAATAACGGGATACATGGGACTACGAGCTCACTTATGCAAAATTGGTTCAGCAAATGATAGCATATAGGGAAGATGATGAGACATTGGAGCATTTCCTATGTAATTGCCTGGCTTTTGTGGCTAACAGACACCGGCACTAAGGTGGGGACACAATACAGGACATGAACTAACTTTTGGTCGTGGTAGGGAAAAAAACTATGGATATTGGTGCAACAGTCGCAAAGTTTAGCCTCCACGAGATAATGTCACGTAATGGGTTGAGGCTGATTGATTTCGCCGCCGCAAAAACATGGTACTTAGTAGCACCAGATTCCAACATAAAAATATTCCGAAGACACATGGCTGTCACCCGATCAAAACACGAGAAACCAAATTGATTACGTTGTGATAGATGGTAGGCATTCATCCAGCGTGTTAGATGTACGATCGAACCGTGGAGCGAATATAGATTCGGATCATTACATTGTTGCAGCAAAGGTTCGCCGTTTGAACATGGCGAGGAAAGAACGATCTGACACTACACGGAAGCTGGACATTGAAAAGCTGCAAACACAACAGATGGTAACGGCTTACACCGCTCGACTGATACAACTGCTTGATGAAAGCACTCCTTGTTCCAATGGTATAATGCCCACTCCATGGAAAATGCTGCGAAATCTGTACTTGGCTACCGGAAGCCTCCTCCAAAAACCCGTGTTACGACCAAGAGTCTCGAAATGCTACTGAAGCCAAGAATGCGGCATATAGAGCAACCCTGCAATCAGTAGCAATGAGCCAGATGAAGGAGAGGTATCGGGAGAAAAGGAGAGAGGAGAAACGTTTATTCCGCAGAACGAAAAAGGAAATGGAAAGACGATAGTGTGAGCAAATTGAGATGTACAGGAGTCAGAATGAAGTCTGGAAATTCTACCAAAGAATTAAACATCAAACCGTTGGTTTTCGTGCAGGCATATCCTCCTACAGAGACAAAGAAGGAAATATGGTAACTGACACAGATAACATGCTGAGGATATGGAAATAACATTTTACCCAACTGCTAGTGTGTGATGTTGGCGGCGAAGAGGATACCGCAGAACCAATCCCTAAAGATGGTATAGAATGTTTACCTCCTAGTCAGAATGAGGTCCAAGTAGCAGTGACCCGAATAAAGAACAACAAGGCACCAGGAGCCGACGGATTACCCTTAGAACTATTTAAGACCGGAGGCGACACGCTGATAAGACGTATGCATCAACTTATCTGCGCAATCTGGCTAAAAGCGCGCATACCCAATGATTGGAACCTCAGCATACTATGTCCCGTACACAAGAAAGCAGACAAGATGATATGTGCCAATTACAGAGGAATAAGTCTCCTCCCCATCGCATACAAGATACTCTCGAGCGTACTGTGTGAAAGATTAAAACCTAAAGTCAATGAGCTAATTGGGCCCTATCAATGCGGCTTTAGACCTGGTAAATCCACCCTAGACCAGATATTCACACTGCACCAAATCCTGGAAAAACCCGAGAAGGACAAATCTACACCTACCATCCCTTTGTTGACTCCAAGCCCGCCATCGATACTCCTTTAGGTTCAAAAGTATTTCAAGCAATGCCTGGGTTTGGTATCCCTGTAAAATTAATAAGACTCTGCAGGATGACACTTGCTGATACACGTTCCTCAGTAAGAATAGGAAAGAATCTCTCCGAACCATTTAATACCAAACGAGGATTCAGACAAGGAAACAACCTATCGTGTGATCTCTTTAATTTCCTGCTGGAGAAGATTATACGAGATGCAGATGTGAATAGATATGGTACACTAATCACAAGAGAACACATGCTACTCGCCTATGCCGACGACATCGATATCATAGGTCGGTCACCGGAAGTAGTAACTGCAGCCTTTGAAAGAATCGAAGAGAGTCGGTGAAAATGGGTCTGGCTGTAAATGGAGATAAGACGAAATGGATGGTTTCAACTCCCAAAAAGCCTTGCACAACCGAGCAGATAAAGAAAATGGAAAAACTTGGGAACCACAATCTTGCGACAGTCAGTAACTTTATCTACCTCGGTCGGTGCAAAGAATGCCATTCAACAACAGATTTGAACTTTGGGTCGTTGAGATTTAAAATAAATTGTTGCAGGAAAATTGACAATTTTCGTAGTTGTTTTTTCGACCAAAGTTGTTGTATTTTAAAATTGTTTTTATCTGTGTACATTACGAAGAAACAAAGAAATTTGAAAAGGATGATTTTTGAAACAGGGTTGGATTTCTCTATAGAGTGCGCTTAAGAGCACGACTTGCCTGTTACGAGGAAAGACTTGGTCATGATGCTTCGTGAAAGATCTTCCTTGGTGGGCTTACAAAAGTTTGGCGGTCTTCACTTGTTAAAATTATTAAACTTTACACAATAGCGAAGAACGGATTATATTCCATTGCGTGAAGGTACAACTCCTAGGAGTTCTTGCCACAATACATTTTACTTTACATCTTCAATGCAAACATTTCTCTTAATGTAGTCGATTCATCATTACAAAAATTCTTTGGCACCGCCGTAACCGAAACGAATGACACCAGTTTTGGGATTAAGCGAAGAATAATACTGGCAAACAGATGCTACTTTGGACTAAATAAGCAGTTTAGAAACAAGGCCACCTCTCGACAGACGAAGACAACACTTAACAAGACATTGATACTACCCGTGCTGTTATATGGCTGTGAAAGCATGGGTACTTGTGAAAGCAGATGAGGCAGTGCTTGGAGTATTTGAGAGAAAGATTGTTCGTAGAATATATGGACCAGTTTGCGTTAATGGAGAATATAGGCGACATTTGAACCACGAGCTGTATGAGCTGTATGACGACGAGGCTAGGTCATGTTGTTAGAATGGATGAAGAAGCTCCAGCAAAGAAGTCTTTTGAAGGCAAACACGGTGGTGCACGCAAACCGGGAAAACCAAAAGCCTGATGGAAAGATCAAGTTGTGGGAGACACCTCAAAACTTGGTGTTAGAGATTTTAGAATGAGTGCAGAAGATCGAGGAGCTTGAGACGCTATTCTACGTTCGGCTAGTGGAACAAATATTCTGTCATAGCCAATTAAAGTAAAGTAACTAAGTATTAACATTGTAATGCTTCAAGTCCTGACAAAGGGAGTATAGGTTAAGTAAAGAGTATACAAATTCTTTAAAACCCGAATAATGCAAGTTTTTCTGTTAATTTTTTTCAAGACAATCGTAGCTCTTTTGATAAATATTGATGATATTTCCCTGACATCATGGTAAATTGGTTCCCTATTGGCACAGTTTTAAGGACAAAATCTATATGACCCACTCATTGTAAACATTTTTCTGTAAGGGTTACTTTAAAATATTTAACTTGGTTATGGTACACTTTTGGGGTATATGTATGTGCCTTGCTACATAAGAATTTATTCCAAATGTCACTATTTCAGGTTTAAAGCATTTTTGACACCTGTTAAAAAATATGACATGAAAATATTAGTGCATTCATGTTTAAATGGAATAGTCGAGCATTTGAAGAAAATAAGGTTTGGCAAAATGTTGGGCAAAGTTTACCGCAAAGGCAGTTGTATGGAAACCAAGTTATGAATGATATGTATACACAGAAAAACATAACTCTTAGAAAAAACCAACTACCAATTTTGTATGTGAAACTTTAAATTCACAACGAATTTTAGCAATAAATCGAAGACATTATTTGTTGAAGTACGTGAGTAAGTCTCTACAGGTAGGTCTCTTTCTTATAGATATATTGTTGTTGTTGTTATATGTTGGTTTGCAAAGAGTGCCTTTCACAACAAATTTGAATTTTCGGTCGTTGAGATTCAAAATAAATTGTTGCAGGAAAATTAACAATTTTCGTAGTTTTTTTTTCGACCAAAGTTGTTGTATTTCAATTTTTTTTTATCTGCGTACTTTACGAAGAAACAAAGAAATTTGAAAAGGATGATTTTTGAAACAGGGTTGGATTTCTCTATAGAGTACGCCCAACAGTACGACTTGTCTGTTACGAGGAAAGACTTGGCCACAATATTCAAAATCCACACAAAACTTTAAATTATGGCAGCAATAGTTCGCACAAATTTATATGTATCCCCAGGATGTATAACCATAAGTAATACAGCAATACTGTACCACAAGTGGTACAGTAATTTTTATCAAAAAGCGGCTCAGGTAGGGTGTAATCCCCACGGCCTGCAACATCGAATATTGTATCAAGGATAACACAGTGTCCGTAGCTGCCACATGACCAATGAGAAAGCTGCCTTAACCTCACGGCAGTGGACGCTGCAATTTGGGTAGCCACAATGTCCAGGGGCATAAGATGTAGCATTAGATTCAGTGCATCAGATGGTGTCGCCTTCAGTGCGGCTGTGATGCACAAACAAGCCATCCTTCGGATCCGGTTAAGTTTTGAGCAGTAGATGGATTTTTGAAGCGTCATCCACCAGACCACACCACCATATAGCATAATAGGTCTTACTACTGCAGTATATACCCAATGCATGACACGCGGTCTAAATCTCCAACTTTTGCCAATGGCTCTCTTGCAGATGTATAGGACAAGAGTGACATTTCTTTCCCTTTCCAAAATGTTGGATTTGAAGTTCAATTTCCTGTCCAGCAAAACACCATATATTGGCTTGCAAAGAATGCCTTTCACAACAAATTTGAATTTTCGGTCGTTGAGATTCAAAATAAATTGTTGCAGGAAAATTAACAATTTTCGTAGATGTTTTTTCGACCAAAGTTGTTGTATTTCAAAATTATTTTTATCTGTGTGCATTACGAAGGAACAAAGAAATTTGAAAGGATGATTTTTAAAACAGGGTTGGATTTCTCTATAGAGTACGCCCAACAGTACGACTTGCCTATTACGAGGAAAGACTTGGTCATGATGTATAATCAAAAGCTTCGTGGAAGATCCTCCTTGGTGGGCTTACAAAAGTTTGGCGGTCTTCACTTGTTAAAATTATTAAGCTATATACAATAGCGAACAAAGGCTATATTCCATTGCGTGAAGGTACAACTCCTAAGAGTTCTCGCCACAATACATTTTACTTTACATCTTCAATGTAAACATTTCTCTTAATGTAGTCGATTCATCATTACAAAAAGTTCTTTGGATTTTCATGTGTGAAAACGGATTTGTGTTATCACAAAATGAAAAGCATTAAATATTACATAAGGTAGGACTGAATGCCATCTGTGTCATTAAGTCGTTTATATTTTATGGTAAATTCACACGTTGAAGGTAAATAACCAAAAAACAAACGGGTGTTACCTTTTTCGTATAACTTGGTTTAAAATTTTACCAATGCTGTTAGCACAATGTTTCCTAGGTATATGCTTACGGAAAATGCTATTTGCTTCTACTTTCCACTCTACTTGTTTTGCGAATGTTTTTTGATTTGATCTTTTTGTGTGTGTGAAATACCCAAAATATTTAATGTTGGTAAATATTCTTGTTTGCATGTGTGAGTCTTGTGGCCACGTATGTGCTGACAAAGGATATTGTGTTCCTTCATTCTTGTTGTTGTTGTTTAAATTCTTTATTAGATCTAAGTATTGTTGGGGAATTATTTATGAGCCTTTCCACAATGTGGACACTGGTCTTGAGGTATGAATTATGATGTTTACTTGGAATTTTATTAAAAATGGCTAAAATTTTAATGAAATTACTTTGGGACAATTCACAAAATGCTTTATCTAGGTAGGAACAAGTGCTGCTTTTTCCTTTTAAAAGTGTCCAGCAATTTATTATAGAATCAAATTTTAGGTTAGGTTTAAGTGGCAGTCTGCCACCAGACTCACTTAGACGTTTTCGTCCATTGTGATGCCACAGGAACAGAAGAAGGCAGATGCCTTCTAGTTCCTACCGTTGAACCATCCAGATCGCTTAAAAAAGCCCAACAACTTGCGAATGTTCTCAAAAAAAAAAAATATGAGAACCTAAAGTGGAACTCCTTCTAATTGCTAGTGCGGGACATACACACAGAAAGTGTTCTATAGTCTCTTCTTCTTCGATGTCCTCACAGCTTCTGCAAAAATCGTTGCTGGCAACCTTCAGTCTGTCAGCATGTTTTCCGATTTGACAGTGACCTTTTATGACGGACACAATGACTGAGATATCTGTTCTAGCCAATGACAGCAAAGCAGTAGACCAAGTCCAGATTTGGACACATAGTTTTGGAATGCTCACAGCCCCCCTTTGTGACCATCTATCATTCGTTGCCCTTCGGGCCTGGTCCTGAAAACTTAGCTTAGATGTCGCTAGAGGTATACCCAGACATTCCAGTATACCTGGTGCGTGTAAGGAAGTTCCTAAAATCGCAAGCTAGTCTGCTTTAGAATTCCCTCGGATATCTCTGTGGCCCGGCAAGCAGAACAGGTAAATTTTGAACTGTTCAGCCATCTCGTTGAGAGATCTGCGATAGTCAATAGCAATTTTTGTGTTCAGAAATATCATTTCCAGGGATTTAATGGCTACCTGGCTGTCTGAGAAGATATTTATGCCAATCTTCGTAATGACTTTATATCTTAGCCATTCCACCATTTCCTTAATTGCAAGGATCTCTGCTCGATACACACCAGTTTTAAATCTTAAGAGTACACCCCAAAGCCTACCTGGTCGTTTAGTTTGGAACCATCCGTATAGAAGTCTATGTTACTTCTGTTACCAGGGATATTGTGGTTCCAATGGGTTTGATAAGGAACTAGCTGGACAGGGCCCGATCCGCTGCGCCTTCTTTAACTATCTCATATCTATTTGGGGTGGGGACACTTCGCCCTGAATGTGGATATCGTGCTACTGTAGCCTATGTCTGCTGGACGGACTCGGATGTAAAAAAGGCCACTTATCGTTGATAAAATCAACTTGAATCGGAAAGCCTCTTTGATGTATGAAAAGTTTGCCCCTGCTTGGTTCCTGGGCAAATTTTTACTCTACTCCCAAATGATTTTCTTTTGAGCCCCATATTGGTAAATATTTCGGGTTTAAGGGGTATTTCGAGGGCAGTCACTTGGCCATCAAAATAAATATAAGATTCGTGCTCTACTTTCAGAAAAATTGCGTATGAGTCCCATAATGGCATGATCAATAAAAAAGTTGTGTTTGAAGGTGAGGTGGACCCCAGGGTCTTTGTCCCGAAAATTAATAGAAATTTCCCGAATCAATAAATTTTCACCCCAAATAACTTTTATAAAATAGGGAGGTATTTTAGGATGGCACGGCTCCCCAAACACATGGTTCTATATAGTCGTGATTGGTCTATATGTCCATTTGGCAGGTTTTGGGCTGTCCCCGCGGCACCCGTCCCCAACAATAGAAACTATGTTTTTTTTAGATTGCAAAAAATTTTGAACTAATCGCATTAACAATCTCCGAGATCTGGTATTTTTGAAATTAGGATTATGAGAACTGCTTTTTAGGGGAGTCATTTCGATTCAAATATGAATACCAAATTCATGTCCACTCCCAAATCCCTTTACTTTGAACCCCATTTTGTCATAGTGGGTAAGTAAGTATGAACTGTTTGGAGGGTGTTTTGGGACAGGGAGGCCACCGTCACCTGAAAATAGATATCAAATTCGTTCTTTACTCCCAAATACCGTTGATTTCAGCTCCACCTTGCTATAGTCGGAAATGAAGCTCAGTTTAAAGTGTGATTTAGGGCGTACCCCCAAGATTGGATATCAAATTCGTTTTCTACTCGTAAATACCTTTCACTTGAGTACCATATTGCCATAATGGGTCAATAAATCTATTCAACGTATTTTTAGGAGGAAAAGAGCCAACTTGACTTGAACGCCAATTTTAATGTCATATTTTTAATCTACTCCCAAATATCATTAATTTGAATCCTATACAGCCATTTTCCGCTGCCCATTAGGGGGTGAGGCGACCACCCATTACTAGGATCTAATTTTGTATGCCATATTTGTAATATACTGCAGGATACTTTTCATTTGAGTCCCATTTTGATAGGAACATCGAATTTTTCTGTTTAGAGGAGTTTTTGGGTTGGGGTGGCCCGCTGGGTACTTGGACTCAAAATTTAATAAGATATTCATTTTCTAGTCTCCAATACCTTTCATTTGATACCCATATTGCGTCCATCAGTTCTCTTTTGGATTTGGGTGGCGTTTTGACGTAAGGAGGAGGGTCAGCCACCATCCGATATCTAAAAATTATATTACCTATATTTCCTTTTTTTGATTCTACGGAACAAAGAAACAAACCGAGTCTCATATAGTCATGATGGGTCATATGCCCATTTGGGGAGTTTCTGGGGTTGGGGTGACCCCCTACACTTCGATCTGATTTTGTATGCCAGATTCTTAATCTACTCCCGAATATCTTCCTTTTAAGCCCCATATTGATATTGACTACCAATTCTTCTGATTTTAGATATTTGGGGTTAGGATGACTTCCTGGGAACTGGGACCCAATTTTTAATACCATATTCGTATTCTACTCTTCAATGCCTTTCATTTGATATCCATATTGGCTTCATCGGTGATTATGGGTGGTATTTTTGGGGTAACGGGGAGCGTCCGCCCCCTTCCGATATCAACAAATTATGAAGCATATTTCTTCTTCCTGACCAGATTCGTCATCTACTCCCGAATACCTTTCATTTGAGTCCCATATTGTCATTATCGTCATATAAACCTATTTTAAGGGATTTCGGGGCTGGAGCGTCCCCCCGGGTACTTGGACCCAACTTTTATTATGAAATTCGTACTCTACACTTGAAAACTTTTCATTTGAATCCCATATTGCACCCTCTTTTCAACCTAACCTAACCATCAGAAAGACACACTTCGAACTGCAACGAACTGTCTCCTGAATTCTGATGTGAGTAACATATTGGGTTGCCCAAAAAGTAATTGCGGATTATTTAAAAGAAAGTAAATGCATTTTTAATAAAACTTAGAATGAACTTTAATCAAATATACTTTTTTTAAACTTTTTTCTAAAGCAAGCTAAAAGTAGCAGCTGATAACTGACAGAAGAAAGAATGCAATTACAGAGTCACAAGCTGTGAAAAAATTTGTCAACGCCGACTATATGAAAAATCCGCAATTACTTTTTGGGCAACCAATACATTAGGGGAGAGAAATCTTACCACTGCGAATACCTTATGGGCTGTTATCGCAGTGGCAATACAAATTATAATCTTGTGGATAGGTATCCACCGCCCAAAAGCCCTGAAGTGGATCTATATGATCTAGAGCGTGAGTTTCAGCGCAACAAGAGAGAATCTCTACATCAAGCGGCATATATAGCGGGTCTAGACAACATTCATGTAGACACGGAAGAAGATGCAGTGAATAGTTACCGGGTGAATGTGGTCATTGGAGAACGATCGCCACCCATTGAAACTGAAGAAATTAACATCCCTCTGCAAACCACTGTAGTTATGGCTCAATTGCAATCCAGCAGATGCAGCTGCCTCAACTCCTACAGAGCAAGGATTGATGTAAATGTGCAGGATGTGTGTACCGATTGTGAGATGGGGCCACATGTCATCTTAACTGCCCAGCCAGAGCAACTTGACTCAGACCTAGATCATTCTGGACACGCCTTAGGGGTGTGTAGCGCAGAGGTTAGTATGTCCGTAGCGCAGAGGTTAGCATGTCCGCCTATGACGCTGAAAGGCTGGGTTCGAATCCTGGCGAGACCATCAGAAAAAATTTTTAAACGGTGGTTTCCCTCCCTAATGCTGGCAACATTTGTGAGGTACTATGCTATGTAAAACTCCTCTCCAAAGAGGTGTCGCATTGGGGCACGCCGTTCGGACTTGGCTATAAAAAGGAGGCACCTTATCATTGAGCTTAAAACTAGAATCGGACTGCACTCATTGATATGTGAGAAGTTTGCCCCTGTTCCTTAGTGGAATGTTCATGGGCAAAATTTGCAATTTGCAAGCTGCGAAAAAAAAGTCTATTAGGTGTCGCTAAAACACAATTTACACAAGATTGTGGATCGCTTAATACCATAAGAAGCTTAATATTTGATAGCATCACAACAAGATAAACTTTCAACCAATCAACCTCTGTCAATATGGATAAGTAAATACATTAAAACTTAAACTCTAAACATTTATTTTCCATATCCATTACAATGTAAATAATAACACAGAGCTGAAAGCCGGAGTAGCTATTTGCTCATTAATTATTTTTAACCTTCGAAAGAGATTCTTTCATAGGATTAAAAAGACAATTACATAAATAATAAGTTTGAAGATTTCTTTCGAAATGTGTAACGAGATATCAGGTAATTTAGCTGCAATGTCTAGGTTTATACTGAACATACATGCGTTCTGTATTCTAAACATACCTCATATGAACATCACCTCATTCACTTTTCTTATTTAACTAACAGATGGTTCATTTTGCAAGTGAGGAGTTCATTATGTGTGTGTTGTACTAACCAAAATCAAGTGATTCCTTTCATTTAGTATTTAATTTACTTGCCCATTTGAACAAATAAATTAATGAGTATGCATTAAAGGAAGCTTCACACTATCATCATACACCATATTCATTTAATTGTGATCTCTATGTTGTGTACATATTTCCAAAAATTTAAGGCTACTCTTAAATTATTTACATTAAAATGTTTAATTGAACTCAAGGCATACAAATCACAACTCTTGTAGTTTAGCATTCATTTAATTCCCACCAACATGCTGCCCCTTGCACAAAAATTTAATTTCAGGATTTTTCTAATCCTTTCTAATGCGACTCAAATTCAATTTTAGTTTATTGTGGGATTTTCCCCCCAACTAAATAAGACCTCAGCAGGCACTTCATGATGGTATTTGACAATGCTCAACAATGATTATAGAGTTTCAATAGCTTTCGAGTTTTGAATGCGTTCGACTAACTAAATTGAAAATTACTATTTATTTAATTGAAAGACAGTGTTGTGGGAAATAAATTATTAAACAGGGCATACAATTCTAGATGAAAGAGATTAAGTCTGTTTAGAAACGTAAAGAAGCGTATAAATTAATTGTTTTATTTAAAAATGGAAATTTTCTAATGGACATTCCATTAAGGAATAGTAACAAACTTCTAACATATCAAGAGTGCTGTCCGATTCAAGTTTAAGCTCAAAAATAAAGGACCTCCTTGTTATGGCCAAACCCTAACGGCGCACAATAGAATAGAATCGAATCAAGCGTGCTAAGTTCTGCCGGGCCGAATCTTATATACCCTCCACCATGGATCGCATTTATCGAGCTCCTGCCACGGTATCTCTTTTTAGGCAAACAAAGGATATAAGAAAAGAATTGCTATGTTATAGGAACAATATCAAGTTATGGTTCATTTCGCACTATAATTGAACTGAATATTAGAAACCATAGTAGAAGTCATTGTGTAAAATTTCAGCCAAATCCAGTAAGAATTGCGCACTTTAGAGGCTGAAGAAGTAAAATAGGGAGATCGGTTTAAAGGGGAGCTGTATTAGGCTATAAAACGATTCATGCCGTATTCGACACATATGTTAAAGGTCATGAGAGAAGCCCAGAGAACAAAACACACATGCAAAATTTCAGCTAAATCGGATAGGAATTGCGTCCTCTAGTGGTTCAACAAGTCAAGATCCCATATTGGTTTATATGGCAGCTATATCAGGTTATGAACAGATTTGAATCATTCTTAATACAGTTGGTGAAAGTCAGAACAAAACACATCCCTGTAGAGGCTCAAGAAGTCAAGACCCCAAATCGATTTTTATGGCAGCTATATAAGGTTATGAACCGATTTGAATCATTCTTATTATAGTGGTTGAAAGTCATATCAAAACACCTCATGCAAAAATTCAGCCAAATCGGATAATAATTGCGCCCTCTAGTGGCTCAAGAAGTCAAGACCCCAGATCGGTTTATAAGGCAGCTGTATCAGCTTATAGACCGATTTGAACTATTCTTAGCATATTTGTTAAAAGTCATATCAAAACACCTCATGCAAATTTTCAGCCAAATCGGATAATAATTGCGCCCTCTAGTAGTTCAAGAAGACAAGACCCCGGATTGGTTTATATGGCAGCTATATCAGTTTAGAGACCAATTTGAACTATTCTTAACACAGTTGTTGGAAGTCATAACAAGACACGCCGTGCAAATTTTCAGCCAAATCGGATAATAATTGCGCCCTCTAGTGGTTCAAGAAGACAAGACCCCGGATCGGTTTTTATGGCAGCTATATCAGTTTAGAGACCGATTTGAACTATTCTTAACACAGTTGTTGGAAGTCATAACAAGACACGCCGTGCAAAATTTCAGCAAAATCGGATAAGAATTGTGCCCTCTAGCGGCTGAAGAAATCAAGATTCCAGATGGGTTTATATGACAGCTATATCAGGTTATGGACCGATTTGAACTCTTGTTAACACAATTGTTGGAAGTCATAACAAGACACGCCGTGCAAAGACCCCAGATCGGTTTATAAGACAGCTATATCAGGCTAAGGACCGATTTAAACCATAGTCAGCACAGTTGTTGGAAGTCATAACAAGACACCTCGAGCAAAATTTCAGCCAAATCGGATAAGAATTGTGCCCTCTAGCGGCTGAAGAAGTCAAGACCCCAGATCGGTTAATATGACAGCTATATCAGGTTATGGACCGATTTCAACCCTAGTCAGCACAGTTGTTGGAAGTCATAACAAAACATCTCATTCAAAATTTCAGCCAAATCGCATAAGAATTGTGCGCTCTAGCGGCTCAAGAAGTCAAGACCCCAGATCAGTTTATATGGCAGCTATATCAAAATGTGGACCGATGTAGCCCATTTACAATCCCAACCGACCTACACTAATAAGAATTATTTGTGCAAATTTTCAAGCGGCTAGCTTTACTACTTCGAAAGTTAGCGTGCTTTCGACAGACAGAAGGACGGACGGACAGACGGACGGACATCGCTAGTTCGACTTAAATGTCATGACGATCAAGAATATACATACTTTATGGGGCCTCAGACGAATATTTCGAGGAGTTGCAAACAGCGGTATTTCGAAAATTTGTTTGGGCTGTCTAATCTTCGATTATGCTCCGATTTGCGATTTTGCTGGATATAACTCAAAAATTTATATAAAAAAGTCCGCTTTAAGTCTACAATATCTTCACTCGCTTCGATGATATTCGACTTTAACTTTATTTTTTGAAATTTTGACCGAGATTGGCTTCGTAATAACAAGCTTTTGTTGAACTACAAGCTGTGTCTGATAGACTGGTTCCTTGGTTTAGGGAGATATACTCTGCTTGTATTAGCATGTCATATATACCTGTGGGATGGAGGGACACGAAGGTCATTTTCATTTCGAAAGCAGGAAGGACTTGCCACACGAAGGTGAAAGATTGTCGTCCCAGTAGTCTGTGATCCTTTATGCTGTAGACTTTTGAGAGGTTGATAGAAACATATCTTAAGGCAATGATCCCTGAAGATTGCTGTCTCGGCAGCAGCTTGCATAAAGTAAAGGCAAATCCACTGAAACAGCCCTTCATGACCTAGTCGACTACATAGAGGGTTCTCTCGTTGTCAAGGAATATACAATGGCAGCATTTCTTGCCATTAAAGGAGTTGGAGTTTCTAGGCATCAATCTTCAACTCCTATTAGGCAAGAACGTTTATTAGTAACTTACTTACTAAAAGATGCATTATAGCAGGATTGGGATCTGTAGATCTAAAAAGATGGGTCAGCAGAGGAACACCTCGAGGAGGTGTACTGTCTCCTCTACTTTGGAAAATAGCCATATTATTGTCTCTGGAAGAAACAGGTGTACAAGTAGTCGCGTATGCTGATGACGTGGCAGTTGCGGTTAGGGGAAAGTTTCCCAGCACTCTAAGAGATATACTTCAGGAAGCTCTACGTGCAACAGCAAAGTGGGCTACCGAAAGTGATCTGGGTATAAATCCGTGCAAGACAGAAGTAGTTCTTTTCAGCAGGGGATACCAGTTACCTACAGTGGCAAATGTCTCCTTGGGAAGAGAGAATGTTCCATTTACTGAAAGCACAAAATACCTGGGTGTTTTGCTGGACAGGAAATTTAACTTCAAATCTAACATTTTGACATTTTGAAAAGGGTAAGAAAGGCAACTCTTTCCCTATGCTTACTTGCAAGAGAGCCATTGGCAAAAGTTGGGGATTTAGTCCGCGCGTCATGCACTGAGTATATACTGCATTTGTCAGACCTATATTACTATATGGTGTTTTGGCCTGGTGGACGGCGTTTCCAAAGTCCACCTACTGTTCAATACTCAACCGGATCCAAGGGATGGCTTGTTTGTCCATCACAGCCGCACTGAGGTCGACACCATCTGATTCACTTAATTTAACGCGATATATTGTGCCCCAGGACATTGTGCCTCCTCAAATTACATCGATCACTGCCGTGAACTTTCTCATTGGTCATATGGCGGCTACGAACACTGTGTCATCCTTAATACAATATCCGATGTTCCAGGCAGTGTGGATTACACCCTACCGGAGCCCCCTTTTGATAAAAAGTACTGTACCACTATTATCGATACAATAGATTGGAATTACGATATCCCTGGTAACAGAAGTTACATAGACTTCTATACAGACGGCACTTCAAAAGTCCACCTAGTGTTCAATACTCAACCGGATCTAAGGGATGGCTTGCTTGTGCATTTGTACATATATACTGCATTTGTCAGACCTATAATACTATATGGTGTTGTGGTCTGGTGGACGGTGCTTCAAAAGTCCATCTACTGTTCGAAACTCAACCGCATCGAAAGGATGAGTTGCTTGTGCATCACAGCCTCACTGGGGACGACAACATCTGATGCACTGAATTAAATTCTACATCTAAAGCTTCTGGACACTGTGGCTGGACAAATTGTTGCTACCACTGCCTTGAGGCCAACGGAGCTTTCTCTTTGGTCATGTGTCGTCTATGTGTCTACTACATATGTCTACTATGTTATCCTTGATACAATGTCCGATGTTCCAGGCAGTGTGGATTACACCCTACCTGAGCCGCTTTTTGATAAAAAGTACTGTACCACTATTACTGATAGAACCGATTGGAACTACGATATCCCTGGTAATAGAAGTTACATAGATTTCTAGACAGATGGTTCCTAACTAGACGACCAGGTGGGTTTTGGGGTGTACTCTAAAGTTCTAGTACTGGCCATATCGAAAAGGTTACCCGACCACTGCAGTGTGTATCAAGCGGACATCCTTCCAATTAAGGAAGCGGAGAAATGGCTAAGATATAATGTCATTATGACGATTGGCATAAATACCTTCTCAGACAGCCAGGCAGCCATTTAATCCCCGAAGAACACAAAAACTGCTGTCGACTGTCGCAGATCTCTCCACAAGATGGCTGAACAGTTCAAAATTCACTTGTTCTGGCTGCCAGGCCACAGAGTTATCGCAGGGAATTGTTAAGCGGATGAGCTTGTGAGACTAGGAACTATCCTACACATTCTAGATATACTGGAATCTGTGAGTACGCCTCTAGCGCCATATAAGCTAAATTTTCAGGATCAGGCCCGAAGGACAACGAATGATAGATGGCCACAAAGAGGGAGCTGTGGGCATTCCAAAACTATGTGGCCTAATCTGGACTTTAAGAGGTCTACTGCTTTGCTGTCAGTGCCTAGAAACGACTTCTTAGTCATTGTTTCCGTCATGACAGGTCACTGTCTAATCGCAAAACATGCTGACAGACTGAAGGCTGCCAGCAACCTACACATTCCAGGGAAACTGAAATCTGTGAGTACGCCTTTAGCGACATATAAGCTAAATTTTCAGGATCAGGCCCGAAGGACAACCAATGATAGATGGCCACAAAGAGGGGGCTGTGAGCATTCCAAAACTATGTGGCCTAATCTGGTCTTGAAGAGGTCTACTGCTTTGCTGTCATTGTCTAGAACAGACTTCTTAGTCACTGTATCCGTCATGACAGATCACTGTTGAATCGGAAAACATGGTAACAGACTGAAGGTTGCCAGCAACGACTTTTGCAGAAGCTGTGAGGACATCGAAGATGAAGAGACTACAGAACACCCTGTGAGTGTGTGTCCCGCACTGACAGTCAGAAGGAATTCCACTTTAGGTTCTCATTTCATTGAGAATCTGTCTGATTTTGCGGATGTAAACATTCGCAAGTCGTTGAGCGACCTGGATCCTGTGGTATCACAATGGCCGAAAACGTCTAAGTGAATCTGAAGGCAGACTGCCACTTAATAATAACCTACACTAACCTATTCCTAACGGAAGTCACCGTAGCGCAGAGGTAAGCATGTCCTCCTATGACGCCGAACGCCTGGGTTCGAATCCAGGCGAGACCATCAGAAAAAAATTTTCAACGGTGGTTTTCCCCTCCTAATGCTGGCAACATTTGTGAGGTACTATGCCATGTAAAACTTCTCTCCAAAGAGGTGTCGCACTGCGGCACGCCGTTCGAACTGGGTTATAAAAAGGAGGCCCCTTATCATTGAGCTTTAACTTGAATCGGACTGCTCTCATTGATATGTGAGAAGTTTGCCCTTAATTCTTAGTGGAATTTCCATGGCAAAATTTGCAATTTGCAACCTATTCCCTTAGTAATGCTAACTACATTTGTGATATGTCCTGCCATTTTAAAACTTCTCTACCAAGTGACGTCGCCATGCGTCACCCCTTTTGGGCTCTGCATAAAATGGAGGCCTCTTGTCCTGGAGCTAAAATTTTGATCGGACTGCACTCATTGATATGAGAGAGGTATCGTCTGGTCCTTAATGGAATGTTCATGGGAAATTTAGTATATAATATTTAGTGAGATGCATTGTATTTGATACTCATTTTGACTTAGGCCATTTTGCCAAGGGATCTATTGTTTTGTTATAAATTTTAAATGAAACTCAATAATGCAATGCATAAACAAAAATCAAATCACCAAGCAAACAAATACCATCTACACATTTTTATATGCATGTGGGTAGGTTTTGTGATAATAGCCACATGGGGCGTATAAGTGTTGACGGATGATGGCCCATAACGTATACGCCCAATTGGTAGAGTGCTCATAACGAAGCTTATGTGTAAATGTAAGTTATTTCTTACTCTCCATTGACTAATGCATATTTTATACATCACACCACATCATGGATACGAGTATTTTTACATATTTCTGTATTTGCAGTGATAATGGCCACAACGGTTGGCATGATACTGGTACTTATTTAAATTTTTATAAATATTTTGAGATTTTTATCAATTTTTCATTGCTGTGGGGTTGTTTGTTTTCACCTGCCCTCAACACTTTTTGTGGTTAGATATGATAGCAAAGCATGTTTAATTTTTAGCTATTCTAGAAAGAGAGTTATAGGATTTTAGATGGTGTATTATTTAATGAAAAACACATATTTAACAGATAAGTTGTCCTTATGTTGCATTTTGTTAGAAATCTCCCATCTTATGGCTATTTTGTAACTGCTACTGGTATTGCAGTGAGTTCATTCGTTTTTCTTTTTTTTATCTATAGTCCCTTATGCTTTTTTGTCAATTTGGTAAAGAGTTTGGTATATCATATTCTCTATCGCATCAGTGGGTTATTTTAAGCCTCTAGACATCTGACCCAAATATGGTGCAGATCGGACTATATTCAGATATAGCTGCCATATAGACCGATCTGCCGATAATGGGTCTGAAGACCATAGAAGCTTTATTTATTACCCGATATCGCTGAAATTTCAAACAGTAGGTTATTTTAAGCCTCCCGACACCTGACCCAAATAAAGTTCAGATCGGACTATATTTAGATATAGCTGCCATATAGACCGATCTGCCGATAAGCGGTCTGAAGCCAATAAAAGCTTTATTTATTACCCGATTTCGCTGAAATTTGAAACAGTGGGTTATTTTAAGCCTCCTGACATCTGAACTAAATATGGATCAGATCGGACTATATTTAGATATAGCTACCATATAGACCGATCTTCCGATAAAGGGTCTGAAGCCAATAAAAGCTTTATTTATTACCCGATTTTGCTGAAATTTGCATCAGTGGGTTAATTTAATCCTCCCGACACCTGATCCAAATATGGTTCAGATCGGACTATATTTAAATATAGCTGCCATATAGACCGATCTGCCGATAAGGGGTCTGAAGCCAATAAAAACGTTATTTATTACCCAATTTTGCTGAAACTTGAAACAGTGAGTAGGATAAGACCTCCCAATATCCGACCTAAATATGGTTCTGATCGGACTATATTTAGATATAGCTGCCATATGGACCGATCTCCCGATAAGGGGACTAAAGCCCATAAAAGCTTTATTTATTACCCGATTTCGCTGAAATTTGAAACAGTGAGTTTTTCTAAGCCTCACGATATCCGACCTTAATATGGTTCAGATCGTTTTATAATTGGACATATCTGCCATAAAGACCAATAGTTTGTTCTACAAAATTGAATAGTGGCATAAATATTAGACCACTCAATGTCCGTGCCGAATTTGGGTGCTTAAGTTATCCAATTTTCACTGGATTGTGACGAAATGGGGTTTAAATATACATACCCGAGGTGGTGGGTATCCAAAGTTCGGCCCGGCCGAACTTTATGCCTTTTTACTTGTTTACATTATGTTAAACATGTTTTTTCATACCCACCCCCTAAGCAATGAGGTGATTCCATCATTCGGTTTGCAACATTTCGAAATATGCATTTCCGACCCAAAAAAGAATACATTTACATTCTTGATCTTCGTAGATGTCTACGAAAATCCAACCATATCGTTCAGTCTGTTGAAATCACTCAACAGTCTATAACGAAGAAAAAGAGTGATTAGTTCGGTCGGGCCGAATCTTATATACCCTCCACCATGGATCGCATTTGTCAAGTGCTTTCAATCACTTCTTCAATTATATATGAACTACAATACATCAAGTAATAGATCGATAAAGATCGTACTTGTCATGGCTCTTAGAAGTCATAGAAAAACACCAACTCCAAATTTCAGGCATACCAAGTAACAATTGGCCGCCCTCCAGAGGCTCAGAAAGTCAAATTGGAAGATGGGTTAACATGACAGTTATATCAGTTTATGAACCGATTTAGACCATACTTGTCTCAAGGAGTCAAATCTGTAGATCGATTAATATGGTGGCTATATCAGGTTGTGGACTGATAAAGGCCATATTAGGCACAGTTGTTGAAATTCATACCAAAACGATATGTGCAAAATTTTAAAATGGATAAGAATTGTGCCCTTTAGAGGCTCAAGACAGCTTTATCAGGTTATGAACCGATTCAGGTCATACAGTTGTTGGCAGTCATAACAAAACCACGTGTGCCTAATTTTTGCTAAATCGGATATGAATTGCGCCCTTTAGGCGCCCAAGAAGTCTAATCGGGAGATAGGTTTATGGCAGCTACATCAGGATATAAACCATTTTTGACCATACTTCGCACAAGTATAAGAAGTCATATCAAAACACCACGTGCAATTTTCAACTACATCGGAGAAGAATTACGCCCTCTAGAAGCTCAAGAAATCAAGACCTAAGATCGGTTTATATGGCAGCTATGTTAAAAAATGGACCGATTTAGTCCATTTACGATTCCAACCGATCTACACTGATAAGAAGTATTTGTGAAAAATTGAAAGCGCCTACCTATACTCCTTCGAAAGTTAGCGTGCTTTCGCCAGACGAACAGACGGACTAGACTAGATTGCTAGATCGACGGACTAGGCAACATCGAAATGCCATAGCTATCAAAAATATATATACTTTATGGGGTCTTAGACGAATATTTCCAGGTTTTACAAACGGAATGAGGAAATTAGTATGCTCCCATCTTATGGTGGAGGGTATAAAAATATGTATATTTAGCTGGACCGGTGCACAGACAATTGTTTTTACAAAAATCAGATTAATTTGGAAGATGGTCTACATCGGGCTACATATTGATATAGCCCCCATATAGACCGATATGCCTATATGGGGGCTATTTGGTACTTTCTGTACAGATGGAGCTAAAGGTCTAAAATTTGGCATGTAGATACAACTTGCCCAAAAAGTAATTGCGGATTTTTTAAAAGAAAGTAAATGCATTTTTAATAAAACTTAGAATGAACTTTAATCAAATATACTTTTTTTTACACTTTTTTTCTAAAGCAAGCTAAAAGTAACAGCTGATAACTGACAGAAGAAAGAATGCAATTACAGAGTCACAAGCTGTGAAAAAATTTGTCAACGCCGACTATATGAAAAATCCGCAATTACTTTTTGGGCAACCCAGTATGATGGGTGACTAAATGATCTATTCAAAATTTGTACATTTTCGTACCAAAATTGGTACCATTTGGTACTTTCTTTACAGATGGAGCTAGAGATCTGATATTTGGCATGCAGCTATAACTAGCGGAATCAGGCCACCGGTCTGATATTTGGCATGCATGTACAACTAAGTAAAATATGTTGGGTGTCTATGATTTTTTTACTATTCGTATATTTTGGTACCAATATTTGTACCATTTGGTAATTTCTGCGCATATGAGGAGGCTAGAGGACTAAAACCTATAGCCTCCTCATATATTAATATATATATATTAATCATAATTTAGTACAATTCGAACATTTTAGTACCAAAATTGGTACTTTTTGGTGCTTTCTTTATAGTCCATACTGAATATTTGGTACTTTCTTTATAGGTCCGAAATTTGACATTTAGGTACTACTATGAAATGATAGATGACAAAGCAATTATCTATTTTGTTGGTTTCAAAATTAGTACCATTTTGTACTCTCTGTTCAGATGGAGCTTGAGGTCTGAAACTTGACATGTAGGTACAATTAAGAAATATATAATGGTTTACTAAAGCTTCTTTTAAAAATTGGTATTTTTTGTGGTATTTGGTATTTTGACATGTATGTATACTAAGAAATATATAATGGGTGGCAAAATGATGTTTTTCACCATTCGCACATTTTGGTACCAAAATTGGTACCATTTGGTACTTTATTCCTAGATAGAGCTAGAGGTCTGAAATTTAGCATGTAAGTACAACTAAAAAAATATATGATTGGTGACTAAATTATCTATTAAAAATTTATACATTTTGGTACCAAAATTGGTACCATTTGGTACTTTCTTTACAGATGGAGCTAGAGGTCTAAAATTTGGCATGCAGGTACAACTAGGGAAAATATGATAGGTGACTAAATCATATATTCACAACTCGTTCATTTTGGTACCATTTGGTACCTTCTTTACAGGGCTCCAAAGAGCCCTTTCTTAACCCCCATTGTATGGTGGAGGATTTAAGACAAAATTGGTAAATAGGTTTATTTTTTTCGTACATAGTATATTGTATTTCGCTTTCCTAAATTTATAACCTTATTGCTTTTGACTTTCTGTTGTATAAGCACAGACACATACTCGTTTATGGCATAAACTAAACTCTCAATCAAACATGTCAGCATGTGCGTGTGTTTTTAAGTGTGTGATTTTTTTTCTTTTTCGTTTTGTTCACGTGAGAGGGCACCCCGGAAACTCAGCTGTGAGATGTGGGTATGATTGATAGGTAACAATAAGTCTTGACTTGGCAAACAACAATTTGATTTAAAAAACTCTCGTTGTTGTTATTGTTGTAGCAGTCATTATATCCGCTTTATCGTTGCTAAGCCATGGAATGGAGAAGGGAAATTTAACATTTATAATATGGTCACATAGCAAAGATAACTTTTAAAATCGAAATGAAAAATGAAAAAACACCAAAAATAAATTATGAAATCCTACAAATGATTTATCTAAAAACTTTTTTCTCCATACGTGTATTGTGAGTGCAATACATAAAAAAAATATTTATGTGATTACACAAGTTCTTTGGAATCGATTTGTTAATATTTGGCTGTTAGGAGTTAAAATCAAAAAAGCAGAAAGACATTAATCTAAAAGTTCTGGTATTTGATTAGGGAGAGAGAGAAAGAGAGAAAGAGAGAGAGAGAGGCGAAGATAAGAAACGAGGGTAGTTTGAATGGGCCCAACTGCTACGAACCAATTCAAAGTGGATTGTATGAAAGCTTGAGCAAGGGATAGAAGACTGTATTTCCGTTGGTGTTTTGGCAGGCGAAAAATTCACTCAATTTTAGTGTTCCCGTATGTTCCCGTACACTGCAGCACTTCTATGGTACAGGGTATTATAACTTAGTGCATTTGCTTGTAACACACAAAAAGAAGAGAGACAGACCCATTGATATGTATACCGATCGACTTTCTGATTCGATTTAGCTATGTCCGTTTGTCTGTCTGTCTGTCCATGATAACTTGTGTGCAAACTACAGGTCGCAATTTTCATCCGATCGTCTTCAAATTTTGGCATAGGAATGTTTTTCGGCCTAGAGACGAAGCCTATTGAAATTGAAAAAATCGGTTCAGATTTGGATATAGTTCCCATATATATGTTCGTCCGATTTGCAAAAATTCAGCTATAAAATGGTCATTTGTAAACCGATTCTCTCGAAATTTCGCAGGTAGAATTTTCTCATGACTCTCGAGATTAGTGGTGAATTTCATAGAAATCGGTTCAGATTTGGATATAGCCTCCATATATATGTTTGTCTGATTTGGAGTAATACAGCAATAAAATGGTCATTTGTCAACCTATTCTCTCGAAATTTGGTAGGAAGGATTTTCTTATGACTCTCGATATCACTGGTAAGTTTTATAGAAATCGGTTCAGATTTGGATATAGCTACCATATATATGTTCGTCCGATTTGGAGTAATACAGCAATAAAATGGTAATTTGTTAACCGATTCTCTCGAAATTTGGTAGGAAGGATTTTCTCATGACTCTCGATATTCGTGGTGAATTTCATTGAAATCGGTTCAGATTTGGATATAGCTCCCATATAAATGTTCGTCCGATTTGCAGAAGTGCAGCAATAAAATGGTCATTTGTAAGCCGATTCTCTCGAAATTTGGTAGGAAGGATTTTCTTATGACTCTCGATATCACTGGTAAGTTTTATAGAAATCGGTTCAGATTTGGATATAGCTACCATATATATGTTCGTCCGATTTGGAGTAATACAGCAATAAAATGGTCATTTGTTAACCGATTCCCTCGAAATTTGGTAGGAAGGATTTTCTCATGACTCTCGATATTCGTGGTGAATTTCATTGAAATCGGTTCAGATTTGGATATAGCTCCCATATAAATGTTCGTCCGATTTGCAGAAATGCAGCAATTTGTTAGCCGATTCTCTCGAAATTTGGTAGGAAGGATTTTCTTTTGACTCTCGATATTACTGGTAAATTTTATGTTCTATGTGTTCGTCACATTTTGGGTATTCTTTTGCCATTTGTCAACCGCAGTTATTACATTTTGAACATATTTGCTTTGCTCGAAATTTTATACAGTAATTTTAATAACCTATCTGAATACATCCGCCGAGGTCCATCAAAATTCGTTCCGAATTAGATATAGCCCCATTTTTGTATTTATAGGGTAGGTGTAGGGTATTATAAAGTCGGCACCACCCGATTTTTGCCTTTCCTTACTGGTTTTTTGATAGAGTTTAAGTAAGAAAAGCTGCAAGTTAGATGCTCACCTGGTGGAGGTTGGTGTAGACAAGAGATAGACTTAGAAGATTCTGGGATAGGCTGAATAAGGTCTCAGAGTACCTTGCACCGAGGCTAATATTAGATAAGATCGTTAGGATCGCTTTCTCATTAGATTAAATCGGGAAGCAGATACTTTGTTTGAGGACGATGGGAACTCGATCTTCACAGATGGCAGAACTCATGGATTGGATTGAGCAGAACTCTAGACGGGATTGAGTGCCTTCATGATAACCGTGTATTGCTGAGATTTCCGGACGAGTTTGCCTTAATCTAGACTAAGATCTGTGTTGTTGTTGTGTTGTTCTATCTTTCGTCTGCTTGATTCTGTTGAGTGTCCAGAACCAAACTCTGCGACTAAGATGGGGTGCATCCACAGGGATCTGGGTCTGAGTCGAGTGGGTCTGGCCGGGAAGTTAAACAGGTGATGTGCATCGTGCGGGCCCTAGTTAGGTTAGGTTAGGTTGAAAAGAGGGTGCAGATATTAATCCGCCCCATGCCACTATGGGCATACACCTAAGCCAGTAATCGGCTTGTTGTGCGCTCTAAAAACTACAAAGTAACCTCTTAAAAGAAAATTTTAAGTTATGAATTCCGTGCTATTTACAAAAACCTTAATTGTTTTTGAATGCCACTCTCCTATGTTGGTTCATGTCTGGTATTGTGTCTCAACCTAAGTACCGGTATCTGTTGGACGCAAAAGCCGAGCAATGACAAAATAAATGCTCCAACGTCTCATCATCTTCCCCGCATGCTCTACACATGCTATCATTTGCCGCACCGCTTAAGTGAGCTCGTAGTTCTATGTGTCCCGTTATGATACAAATAGCTATACTAACCTTCTTCTTGCTACCTTTCAGTAATAGCCTCGTTTTCTCACGATCTGGATCCCCCCATAGGATATTCGCCATCCTACCGACCGTTTCGCTGTTCCACAATGTTGCATGCGCATTCGTCGCCCACTCCCTTAACTCGGACTGCGTCGACCCGTAAGGCTTCCGGTTAACCAAATTTATTGACAGCAGTCCTCTGGCCTTCACCGCTAAATCGTCTGCCTTTTTATTTCCCCTTACTCCGTTATGGCCCGGCACCCAAACGATGCGGATTTTCCCATCCTTAGAGAAGGCGTTAATCACCTTCTTACACTGAAAGACTGTTCGTGATCTTACCGTCCTGGTTGTTATAGTCCTTATGGCAATTTTACTGTCGGTAAAGATGTTCAGACTCGTCGTCCTCGCGTTAGCACCACACCACCTCATGCATTCCGTGATCGTCCGGATCTCCGACTGCAGGACCTTATTATGGTCAGGCAGTCTAAAACAGATCTCAATCCCTGGGATCTGTAAACCCCCATGTGTAAACCCCCAGGCCCACTCTGTCCTCTAGCTTTGATCCATCCGTGTAACATGATCTTCCAGATGGCAATACTAGAGTTTCGTCAATCCAAGACTGTGCTAAGGATGGTTCAAATCGATTCATTATCTGATATAGCTGCTATATAAAACGATCTTGGGTCTTGACTTCTCGAGCTTCTATTGTGCGCAATTCTCATACGGTTTGGCTGAACTTTTGCATGATGTCTTTTTATGCGACTTCCAACAAGTGTATCAAGTATGGTTCAAATCGGTCCATAACCTGATATAGCTGCCATATAAACCGATCTTGGGTCTTGACTTCTTGAGCCAATAGAGGGCGCAATTCTCATCCGATTTTGCTGACATTTTGCACGACGTGTTTTGTTTTGACTTCCAACAGCCGTGGACCAATTCGGTCCATAACCTGATATAGCTGCCATATAAACCGATATGGCATCTTGCATTCTTGAGCTTCTAGAGGGCGCTATTCTTAACCGATTAGGCTGAAATTTTGCACGTGGTGTTTTGTTGTGACTTCCATTAGCAGTGCCAGGTATGGCTTAAATTGGTTCATAACCTGATATAGCTGCTATATAAAACGATCTTTGATCTTGACTTCTCGAGCCACTAGAGGGCATGAGTACACTGTTGAGAAAATTTGTTAATCGAAAAAATATGTTCAGCGAGGAAGCTCATTTTTGGCTCAATGGGTACGTAAATAAACCGAATTGTCGATTTTGGGGTGAAAATCAGCTAGAAGCAATGCAAGAGCTAATGGGCTGGTGGTTTATGGTCTGGTGACATCATTGGACCGTACTTCTTCAAAGATGATGCGAACCGTAACGTAACTGTGAATGGTGAGCGATATCATGAGATAATATCCAACTTTTTTTGCCCAAAATGCAAGAGCTGGACTTTTAGGACATGTGGTGCCACATGCCACACAGCACGATGGCATGGACTTATTGAGTGGCAAATTCGGTGAACATTTTATTTCACTTTCGGAACTGGTCTATTCTTTGACTATTTTAGACTATTTTTTGTGGGGCTATGTTAAAGCTCATGTCTATATGTCAATTTACGTATTGGAAGACAACATTGAAGCATTTAATCGTAAGAAATCGTAAGAAATTTTGTGCTCTGTTAACAAAATTTGTTAATCGAAAACTTATGTTCAGCGATGAAGCTTTTTTTTGGCTCAATGGGTACGTAAATAAGCAGAAAGATCAGTCAGAATCATTGCAGGAGCTACCAATATATCCAGAAAAAGTCTCAGTTTGGCGTGGCTTATGGGCTAGTGGCATCATTGGACCGTACTTCTTCAAAAATGATACGAACCGTAACGTAACTGTGAATGGTAAGCGCCATCGTGAGATGATATCCAACTTTTTTTTGCCCAAAATGCAAGAGCTTGACTTGTAGGACATATGGTTTCAACAAGACGGTGCCACTTGCCACACAGCACGATGGCATGGACTTATTGAGAGGCGAATTCGGTGAACATTTTATTTCACGTTCGGGTCCGGTCTATTTTTTGACTATTTTAGACCATTTTTTGTGGGGTTGTGTTAAAGCTCATGTCTATACCTCAATTGACGTATTGGAAGACAACATTGAAGCATTTATTCGTAAAATACTGTCCGAAATGTTCGAAAAAGTGTGTCAAAGTTGGATTAAGCGGATGGACCATTTAGGGAGCAGTCATGGTTAACATTTGCATGAATTAATCTGCAAATATTAAATTATATGGACCGTACTATAGATTCAAATAAAGATTTCAAGCATTTTTCTGAATTCTATGTGCTTTTTTTAACTTTCCTATAGTTTTTAAAAAATCACTCTTTACATCAAAAATTGCAAAATCTTCGCTGTAAAAACTCAAGAATTTCAGCTGTGAGAAACATGCCTGTAATGAATTTCTTTTTTCACCTCTCTCACTCTCACTCTTTCTCTCTCTACCTCATAGTTTCCTTTTGAAAGCGTAATGCCATTATCGGCACACGCAACGTATACAACTGTGTCTTTGTGTGTATATTAAAGTAGAAAATGTGCCTGTAAGTGTGTTTCAATGTACCATATACATAGGTCCTTGGCGACGTTTGTGAATGAATGTGTTTTTTCTTTCGTTTTTTGTTTTTTTGAATTAGGAGTATGGGATAAAAACGTGCTGAAAAATATTCCATAGACAGATCTGGCTTACTATGAATGCCTGCAAGTGTGCGTATGTGGGTGTTTGTCTAGAATATGAAGTGAAATGTAAGACCACCACAGATGGAGCATGTGTCTATACCATGGGATATAATCAAACGGATTTTTTCTCTACTTTTTTTGTTTCTTTTCTTTCCTCTCAAAGGAATGTGCGTCATTTGACAGTTGTTGTTGTTGTTGTTTCTGTTGTTGCTATTGCTGTTGTGATTATAATTTTTCACTTTCTTTGGTATTCTCTCAAGTCAGGCAAAGATTCACATGTTGTTGCAGCCATGGCCGCAACCAGCACAAGCTACCAATTTAATGTAAACATCCATTCATATCGACCTACTCATATTTACATGATGGTGCGTAATATTTTTTCTATTGTTATTATTGTTGTTGTTTAATTTGTTTCTGACGTCCATATTTAAAGGTTGAAAAAAAGTCTTTGTTGAGTTTTTATGTTTTGCTTTCTTTTTTTTTCGTTCCAAAAGTCCACACAAAGAAAAAGGACAGTTTTGTAGAGCTATGGCTGAGATTTTTCAAAATTTATGACTTTAATTTATTGGCAATTTGGCTATTTTAATTTTACTTTGTTGTTTTTTTCTCCACAGTATATTTCACATATAATTTATATATGATGGGATTCCGGGGGATCAATGATAAATCTTACATTGAATACATGGTCAAAGCTTTTAAATGAAAATATATGTAAGCCATAATCTTAGGTGAGGTAACTATTGTCACATCAGTGTAAATCAGCAATACCATGAGCTAAGTTTCGTTGATTGAAAATTGTCATAGATTCAATACGATGTTATGTCTGAAACGGACCCGACATTAACAGGCTTTGTCTGAGCTTCATTCACATTTCCACTTTAAAGTTTGACAATGTGATATGTTCTTTGATCACAAAAATACAAGGACATACAAAAGGAAGAGTAGTTTTAGTACCCTATCATATAAGGAAGGGTAGTTTTATACACTTTCAGTTGGTGATGGGGAGTTTTATTACCCTTTCCCTTTGGGAATTGTAGTTTAAGAACCCATTCCCTTGCTAAAGGATAGTTTAAGTATCCTTTCCCTTAGAGAAGGGAAGTTTTAGTACTCTTTCCTTTGATGAAAGATAGTTTCCCTTAGATAAAGGTAGTACTATTATCTTTTCTCTTGGTGAAGAATAGTTTAAGTACCCTTTCCCTTGGGGAAGGTTAGTTTTAGTTACCTTTCCCTTGGTGAAGAACAGTTTAAGTACCTTTCCCTTGGGGAAGGGTAGTTTTAGTAACCTTTCTCTTTGGGGAAGAGTAGTTTTAGAACCATTTTCATTGGAAAAGAACAGCTTTTGAACCTTTTCCCTTAGTTTTAGTACCCTTACCCTTGGGGAAGTGTAGTTTTAGTACCCTTTAACTTGGGGAAATGTAAAGGGTAGTTTTAGTACCCCTTACCTTGGTGAAGGGTAGTTTTAGTACCCTTTCCCTTGATGTAGGATACTTTAACTACCATTTCCCTTGGTGAAGGGAAATTTTTGTACCCCCGACCTTGGTGAAGGATAGTTTAAGTACACCTTCCTTTATGGAAGGGTAGTTTAAGTACACTTTTCCTTGGGGAAGAATAGTTTTAGTACCCTTTCCCTTGGCCAAGAAGAGTTTTTGTATCCTTTCCCTTGGCGAAGAACAGTTTTAGTACCCATTCCCTCGGTGAAGGATAGTTTTAGTACCTTTTCCCTTGGGGAAGAGTAATTTTTGTACCCTTTTAATTGGGGAAGAGTGGTTTTAGTACCTTTTTCCTTGGTGAAGGGTAGTTTTAGTATCCTTTCTCTTGGGGAAGGGTAGTTTAAGTATTCTTTCCCTTGGTAAAGGGTAGTTTTAGTACCCCTTACATTGGCGAAGGGTAGTTTTAGTACCCTTTTCCTTGGTAAATGGTAGTTTTAGTACTCTTTTCCTTGGTAAAGGATAGTTTTATTACCCTTTCCTATGGTGAAGAGTAGTTTTAGTACTCTTTCACTTAGAGAATGGTAGTATTATAATCCTTTCCCTTGGATAATAATTGATAATTAATAATTAATTTAAACACCCTTTCCAGTGGTGAAGGGTAGTTTTAGTACCCTCTCCTTTGATGAAGGGTAGTTTTGGTACCCTTTCCCTTTGAGAAAAGTAGTATTATTATCCTTTCTCTTAGAGAAGTGTAGTATAAATACCCTTCCCCTTAGGGAAGAGTAGTTTTAGTAACCTTTCCCTTGGTGAAGAATAGTTTAAGCACCCTTTCCCTTGGGGAAGGGTAGTTTAAGAAACCTTTTCCTTTTGGGAAGATTAGTTTCAGTGCCCTTTTCTTTGGAAACGAACAGTTTTGTACACTTTCCTCTGGGGAAGGGTAGTTTTAGTACCCATTCACTTGGGGCAGGGTAGTTTTATTACCCTTTTCCTAGGTGAAGGGTAGTTTTAGTACCCTTTTCTTGGTGAATGGTAGTTTTAGTACCATTTTCTTTGGTGAAGGGTAGTTTTAGTACCTTTCCCTTGGTGAAGGGCAGTTTTAGTACCATTTCCCTTGGAGAAGGGTAGTTTTTGTACCTATGACCTTGGTGAAAGATAGTTTAAGTACCAATTCCCTAAGGGAACGGTAGTTTAAGTATACTTTTCCATGGGGTAGAGTAGTTTTAGTACCCTTTTCATTGGGGAAGAAAAGTTTTAGTACTCTTTCCCTTGGTAAAGGGTAGTTTTAGTACCCTTTCCCTGGGTGAAGGGCAGTTTTGATACCCTTTCCCTTGGTGAAGGGTATTTTTAGTACCCCTTGCCTTGGGGAAATGTAGTTTCAGTACCCTTTCCCTTGGGGAAGTGTAGTTCTATTACCCTTTCCTTTGAGGAAGTGTAGTTTTAGTACCCTTGCCCTTGGGGAAATGTAGTTTTAGTACCCTTTTCTTCGAGGAAGGGTAGTTTTAGTACCCATTCCCTCTGGAAAGGGTAGTTTTCGTACCCTTTCCCTTGGGGAGAGGCAGGTTTAGTTCTCTTCCTTTGGTGAAGCGTAGTTTTAGTAACCTTTTCCTTGCGGAAGAGCAATTTTAGTAACCTAACCTTTGCGGAAGGGTAATTTTAGCAACCTTGCCTTTGAGGATGTGTAGTTTAAGAACGTTTCCCTTAGTGAAGCGTATTTTTAGTACCCTTTCCCTTGGTGAAGGATCAATGTCGATCAAAAACTGAGTCCTCAAATCTTTGGCCGACAGAACCTGGGAAAATGGACAAGGAAACCCTGTTGAAGACCTATAAGGCAATCGGGCGACCGGTGATAAACTATGCCGCCTCGATAGGGACCTGTCACAACTCGGCACTAAGGACCATCACTATCGGATCAGTATATAAGTAAATGAGAGACAGTGATTCGGTGTAATCTCTTCACCCAATACTTAGTTTCGGACAACTACAGAACACCCAAGGGAAGCCAACTGGAAGGAGTTCTGGGAGCATATGCAGTAGCTGGCATTTTATAGGGGACCTATATTGAAGGCAGGGATACTGGAGTTCACGGTTGGTCTTTTTACGGCGTGACTGAACGAAGCGATCATCCAAAACCTACCAGTCATGGTGGGAACTGTACTCTGGAAGTAAAGGTTGAGCTTTTTTAATAAGGCGAAGAGTGGGGGCTAAGATTAGAATCGTGAAGTCTTGGGAAGGTTCAATAAGAAGCCGAGGAGAATTGGATACTAGTGAAGCATTTTAGTTGCGCAAAATGCTCTCCAAAGATCCCCGTAGGCCAATCTGTCTAAGGAGGAAGGACAGAACTTTCACCGAGAGCAACCACAAGATTGTGAAACTTCTTATGGAGCGGCCACAAGAACGGCCTTTTCGGAGCACCACCGATTACATTGTCGACAGGGCGAAGACAGTGTGGACGAGTTTCACTTTTCAGCATTTAAATCGCCCAAATAGGACGGTAGCATTCCGGCACTATTGTAGGAATATCTTAGAATTCAGGACAAGCATGGCAGGATCCTACATAAAAGTAGGGCCTGGAAATACTAATGAATTAGGGCGAGAGACGGACTGACTCCGGAGAAATTCAGAGGAGCACAATACGCATACCTTTAGTGAGGTCGGTGGCGACGGCCCTCCACAAAGTGTTACGGGAAGATGAAGCTTCTCACCACTTGAATGGCGGCTTTCCAGGATACTTTTGGGGCATTTGTCAAGGGGAATGCCTCAGGGGGTGGGTGCTCTCGCCGATTCTCTGAATTATTTCGTCGTAAACAAAGTCCTAATGGATCTCAACACGGATGGTTTTTATAAGGATGTTGACTTGCTGGTGGTCCGAGGCATCTTCTTGTCGACGATCAGCTAGATTAAGGTGATGGAGAGATGAAGGTGAGGAAGAAGTTATTGACACCGGAGAAATTCAGTGGCGCTCAAAACGCATACCTTCAGTGAGGTCGGTGGTCACGGCCCTCCACAAAGTGTTAAGGGAAGATGAAACTTCTTTCCATTTGAATGAATTTTTCATGGCAGCTATCCAGGATACTTCGGGGCTTTTGTCAAGGGGAATGCCTTCGGGGGATGGGTGCTCTCGCCGAATCTCTGGATTATTTAGTTATAAACAAAGCCCTATTGGATCTCAACTTGGATGGTTTTTATGAGGATGTTGTCTTGCTAATGATCCGAGGCAAGTTTTTGCCGATGATTAGCTAGATCAAGGTGATGGAGGGAGGCACTGACACCGGAGAAATTCATTGGCGCACAATACGCATACCTTTAGTGAGGTCGGTGGCTAGGACTCTCCACAAAGTGTTAAGAGAAGATGAATCTTCTCTTCCCTTGAATGAATTTTTCATTGTGGCTATCCACAAAGTCCTATTGGATCTCAACTCGGATGGTTTTTATGAGAATGTTGTCTTGCTAATGATCCGAAGCAAGATGTTACCGAAGATCAGCTAGATCTAGATGATGGAGGGATGAAGGTGAGGGAGAGACTGACACCGGAGAAATTCAGTGGCGCACAATACGCATACCTTTAGTGAGGTCGGTGGCGACGGCCCTCCATAAAGTATTAAGGGAAGATGAAACTTCTCTTCATTTGAATGAATTTTTCACGGCAGCAATCCAGGATACTTTGGGGGCTTTTGTCAAGGGGAATGCCCCAGGGGGTGGCAAGATCCTGACGACGATCGGCTAGATCAAGGAAAGTTCACTGAGAAGACTATCGAGATTGGGCTGGTTAGTTTTCAAACAATGGTTTGAAAACTAACCAAAGGAAGGCAGAGCTGGTTCTTTCCCCTCGGAGATATAAGATACCAGATTTTAGACTTTTGTCTTTGGGCAGGCCCACTCTGCTGATATAGTAGAAGGCAAATTATCTGAACCGAGTCCTCGAAACTGCCTTGAAAGGTGAATACGGAGGAAAAAAACCGGAAGGCACTTTGGCGAACATTCTACTCCTGAAGTAAAATGTTTTGTTAAGACTTCCAACATTCATCGTAAATATCGTCCAAATCAGTCTATAATCTGGTATAGCTCCCATATAAACCCATCTTCCGACAAGCTTTTTAGTGCTCCTAGAAGCTTAAAATGGAACGTAAAGAAAAATTATGCCCTTCAACTATGTCCGAATTGTGTAAAATTTTAGCAGAAGTCATGGTGGTGGGTTATCAACACTCGGTCTGGCCGAACTTAGCACGTTTTTACTTGCTACTACTTCACTCACTTCCACCAATTCTTGGTAGGGTGTTACAAAAGGCCAATACTGGCCTCCGAATGAAATCAACTTTAAAATGTGTTAAACGTTCAACTTTTACCAAAAACAAATTCAAATCCATAATCGCACACAAATTAACATGGACAGACAGACAGACGGACAAAAATACAAAAAACAGAAGGACAGACAGATTTGCAGAGCTAAATCGAATCTGAAAATGATTCTGAGTGGATCCGTATACACGTCAATGGGCTTATATCTCTTCCTTCGAGGTGTTACAAACAAATGCAAATGCAAATTTGCCCATGAACATTCCATTAAGGAACATGGGCAAACTTCTCACATACCAATGAGTGCTCCATTTTATAACCGAGTCCGAACGGCGTGCCACAGTGCGACACCTCTTTGGGGAGAAGTTTTTATATGGCTGTCATACCAAATGGTACATTACTTCCCAAATGTCGCCAACATTCGGAGGGGATAACCACCGCTGAAAATTTTCAAGATGTTCTCGCCAGGATTCGAATCCAGGCGTTCAGCGTCATAGGCAGACATGCTAACCTCTGCGCTACGGTGACATCCACAAACAAATGCACTTAATTAAAATATCCTGTAGCTCAGTAGAGTCATGCAATTCTTAACCACAAAATAAGGTAATACCATTGCTTTACTATGACATGCACATATTACCAATTCCTATTCAATATTTATCGGTTCGATGGTCTTTACATTTCGTATAATTCAAGATCGTCGAATGGAAAAGTTCATTATTGATTTAATCCTATTGACCATGTTTACAATTTGCCAAAGGGATATGACAGCAGAAAAGGGGTTCGATGGCCCTTAGGGACAAAACAAAGTCGCTGACATCCTTCGATGACGATGCTCTGTTTTTGTGCTTTGTGTGCTGTGGTACTACTTCTATGCTTAAATGCTTTGGAGTTCATGCACCCGAATGTATCATTAATTCTCACTGTCAGCAGCTGTCTCCAATGGGTGTAGCAAAGTAATTGGAATTCAGTTAACTCCCATTTATTTCCCTCTTTGTCTAAATGTAGGCGTCGTGCATGATGATATTGGTACATTTGTGTGTGTGTGTGTGTGTATGAGAGAGAGAGAGTTGTTTTCGTATTTTATTTTCGGAATAGTGTGTATGTAGGAAAATACAGACATATAACGGTACAATGACTTTCTCTCTTTAGCACTATGGGAAAGGACCTATGTGTGTGTGTGTATGTGTAAACAAAGAGGATATAAAACAAAATACAATGAAAGAAAACTCGGTAATTATATTTTTGATTCCATTGGTACTTAAAGCCCACGCAAATAAAATAAGTAACACACCAACTGAGCTTAACCACAACATTAGGATTCATTGAAAAACTTTTGAGATATTTGGATATTTCAAAAATGTTTGGAAACTACTTTTATGTCATTAAATACGGGTTTTTTATGCTGGGAGTGCTTGTTGTTATCGACGGAACAAAGGGATTGTTAACGGTTCTTCTGATAGCAGGAGATTTTGACCTCGTTCTTATCCAGTAACCATGGGTGTGTGGAGGAATGGCTCGTGGACCAGGAGTTTGTGAATTTAAACTACTCAAGTGTGAGGGGAATGGGAGCCTGTATTCTTTCCAAGGCAGACGAAATGTTTATCTCGTTCCGTCGCTAATCACTGAAGATTCAATGGTAGCCAGCCTTGAAATTAATACATCTCACTACTGGCTGGGCTTTCCATATATGGCACAAGATTCGAAGATGCCACCTTCAGACCTTAGGTTGCTGATGGAAACCAATTCTGCAGGGAAAATGAGACTCGTTGTGAGGCAAAACACCAGATATATTGGGGTGAGCTGCCAATCTTATATATAAAAATCAATTTGGGTTTGTTTGTCGGATTGTTTGTTTGTTTGTGTGTTACTTAAAGACTTGAAAATGTCTGAACCGAAATTTTCACAGACACCATGATACCGTGGTGAAAATATGGTACTAAATTTTTTTGATATCTGAAGGGGCGCGGACCCTCCCCTTTACCCTAATTTTCAGAATCGCCATTGTTTGTTTGTTTGTGTGTTACTTAAAGACTCGAAAACGGCTGAACTGAAATTTCCACAGATATCACATAATGATCCCGTGGTGAAAATAGGTTACTAAATTTTTTGATATCTGGGGGGGGGGCGGACCCTCCCCCTTACCTTAATTTTCAGAAACGCCAGATTTTGGAGATGAGTGGTGCGATTTAAGCGAAATTTTGTGTGCTCTCATATAGTAACCTAAAAATATTGTAAAAATTCGGTATCTCAATTTCGGATGGGGTACCTAGGGGGACCGCCCCACCCTAAAACCTACCATACATATATTGAGACCAATCACGACAATATGCGACTCAAATGAAAGGTATTTAGGATAAGAAAACGTATCTGATTTCCAATTGTCGGAACAAGTGCTAGGGGGACCACCCCAACCCCAAAACACCCCTAAATCGGGCATAATTACCGACCATGGCAATAAGGGGCTCAAATGAAAGGTATTTGCGAGTAGAATACGAATCTGATATCTAAATGAGAGACCAAGTTTCTGGGGGTCCACCCCTTTCCCAAAACACCCCCCAAACAGGACTAATTTACTGACCATGGCAATGTGGGGCTTAAATAAAAGCTGTTTGACTGTAAAATGCAAATTTTTGCCCATGAACATTCAACTAAGGAACAGTGGCAAACTTCTCACATATCAATGAGTGCAGTCCGATTTTAATTTAAGCTGATTAGGGGCCTCCTTTTTATAGCTGTTATAGTTAACAGCGAGCCGCAGTGCGACACTGCATTGGAGAGAAGTTTTATATGGCATAGTATCTCACAAATGTTGCCAGCATTGGGAGGGGAAAACCACCGTTGAAATTTGGTTTTTTGATGGTCTCGCCAGGATTCGAACACTGGGGTTAAGCGTCATAGGCGCTACGGTGGCTTCCATTTGAGTGTATAATACGAATCTGATCAAATGTGGGACCAAGCGTTTGGGGGGCCGCCCCTCCTCAAAAACCTACCCCAAAGAGGACAAATTTACGAACATATCAATATGGGAATCAAATGAAAGGTCTTTGGGACTTAAGCACGAATCTGATTTCAATATTCGGCAAAATGTTTTTATGGCATCACCCCATCCCCCAGAACACCATCCAAATAGGAAGTATGTGCTGACCATTGCAATATTGGTTTTAAAAAAGAGGTATTTTAGAGTAGGACACGAATCTGATGTATTTTTTCAAGGCCGAGTTTCTGAGTGGTCACCCCATCCACCAAACCGGTCATGTTTGTCGACTAGTGAAATATGGGGCTGAAACGAAAGATATTTGGGAGTAGTAGTATCAACATTCGGCACCAACTGTCTAGGGAACGTCCCAACACCATAAAAACCCCCAAGTAGGACGTATTAGCTCGTCCTACTTGGGGATAAAAATGCGTCTTCAAGACAGTAGAGCTCGATGCTGATAGCTTTTAGGGTCCACACCCCAAACCGGACATATTTGCTAATTTTTGCAATAATGCAAATTTTGCCCATGAACATTCCACTAAGGCACAGGGGTAAACTTCTCATATATCAATGAGTGCAGTCCGATTCAAGTTTTAAGCTCAATGATAAGGGACCTCCTTTTTATAGCCGAGTCCGAACAACGTGTCGCAGTGCGACACCTCTTTGGAGAGAAGTTTTACATGGCTAGCAATAGGAGGGGAAAACCACCGTTGAAAATATTTTTCTGATGGTCTCGCCAGGACTCGAACCCAAGCGTTCAGCGCCATAGGCGGACATGCTAACCTCTTCGGGGATTTAAGGGATTTAAATTAAAGATATTTGGCATTAGAAAACGAATTTGATATCCAATTTCGAGGCCAATACCAATATGGGGTTCAAATACATGATGTATCGATATATGATAATGGAGATGCTGATATATTTTCAGGACTAAATGTTTGGGGGACAACCCCACTCACCAAAACACCCCCAAATCGGGCATATTTACCGACCATGTCGATGTGGGGCTCAAAAGAAAGGTATTGGGGAGTAGAGCATGACATTGATACCCAATTTCGGGACCAATTTTCTGGGGGTCTACCCCTTTCCCAAAATACCCCCCAAACTACAATTATTTACTAACTATTGCAAAGGGGGGCTCAGATAAAAGTATTTGGGACAATGTGGGACCAAAGCACCTCCCAAAGGGTAAAAATTTACCGATTTGCCAATATGTGGCTCACATGATAATAACCAATTTTTGGGTCAAGTGTTTGGGGGACGCCTAATCATATAAACTGTCCTTAAACCAATGGTAATTTAGGATTTAAATAAATGGTATTAGAGAAAAGAGCATGATGCTGATATTTTTTAGGGCCAAGTGTCTGGGACACCACCTCACCCTCCCAAAAAAAACCCTCTAAATCGGATATCATGAGAATATTGGGCTGAAATAAAGTCTTTTAAGAATGGAGTACATCTAACATCCAAACTTAAATGACATTAAACTCTCCGAGTAAAATTCGTAGTCCAATGAAGATCAAATGGTCTGAATCCCATTTGATCTGGTCTGAATCCCATTTGAAGGATATGCGACTAGTAAGTGTTGAAAGACCACAGGTTCTATGATACATTAGCTTCAGCCTTCGAGAAAGTACTGCAGAAGAGGTCGCTCGTCTAAACAGAAGAAAGGCGGATTGGGACAAGCCTCGGTACACATTCTGCACGGTTATCACCTCTAGACAAAAAGTGCAAACTGTGGAGGACATAGACTTAATGGTCAAGTGGATCAAGTGCGCGCTGAATGATTCGCTTAAGTCTGCATGTCCAAGAGACATTCCAAAGGGGCAAACAGCGACCGCCATAATGAACCCTAGAACTTGTATAGAAAACTGCAGCACCGTGGAGGATACAACCAAGGCCTTTAGGCTAAGGAAGATACTAGCCACTAAAGTTAGTACAATGTGTTATAAGCAAACACCAGAACTATTTATTGATGAACATTTCCCGGAAAACTTTCAAAAGGACAACGTGGCGCCAGAAGAGATTGTTACTGATATGCATTAGTTGGAGATTTTTGGGAGAATTGTATCTGAGTCAAAAATCCTTTGGGCGGAGAAAAGTTTCGACTTCTTTAAGTCGCCAGGCCCTGATGATGTATCACCGATTGAATTACAAGCTGTGACCGACAGACTGTTTCCTTGGCTTAGGGAGATATACTCTGCTTGTATCAGCATGTCGTATATACCTGGGGGATGGAGGAACACAAAGGTCATTTTCATTCCAAAAGTAAGACAACCGTACCTCACGAAGGCGAAAAATTTTCGCGACTGTCATATTTAACCCTAGAACTGGTAGGTCCTAGAAATGGTTACATGGAATTTTTCAAAAGAGCGAAATATACAAGGCCACCACACGATTGGAACATCTATAAGGCGGAACTAAGAAAGTAGAAGGACGAAGCAAAAAAAAAAACGTGCAGAAAAAAAACTTGGATAGAAAACTGCAGCACCCTGGAAGATACATTCGAGGCCTTTAGGCCAAGGAAGATATTAGCCACTAAAATAACTACAGTGTCTAATAAGCAAACACTGGAACTATTCATAGATACATACGCCCACTGAAAACTCTCCAAAGAACAACGTGGCGCCCGCAGAGGTTGTTACTGATATGCATTCGTCGAAAGTTGTTGGGTGTATTGTGTCTGAGTCAAAAATCCTTTGGGCGGAAAAAAGTTTCGACTTCTTTAAGTCGCCTGGCCCTGATGATGTATCACCGATTGAATTACAAGCTGTGACCGACAGACTGGTTCCTTGGCTTAGGGAAATATACTCTGCTTGTATCAGCATGTCGTATATACCTGGGGGATGGAGGGACTCAAAGGTAATTTTCATTCCAAAAGTAAGAAAACCGTACCTCACGAAGGCGAAAAATTTTCGCGACCGTCATATTTAACCCTAGAACTGGTAGGTCCTAGAAATGGTTACATGGAATTTTTCAAAAGAGCGAAATATACAAGGCCACCACACGATTGGAACATCTATAAGGCGGAACTAAGAAAGTAGAAGGACGAAGCAAACAAAAAAACGTGCAGAAAAAAAACTTGGATAGAAAACTGCAGCACCCTGGAAGATACATTCGAGGCCTTTAGGCCAAGGAAGATATTAGCCACTAAAATAAGTGCAGTGTCTAATAAGCAAACACTGGAACTATTCATAGATACATACGTCCACTGAAAACTCTCCAAAGAACAACGTGGCGCCCGAAGAGGTTGTTACTGATATGCATTCGTCGAAAGTTGTTGGGTGTATTGTGTCTGAGTCAAAAATCATTTGGGCGATGCAAAGTTTCGACTTCTTTAAGTATCCAGGCCCAGATGATGTATCACCGGTTGAATTACAAGCTGTGACCGACAGACTGGTACTTTGGCTTAGGAAGATATGTTCTGCTTGCATCAGCGTGTCGTATATACCTGGGGGATCAAGGGACGCAAAGATTATTTTCATACCAGCAGGAAAACCGTACAATACGAAAGCGAAAGATTTTCGCCCTATTAGTCTGTCATCCTTCATGATGATGACTATAGTCATGATTGGGCTATATTTGGATATAGCTGCCATATATACCGATCTCCCGATTTAAGGCCTTGGGAGCTTAAATGACGCATTTTTATACCCTGCACCACCACTGTGGTACAAGGTATTATAGATTTGTGCATTTGTTTGCAACGCTAAGAAGGAGAAGAGGTAGACCCATTGATAAGTATACGGATCGGCTTCGAATCACTTCCTGATTCAAGCTATGTCCGTCTGTTTGTCTGTCCATGTATTCTTGTAATCAAGGTACAGGTCGCATTTATTGTACGATTTTCACAAAATTTTGCATAAGTGTCTTTTGTGGTCCAATTACGAACGCTATTGATTTTGAAAAAAATCGGTCCAGATTTAGATATAGTTCCCATATATATCTTTCATCCGATGTGCCCTTTTAAAGCTATAGAAGCCACAATTTTGGTCCGATCCTTACAAAATTTGGCACGAAGTATTTTTTTTTACGACCCAAAAGGCTTGCAAAATTTTATTGAAATCGCTCCAGATTTATATATAGCTCCCATATATATCTTTCAACCGATGTGCCCTTTTAAAGCGGTAGAAGCCACAATTTTGGTGCGATCTCTACCAAATTTGGCATGAAATGCCAACGACGTGTGACGTCCCAATATGTGTGCAAAATTTTATCTAAATCGGATCAGATTTAGATATAGCTCCCATGCATAACTTTCGTCCGATTTGACCTATATAGGCTGTAGAAGGCACAATTTTGGTCCGATCTTAACAAAATTTGGCACGAAGTGCTTTTTGTGACGTCCCAATGTGTGTGCAAAATTTCATCTAAATCGGATCAGATTTAGATATAGCTCCCATATATAACTTTCGACCCATTTGACCTATAAAGGCTGTAGAAGGCACAGTTTTGGTCCGATCTTTACAAAATTTAACACGAAGTGATTTTTGTGACATCCCAATACGCGTGCAAAATTTCATCAGAATCGAATCAGATTTATATATAGCTCCCATGTATATTTTTCATCCGATATGGCTTTTTAAGGCTGTTGAAGCCACCATTTTGGTCCCATCCTTATAAAATTTGGCATGGAGCGATTTATTCAACGTCCTCATATGTGTGCAAAGTTTCATAAAAGTCGGTCCAGATATAGATATGGCTCCCATATATATTTTTCATCCGATATGGCCTTTTAAGGCTGTACAAGCCACAATTTTGGTCCCATCCTTATAAAATTTGGCATGGACCGTTTTATTCAACGTCCTCATATGTGTGCAAAGTTTCACAAAAATCGGTTCAGATTTAGATATAGCTCCCATATATATTTTTCATCCTATATGGCCTTTTAAGGCTGTACAAGCCACAATTTTGGTCCGATCTCTATTAGCGTTCTATTTATTGTCAGTAAATTGGACTCTTCGGCGTCCGGGCCGCATTTGATTCGGAGCGATACAGCTGTAATGGGTTCATAAATGTTCCATAAATCGAATGGATTTTCATCGGATTTTGACGAAATTTTGTTAATATAAACATTCGAGTTGGGGGTATCAACAGTTCGGCCCAGCCGAACTTTATGAATTTTTACTTGTTTTGCTTATTTTAGTGTTTCATTGTTTTTCAGGCTGAACTTTAGTGACCAGACATTTCGTTTTTGCCATTTTGCTGTCTCAAAAGCTATTTTTGCAATGTAATAGTATACCCTTTATTAAACTTAAAAAGCATGCTTGGTTTTTTGACAAAAAAACGAACACAAAGACTACTTGGAGTGACAAACCAGATGGTGATTTTTGTCATAAAATGTCACAAAAAATTGGTGTCTGACACACACAAAGTAGATAATGCCATTTTCAACTGCATTAAAATGTCCTGAAATGCCATTTTAATTTGAGCTGTAGGACAAAGACACAGAATCACAAATAAATGTGGGTAGCAAATTTTTGCGCTAATCTGCTGTGATGAGTACCATATTGTTGGCATTTTGAACAGAGAGTGAGCAATTAAAATGGGAAACACTTGGCAATGTATTTGGATAGGCGAGAAAATTAATTGTTCGATTGACAGAATGGACTATTACAAGACCGGTCCCAGAACTTTAAAAACTTCGTTAAAGTTGAAAAAATTTACTAATTTTTATATCCTCGATCATAGGATGGGTGTATACCAATTTCGTCATTCCTCGAAATATTTGTCTTAGACCCCGTAAAGTAGACATATTCTTGTTCGTCATGACAAGTCGATCAAGCCACACCTGTCCATCCGTCTGTCTGTCGAAAGTACGCCAATTTTCGAAGGAGTAAAGCTAGCCGCCTGAAATTTTGCACAAATACTTTTTATCAGTGTAGGTCGGTTGAGATTGTAAATGGGCCATATCGGTCAATGTTTTGATATAGCTGACATATAAACCGATCGTGGATCTAGTTCCAGTACAGTTGAACCCTCCAGCTCGCTTTTAAAAACACAACAACTTGCGAATCTTCACATCCGCTATATCATACAAGCGCTCAAAGAAATGAGAACCTAAAATGGAATTCCTCTGACTGCCAGTGCGTAATACACAAAGCAGGTTTTCTATAGTCTCCGCTTCTTCGACGTCCTCATAGCTTCTGCAAAAATCTTTACTTGCAACCTTGAGCCTGTCAACATGTATTCCGATAAGACAGCGACCTGTCATGACGGACACAATGACCGAGATGTCTGTTCAAGCCATTGACGGCAAAGCGGTAGACCTCTTCAAGTCTAGATCAGGCCACATAATTTTACAATGCTCACAACGCCCCCTTTTATGTCCATCTGTCATCCGTTGTCCTTCGGGACCGACCCTGAAGACTTAGCTATAGGCCGTCTGTCCGTCGAAAGCACGATAACTTTCGAAGGAGTAAAGCTAGCCGCTTTTGCACAAATACTTCTTATGAGTGTAAGTCGGTTGGGATTGTAAATGGGCCATATCGGTCCATGTTTTGATATAGCTGCCATATAAACCGATCTTGGGTCTTGACTTCTTGAGCCTCTAGAGGGCGCAATTCTTATACGATTTGGCTAAAATTTTACATGACGTATTTTATTATGACTTTCAACAACTGTGCCAAATAAGGTTCAAATCGGTACGTAACCTGATACAGCTGCCATATAAACCGATCTTGGGTCTTGACTTCTTAAGCCTCTAGAGGGCGCAATTCTTATTCGATTTGGCTGAAATTTTGCACGACGTGTTTCGCTATGACTTCCAACAACTGTGCCGAATATGGTTCAAATCGGTTTATAACCTGGTATAGCTGTCATATAAACCGATCTTAGGTTTTGACTTCTAGAGCCTCTAGAGGGCGCAATTCTTATCCGATTTGATTGAAATTTTGCACGAAGTATTTTGTTATGATATCCAACAACTATGCCCAGTATGGTTCAAATCGGTTCATAACATGATATAGCTGCCATATAAACCAATCTTGGGTCTTGCCTTCTTGAGCCTCTAGAGTGCGCAATTCTTATCCGATTGGAATGAAATTTTGCACGACGTGTTTCGCTATGACTTCCAACAACTGTGCCGAATATGGTTCAAATCGGTTTATAACCTGGTATAGCTGTCATATAAACCGATCTTAGGTTTTGACTTCTAGAGCCTCTAGAGGGCGCAATTCTTATCCGATTTGATTGAAATTTTGCACGAAGTATTTTGTTATGATATCCAACAACTATGCCCAGTATGGTTCAAATCGGTTCATAACATGATATAGCTGTCATATAAACCGATCTTGGGTCTTGACTTCTTGAGCCTCTAGAGGGCGAAAGTCTTATCCGATTGGAATGAAATTTTGCACGACGAGTTTCGCTATGACTTCCAACAACTGTGCAAAGTATGATTTAAATCGGGTTATAACCTGATATAGCTGCCATATAAACCGATCTTGGGTCTTGACTTCTAGAGCTTCTAGAGGGCGCAATTCTTATCCGATTTGAACGAAATTTTGCACAAAGTATTTTGTTATGATATCCAACAACTATGCCCAGTATGGTTCAAATCGGTTCATAACATGATATAGCTGTCATATAAACCGATCTTGGGTCTTGACTTCTTGAGCCTCTAGAGGGCGAAAGTCTTATCCGATTGGAATGAAATTTTGCACGACGAGTTTCGCTATGACTTCCAACAAATGTGCAAAGTATGGTTCAAATCGGGTTATAACCTGGTATAGCTGCCATATAAACCGATCTTGGGTCTTGACATCTTGAGCCTCTAGAGGGCGCAATTTTTATCCGATTTGAATGAAATTTTGTACGACGTGTTTTGTTATGATAGCCAACAGCTATGCCGAGTATGGCTCAAATCGGTACATAACCTGATATAGCTGCCATATAAACCGATCTTGGGTCTTGACTTCTAGAGCCTCTAGAGGGCGCAATTCGAATCCGATTTGGCTGAAATTTTGCACATGTTCTTTTCTTTTTCTTTTATCCTTTTTTTTGCCTAAGAAGAGATGCCGGGAAAAGAGCTCGACAAATGCGATCCATGGTGGAGGGTATATAAGATTCGGTCCGGCCGAACTTAGCACGCTTTTACATGTTACTTGTCACTGTTTTCGTGTCATTTGTTATGGATTTTTTTTATGTCATTATTTCCTATATTAAAAAGGGCTCATAAAAGAGGTCAACAAACCACAGTATCTCCAAATGTTACTAATTAGAAAGATTGTGGTTGAAAGTTTGTGGTCTAAACAAGCCTGAACACACACACACACACACACACACATTTTGAAACCTTTTGTTTATATGCTGGAACTCGAAAAGTCCCATGGGTTATTAATGTCTATGTAAAGACTTCTGACAAATGCCAATGAGGAGGGCATAATATTTATTTAAATCATTAATGTAATTATTTAATATTAATTAGCAAATACCGCATATAAGCATACATAGACGACTTCAATATTTAGAGATATGACTAACCTTAAGGCCATAATGATGAGTGGGGCTTTATTAATTTTGTAACCACAAGAATTTGGTTTGCAAACTCCCATGAGGGGAGGGAAACTGCAATGGCTAACCCCAACTTTACCACTAATGAAGGTAGGTAAATGATGTTTGAATAGTTCTAGGCTATGTGTATCTTATCTTGTGGAGAATACTAGAATTTTTGCAAGCTCTACCAGAGCTGGCAGCAGATTAAAAGAATCATAATATCAAAATTTCCATATATGTAGTTGCTAGTTTTCCTTGCCTGCTCCTCCTCCTCCTCGCACCATATAACTATTTGCCATGGTGATATCATCATGTCTCCATTTCTTTTATCGCATAAATGAATTATGAATAAAAGCCCTAGGACCAAAGGAATACAACGATGACAGCAAAAAAAAAAAGAAAGAAAATATTTAATAATTTTTTCCGCAGCAGAAACAAGTCAATGGTGAGATTCAAAGATAGACACATTTGTATTTATCACAGACGGACAAATAAGCAGACAGAAGGACAGATGCCATAAAGACCCAACATTTCAATATGAGTGCGGCATACACATGAAGGCATTGTATTTGAATTGCATAAATGGATTGTAATTTCCGTTGTGAGTGGTAGCATGAAGCTCTCAGTTGTTTGAGCGGCAATCTTTACTTTCACACCCTCAAGAGATTCTCCACCATTTCCACTCTGAATGTTTTTCTTTATTCATTATTGCTTTGCGTCTGCTGCACAAAGGCTTGCCAAGGAAACCATATTCAATTCATAGAAAACTAACCACAATAGTCCTTTGGTAGCATATGAAAATAAAGTCGCACGAGAGAGAGAGAGGTGCCACAGTGTTATCAGGAAATGGGAAATGACACCAAATAACTTGTTGTACTCCAGTGGCACAAGTGCAAAAGGATGAAAATTGTAGCAGCACATATCTGTGTGTGTGTGTGTGTGTGAGTGGAAAACTGTAGTTAATAAAATATGTTTTATTAAAAGGGGAAAGGCAAATTATCCATTGTACAATGCAAGTTAATTTTTATAGAACAGGGACCATTGTGGTGACTATGTTATGTGTTTAGGTCAGGCTAAGTCTTAATTGCTTAATGAGTTGGAAGATGCGGATCGTTGGATATTTTAGGCGAAATGATTGCCAAGCGCCTCGATCTTCTACGCTACAACTCCAATTTCTGACACCCGGTTTCGAGATGTCTTTCTTTACTTGTTCTAACGAAGGAAGATTTGGTTCTTCCCTTCTGCAATTACCAACATGGCATTGCCCTGAAATATTTCCGAAAATTCAATCGGTTCAGGATTGCAGGGTCTCCATGGAGCACTCCCTTTAGGACCATCCCTACATTAGGTTTAAAATAGCGCTGCCAGCGACGATAAGCTTTCGAAATAAGGTGAAAACAAACTGGACTAAATTCAGAAGACTACTAACCGTAGCGTAGAAGTTTTCATGTCCGCCTATAACTCTGACCGCCTGGTTTTGAATCCAGGTGAGACCATCAAAAAAATTGTCAGCAGTGGTTTTCCCCCACTAATGTTGGCAATATAAGGTGAAAACAAACTGGACTTAATTCGGAAGACTATTCACCGTAGCGCAGAGGTAATCATGTTAGCCAATGACTCCGATCGCCTGATTTTGAATCCAGGTGAGACGATCATAAAAATTTTCAGCGTTGGTTTTCCCCTCCTAATGCTGGCAATTAAAAGGTGAATACAAACTGGACTAAATTCGGAAGACTAGTCACCGTAGCTCAGAGGTTATCATGTCCGCCTATGACTCTGAACGCCTGACTTTGAATCCAGGTGAGACCATCAACAAAATTTTCAGCGGTGGTTTTCCCCTCCAAATGCTGGCAATATAAGGTGAAAACAAACTGGACTAAATTCGGAAGACTACTCACCGTAGCGCCGAGGTTATCATGTCCGCCTATGACTCTGAGCGCATAGCTTTAAATCCAGGTGAGACCATCAAAAAAATTTTCAGCGGTGGTTTTCCACTCTAAATGCTGGCAACATAAGGTGTAAACAAACTGGACTAAATTCGGAAGACTAGTCACCGTAGCGCAGAGGTTTTCATGTCCGCCTATGACTCTGAACGCCTGGTTTTGAATCCTAGTGAGACCATCAGAAAAAATTTACAGTGTTGGTTTTCCCTTTCTAATCCTAGCAATATAAGGTAAAAACAAACTTGACAAAATTCAGAAGACTACTAACCGTAGCGCAGAGGTTATCATGTCCGCCTATGACTCTGAACGCCTAGCTTTGAATCCAGGTGAGACCATAAAAAAAATTTCAGCGTTGTTTTTTCCCTCCTAATGCTGGCAATATAAGGTAAAAACAAGCTGGACTTAATTCGGAAGACTTGTCACCGTAGCGCAGAGGTTTTCATGTCCGCCTTTGACTCTGACCGCCTGGTTTTGAATCCAGGTGAGACCATCAAAAAATTTTTCAGCGGAAAATTCTATCCTCCCAAGGAGACAGGTGCACAGATTTAAACTTAGACCACTTTTGGTAGCCCACTTCGCTGTTGCAAGTATATATCTAGGAGTGCTGGGAAACTTTCTCCTAACCGCAACCGTTCTCCTTTCGAGACGAGTTAAATGACCGGAGTTTTTTCATTTCAAATGGAAAAAGAAAGCCAGAGATCGCAAACACACATCAACCACTATCGGACGCGTTTCGTAATTTGGTTACAATTACTTATCAGCTATGTTAGGTGTGAAGGCTTCATTGGCCGTACGTTGGTATCTTGTACTTATACTGAATTTATTGCGAAAACGCCTCTATGACTTAAATACCTCATTAACCACTCTCGACAACCCTGTTTGTTAGCTGTAATGTTATGGCAGATTTTTTGTCTACACAATTATACTTCTCCCATGGTATAGACATGATTCAGTGAATCTTTTGGAAGTTGTATTGATGACTTCAAATGCAGGGCAACGGCAACGACTCTCGCTGCTGCTCCGCGAGCCTAGGTTCGAGTCCCGGCCGGGCTCTGCCGAATTTTTTCATTTTCAAGTTTTTTCCTCCAACTCGTCTCGAAAGAAAAACAAACAAAAAAAAATTGGAAAATTTAATGATATTCGCCCTAAGAGGCAAAACTCAAGAATACAAGTTAGGGCCAAACACTAGTCAAAAGTGAAAACAGTTTCGAAATTGAAGAACAAAACTACCATTAGGAATAAATACAAGAATTCGTGGTAGAATTGACTAGTGGACCATTGATATGGGCATAAAAATGGCAATCTCCTAAGTTCAAGGAACACGATCATAAAATGAATATAGTAAAATCACTTCTATATGTCCTTGTGGTTTATTGCATGCCCTCTTGGTTTGGTCACATCTGCTTGCATGGGAATGCAAACTTTAATAAGTCAACAACATTGACAAGCATTGACCTAAATTTAAAGTCACTAAAATCACTGAAATCCATTTACAAAATCCATTACACACATCATGCAATCCCCCTATGCCACAGCAATATCATCACACACACACACACAAACATTTGGATCCCACTGAAATGCAACTCTCCCCAGAATGTATGCAGCACATTTTCATTATCTAAATGATGAACGTAATTTTAACGAAATAATTTTTCCCCCAATTCTTGAGACAATTTTCTCTCCCTCACACATGCTGCATGTCCCCTTCGTTTTCTTCCATCGTAGAAAGTTCACTTGCAATCATTTCTTGCTTCAAGGTGCACTTCATGATCCTTCATTCCTTCAGTTCAGGTCTGGGAGTAAGCAAATAAATTGTAGCCCATCCTTGCCAAACTAAGATGGTTGGTGTAGTTGTTGTTGTTTTTGTAGTTAACTATAAAAATGTGACAAAATTTGACACGTGATTCATTAATACTCGTAAGTGCGGTTGAGTGTTCTTGCACGGCAATCCGAGACTGTAGCCAAAGGCAAAGAAACAAATTGCTTATAAACTTAACTTTACACTACGAGTACGCTGTTAACGCACACCAGCATACATAGACATTTATGTAAACAACCAGGGATTGGTAGGGTATTATAGAGCTGGAAGATGGGGGAATTGTTTGCCTCAGTCCCAGGACTTGCGTGTGTACCTTACCGCAGTATGTACATAAAGATGGCTTAATACAAAAAGGGCATAACTCAGCTGTTTTTTCTCAAAATGGAGTTTATAGATTATTCTGGACGATAAATGTCAGAGACACCTTGTCTCAAAATACAAATGCTAGTAACAGATTTATAACAATTTCAAAAAAAGGTCTAAGTCATATTTTTGACTTCTCCTGTACAGTAACAAAAAAAACGAGTTAGGCCCTTTCTATTGTAAGCCTTCGATATAAACTCTGGCTGTAGACTGCACTGGTCTGAATTGCATTGCTCAATGGTGTTGTGAGCTGGTGAGGTTATAGGTGGCACTTTGCAATCAAACTAACTCAGACAATTTCCAATTTCGGCCAATCCATTTTGATACCACAGGCACTAGAGGTGGAAAGTATGCATTTTATTTTCTGAAGTAGAAACAACCACATGGCTGAAAAGGGCCTAATGTCCTGCAAATAACCACATCTTTTAGGAAATACCGAAAACTATGAAAAGAAGCGAAGAAGAAAACGGATTCCCATAATAATGACCACCGCCTCAAACGAGAACATAGGTTAGGTTGAAAAGAGGGTGCAGATATTAATCCGCCCCATGCCACTATGGACATACACCAAATTCAGTAACCGGCTTGTTGTGCGCTCTAAAAACTATAAAGTAATCGCTAAACAGAAAATTTTAAGTTAGGAATTCCATGCTTCTTACATAATCCTTAATTGTTTTCCATACCACTCCCCTAAGTTGGTTCATGCCTGGTATTGTGTCTGCACCTAAGTGCAGGTATCTGTTAGACGCGAAAGCCAGACAATGACAAAGGGAATGCTCTGACGTCTCATCATCTTCCCCGCCTGCCCTACACATGGTATCACTTACGGCACCGATTTTACATAAGTGAGCTCGTAGTCCTATTTGTCCGTTATGATACCACAATAGCTATGCTGACCTCTTTCATGCTTCCTTTCAGTAATAGCCTCGTCTTCTTACGATCTGGATCCCCCCCATAGGATTTTCGCCGTCCTACCGACCGTTTCGCTGTTCCACAATGTTGCATGCGCATTCGTCGCTCATTTGCAAACCCCAACGACCTACTTCTAGGAAGATTTCGAGCGGATAGTTTGATGCTTTCGACCGCTATTGTGATAACAAAATACGGAGAGTTAGATGGGTTGACGGACGGACAGACGGAAGGACATGGCTAGATCGATTTAGAATGTTGAGACGGTCGAGAATATATACAAATTGTGGAATCGCAGATCTATATTTCGGAATGGCTAGATACATAGATGTTGGGCACTATGTAAAAGGGATTCGAAATAGGGCCAGAATCCCAGGATAGTTCACTGAGTCTAGAGGAACGTGAAAAACACTTACTTACGCCTCGGTAGTTTGGTGTACTGCGATGGAGAAAAAGTGCAATATAAGGACAATACATCAGGCTCAGAGAACATGTCATCTTTATATAGGCGGGCCGATGAGGACCACGGGCACTAGTGTATTGTGGACTACACCTAAAGAAATGTTTGTCAAAATTTTAAAGATTCGAACCAAAGACTAGCAAATGGAATTTAAAGATGATCAATTACTTTTTTAAGGAAATATTCTCTTTGGTAAAATATATTTTCCTTCATATTAAGATTTTTTTATTTAAAATAGTAGGTTAATAAATTCTTAACCTTGCGTCATGTTATTAAAGACAAAAATCTAAAATGAGGGTCACAAATGTCTTCGAAAGTTAGGAAATTGAACTTGCGACAAGACTCAAGATAGCATTACAAAAAGGAGAGTCCCCAAAAAAGAATTTCTCAAAAATAAAAATTTGACAGTCACCTATGAAGAAGAAAAAAGAATCAATCAGCGATCAAAATTTGAAACGGATGGTCATGACCGTTAGTAGATAGGAAATTAAATTTTAGATTGCATTTTTTATTTTAAAGTTTTAATTCTTTGGCTCGTTGCCATTGCTTATATCCTACGAATAAGGAAAAATCTTAAATTTTCGGGCAACTTTTTTTGTCAGTGTAATATGGCTATCCAACCGATAGATATCCAAATTAAGTATGAGGCAGCCACTGCGGCATTTGGACTTAAGGCGATAGAAAAACGGGAAGAGGAAAGAGCAGGACATACGATCGATACATAATCGATGCAATAATAGGACATCTGGATGGTATGGAAGAGGTTTTGGATCGGATACCTGAGATGACATTTCCTAACAGAAAATATTTGCTGTTAGCAAAAAATTATTGCTCTCCCAAATTCACTGCTTCTGCAAACGTTTTGACAGATTTTATGGACTTTAAAAATGGACAAAGTTTACTTAGATGATGAGCTTTGTCAATCAACTATAGGTGCGGAAAGTGATAGCAATTGTAGAGCATGTGGGGAAGATGATGGCTAACAGACACCAGCACCTAGACGAGGACGCAGTACTAGATATGAACCAACTTAGGGGCGTGGAGTGGAGAACAATTAGACGTTTTGTCAATAGCACAGAACTCCAGACTAACGGCGATTTCGATTGTCCAAAAAAAGTGCAGCATTATTTCGACATATAGCACTGAAATACTGTACACAAGAAAGGAGACAAAACGGAATGTGCCAACTACAGAAAAATAAGACTCCTATTCATTGGAAACAAAACACTCTTGTGCGTACTGTGTGAAAGATTAAAATCTTATCTGAATGAGATTAGATGAAATGCGACTTTAGACCTGGTAAATCCACTATAGACCAGATATTCCCACTGCGCCAAATCCTGGAAAAGACCTGAGAAGGACAAATCAAAACCTAACATCTCTATGTTGACTACAAAGCCGCTATCGAATACCCTATAAGTTCAAAGGTATTCATGTCTGAGTTTGGTATCCCTGTAAAATTATTAAGACTTTGCAAGATGCCTCTTGCCGATACACGTAATAATAGGAAAGAATCTCTACGAACCATTCAATACTAAACCCGAATTCAGCCAAGGAGACAGCCTATCGTGTGATCTCTTTTATATCCGCTGGAGAAGATTATACGAGATGCAGATGTGAATAGATATGACACACTAATCACAAGAGAACACATGTTACTCGCCTATGACAAAGACATCGATATCATAGTTCGATCACCGGAAGTAGTAACTGCAGCCTTTGAAAGAATCGAAAGAGAGTCAGTGAAAATGGGTCTGGCAGTAAATGGCGATTAGACGAAATAGATGGTGTCAACTCCTAAAACGCCCTGTACAACCAAGCAGATAAAGAAAATGGAGAAAGTTGGGAACCACAACTTTGAGATAGTTAGTAACTTTGTTTACTTCGGCACCGCCGTAACTGAAATAAATGACACCACTTTTGAGATAAAGCGGAGAAAAATACTGGCAAACAAATGCTACTTTGGATTAATTAGGCAGTTTAGAAACAAGGCCACCTCTCGACAGAACTTCGGCTAACACTATAACACTATACAAGACACTGATACTACCCATGTTGTTATATGGTACTGAGGCTTGGGTACTTGTGAAAGCAAACGAGGCAGTGCTTGGAGTGTTTGAGAGAAAGATTGAATCACGAGCTGTATGACGACCATAGCATAGTTACACGTATCAAAATACAACCGTTGCGTTGACTAGGTCATGTTGTCAGAATGGATGGAGAATCTCAAGCATAGAAGTCTTTTGAAGGCAATCATGGTGGTACCCGTAAACCGGGACGACTAAAAGCCCTATACACAGATCAAGTGGTGAGGGCACCACGAAACTTGGTGTCAGAGATTTTAGAATGAACGCAGAAGATCGAGGTGCTTGGAACGCTATACTACGTTCGGCTAGTGGAACAAAGATCTTGAGCCCGTTAATTTGACTGACTGAGATTTTGCACTTCGAACATTCGTAGTTATTATCGTCCGAATTGGTATATAATCTGATATAGCTCCCATACAAACCGATTTGTCTTCTATGGCACCAAAAGATTCATTTTCATACCCTCCACCATAGGATGGGGGTATACCGATTTCGTCATTCTGTTTGTAAGACCTCGAAATATGCGTCTGAGTCCCCATAAAGTATATATATTCTTGATCGCCACGCCATTTGAAGTTGATTTAGCCATGTCCGTCCGTCCCTTGGTCCGTCCCATCGTACGTCCCTTCGTCCGCCCGTCAGTTCCTTCATCAGTCCGTCCGTTCCTTCGTCCGCCCGTCAATCTCTTCATCCGTCCGTCCCTTCGCCCGTTCGTCTGTCTGTCGAAAGCACGCTAACTTTCGAGGGGATAAGGCTAGCCGCATGAAATTTTGCACAAATACTTTTTACTAGTGTAGGTCGGTCGGGATTGTAAATGGGCCAAATCGGTCCATGTTTTGATATAGCTGCCATATAAACCGATCTTGGGTCTTAAATTCTTGAGCCTCTAGAGGGCGCAATTATCGTCCGATTTGACTGAAATTTTGCATGAGGTGTTTTGTTATGACTTCCAATAACTGTGCGAAGTATGGCGCAAATCAGTACATAATCTGCTATAGCTGCCATATAAACCGATCTGGGATTTTGACTCCGTGAGCCTTTAGAGGGCGCACTTCTCATCCGATTTGGCTGAAATTTCGTACAACGGCTTCTCTCATAACCTTCAACATACGTGTCTAATAAGGTCTGAATCGATCAATAGCTTGATACAGCTCCCATATAAGCCGATCTCCCGATTTTGCTTCTTGAGCCTCTACAAGGCGTAATTATTATCCAAATGATCTGAAATATTACACAATAACTTCTACAATGTTCAGCATTCATTTATGGTCCAAATCGGCCTATAACTTGATTAGGCTCCAATGGCATAACAGTTCTTATTCAATATTCTTTTTTTTTTTGCCTAAAAAGCGATACCGCGCATAGAACTCGACAAATGGGATCCATGGTGAAAGGTATATAAGATTCGGCCCGGCCGAACTTAGCACACTCTTATTTATTTTTCTTGATTTGGTAGAAATTTTTTACGTTTAGTACACATGTGTCCTTTTACTTAATCTATGGCGATGGGTTTCGAAGATTCAGCCCGACCGAACTTATCACGTTTCTATTTGTATAGAAAATCAAATACCGAATTGACATAAAACTCTTAATTAATACATTACCTCATTGTAGACTTATGTATTTACAAAGAATTATTCATTTTGCAGTTAAGTCCTTACCTGGAAGAAAAAAAAGAAGAAAAACGTTAAGATTTTTTTTTAACATTTCAAATTTTTAACATGCATGTATTTTATTTGTGCCCATTAGGCTATAGTGTGATGTGTCAAATAACTCAAACATCCTTCCCAAATACAGCCCAGAAAGGTCTTTATGTAAGTAAAGCTGTCATATAAAACCATATCCCACTTGACTCATTGAACCCCTAAAAACCCAAATTTGTAGCTGATTTTGCTGAATTTTTTATATGGACTATTTACAAATAATAGAGACCCTGTCATATAAAACCATTTCCCAATTTGACCCATTAAGCCCATAATATCACAGATTTTAAGTTAATTTAGGTTAGGTTAATAGAAAAGAAAGTGAAAATATTTATCCGTCCCACGCCATTATGTACATGCACCTAAGCGATTAATTGGATTGTTGTGCACTCTAAAAAGTAACCTCGAGAGAAAATCTAAGATAGGAATTCCGAGCTACTTACAAAATTCCTAATTGTTTTCCATGCCACTCCCCCAAGTTGGTTTATGTCTGGTATTGTGTCCCCTCCTAAGTGCTGGTATCTGTTAGACGCGAAAGCCGGGCAATGGCAAAGGAAATGCTCAAAAGTCTCATCCTCTTCCCTGTATTCCCTATCACATGCTGCACCGATTTTTCATAAGTGAGCTCGTAGTCCTATGTATCCCGTTATGGTCCTTCTTGCTTCATTTCAGTAATAGCCTCTTATCACGATCTGGATCCCCCCATAGGATTTTCGACGTCCTACACCGTTTCGCTGTTCCATAATGTTGCATGCGCATTCGTCGCCCACTTTCTTAACTCGGACTTCCATCTCGTCCCAGAGGACTGCCATCTCGTCGCAGTCCGAGAGACGGCAGTCCTCGGCTAAATCAGCTAAAAATTTGGGTTTTTATGGGTTCAATGAGTCAAATAGGATATGGTTTTATATGACAGCTTTACTTACTTAAACCCCTTTCTGGGCTGTATTTGGAAAGGCCTTCACTCCCAAATCGTCTGCCCTTTCATTCCCCATTACTCCATCATGGCCCGGCACATTTACACTGCAAGACTGTTCGTGACCTTACCGTCCTGGTTGTTATTGCTCTTATGGCAATTTTACTGTCCGTAAAGATGTTCACTCTTGACGTCCTCGCGATAGCACCACACCACTTCACGCATTCCATGATCACCCGAATCTTCGCCTGCTGGACCGTATTATGGTCAAGCAGTCTAAAACAGATCTCACTCCCTGGGTTCTCAATGTAGATCATCAGGCCCACTCTTTCCTCTGGCTTTGATCCATCCGTGTAACATTATCTTCCAGATGGCAATATTCGGGTTTCTTCAGTACAAGACTGTGCCTCTGGCAGCAGTGCCTCGCACTCTACCTCAATGTTCATCTCAGGTATTCGATCTTCCCTTCCTTCCAGGTTTCCTATTGTCACCACGATTATACCCCCATGGTATGAGCTTGATCCCATTCTCAATCCATTCTCCCATCGCCATAAGTCTCATAGCCGCATTGCCTGCCTCACACTTAATCTGTATGCCAATGGCACGGATATCTAGAATAGTCTTGTATGGTCCCTATGTTGCACTTTTTCTTCATAGCAGTCCACCAAACTACTGAGGCGTAAGTAGGTATTTGTCTAATCATGCACCAGTATAGCCAATGGACTATCCTCGAATTCAGGCTCCATTTCGAGCCTACGACCATTCTATAAAGTGTCCAACATCTGTGAGCCTTCTCAGTACGCTCCTGAATGTGACACTTTCAATTTAGTTTCCTGTCCAAGATCACACCAAAGTATTTGACCTTGTCAGATATCGAAATTGTTTTGTTGAGGAAATGTGGTGCGTTAAACTGGCCCACCTTCGTCTTCCTCGAGAACAGGCATATTTCAATCTTCTCTGGATTAACATTGAGACCTGTGGGTTTAGCCCAGTCATATGCCATATGCAAGACCCTTTGGGCCCTTCTGCAAAGCTCGTTCGGTTCCTTACCCTTTAGAAGTATTTAAACATTGTCTGCGTAGCAGACGGGTTCAAATCCCTCCTCAGTCATAATCCGTAATAGGTCATTTGTGGTGGTCACCCATGGAAGTGGCGATAAAATGCCCCCCTGTGGCGTGCCCTATGCCACTTTCTCCCTTATATTTAGGTCATGGGACACACACTTTATGTTCCTGTTCCTTAGCATATGGCTTATCCAGTCTCTAAGGACTGAGTCTACCTGGAACTGTTCTAAGGATTGGATCAGTGTGTCGCTCCGCACATTGTTAAAAGCCCCCTCGAGGTCAATGCATACCCCCAGTGCGTACGTTTTGGCATCGAAGCATTCTTCCATTTTATGCACAACCTCGTGCAGGGCAGTCTCCACCGACCTTCCCATGACATGGGCATGCTGTTTGTATTTGAGCAGTTCGTTGGAAGTCCAACTCTTTATCATAGTGTCCACAATATGTTCCATGGTTTAGATTAGAAAGGACGTAAGGCTTATAGGTCTGTAGGCCTATGGTGTCGCATAACTTGCCTTGCCGGGTTTGGGTCTAAATACCACCCTTGCCTCCTGCCAGGCTTTCGGAGTATATGCAAGTCCCAAGCACACTGTGAAAATGTTGGCCAGGTGGGGCGCCAGATAGTATGCGGGAAATATTCCATTAGGTCCGGGTATTTCAACTCTCACTCCCATGTCGTCTACTAAAGTTTCAGTTTGGACATGGGATTTTGAGAGAATCTTTTTTATCTTGGCGGCGTATAAACTCTTTGGACCTATTCCCGTAAAAGCTTGCAGGAGACAAGTTTTGCCGCTATAGTTATTTTATTGTATACCTTGAACCGTGTGTAATACACATCCCAATAAACTACCGCTTTTTTAGCCGATTTCTTTTTTATGTGAACTGTTTACACCAAATAGAGAACCGATAATACGCTTAATTGATTTGGCTCCATATAAAGTGATTCTCCAAATTGTCTTTTTGAGCCTCTCCTAGTCTGATTCAATCACCAATTTCATTTCTTCATAATAATCCACATATAAACTAAGCAAGTTTGTGCCAAGTGGTCCATAGCGATGAGTAGCCAAAGGTTCGGTTCAAAAGAACTTGGAATGTTTTTACTTGCTTTTCCTTCAATTTAAGCTTATAATCAACCATATATTTTGCATTCGTTATAAACTTTCAACAATACACGCGCAAGTGCATAATCCCAATTATGGAAAACACGTGTACACTGATGTAACTATGTATGAGTTTGAATTGTCGGACAAGTTACTGACACATGTACGATATCAAGCTGTGGCCGTTTATTCTTTGGAATTTTTTTTTTACTCTCATGATTTTTTAACGCGTGCTAACCAATCTTTGCAGTATCTTGGCAAAAAAATACAACGAACATTGAAATAAAAGCAAGGCAATTGTTTAAAGCATACAAAGCTGTTTAAGGTTTATATTCCGTAATGAATGTGGCTTTGTCTTGTAGCTTTATCGGATCATTATATACGTACTCGCTGTACAGGGCAAGCTACGCTGCGCCTTCTTTCACCTAATTTTATCTGAGCCTTATACTGCCACAGTCAGGAAAAAAGTCCTGTTTGGCGGTGCTGGTACGGCCTTTCACATATCTCGCCCCAATGTAGATATCATATGGGTGCTCTACTCCCAAATTTCTTTTATTTCAACCTTATATTGCTATGGTCAGGAAATATGTCCGGCATGGGGGTGTTTTTGTAGGTGAGGTGGACAACATGTATCATATTCGTGCTGAAAGTCTTTTCATTTGTGCCTTATATAGTCATTGCAACTGCAAATTTGCCCATGAACATTCCATTAAGGAACTGGGGCAAACTTCTCACATATCAATGAGTGCGATTCAAGTTTAAGCTTAATAATAAGGGAGCTCCTTTTTATAGCCGAGTCCGAACGGCGTGCAGCAGAGCGACACCTCTTTGGGGAGAAGTTTTTACATGGCAAAGTACCTCACAAAGGGAAATTTTCTGATGTTCCCGCCAGGATTCGAACCCAAGCGTTCAGCGTCATAGGCGGAAATGTTAACCTCTGCGCTACGGTGGCCTCCAATATTGTCATTGCAAATTTGCAAATTTTGCCCATGAACATTCCACCAAGGTACAGGGGCAAACTTCTCACATATCAATGAGTGCAGCCCGATTCAAGTTTAAGCTCAATGATAAAGGGCCTCCTTTTTATAGCCGAGTCCGAACGGCGTGCCGCAGTGCGACACCTCTTTGGGTGAAAAGTTTTTACATGGCAAAGTACCTCACAAATGCCGCCAGCATTAAGAGGGAAGAACCACCGCTTAACAATTTTCTGATGTTTCCGCCAAGATTCGAACCCAAGCGTTCAGCGTCATAAATGGAGATGCTAACCTCTGCACTACTTACTTTACTTTAATTGGCTATGACAGAATATTTCTTCCACTAGCCGAACGTAGAATAGCGTTCCAAGCTCCTCGATTTTCTGTGCTCATTCTAAAAACTCTGACACCAAGTTTCGAGGTGTGTCTTTTGGCTTTTGGTCTTCCCGGTTTGCGTGTTTGCCTTTAAACGACTTCTTTGCTGGAGCTTCTTCATCCATTTTGACAACATGAACTTGCCAACGCAGCCGTTGTATTTTGATGCGTGTAACTATGCTATCGTCGTCATACAGCTTGTGGTTCATACGTCGCCTATATTCTCAATTAACGCAAACTGGTCCATATATTTTACGAGAGGTGGCCTTGTGTCTAAACTGCCTACTTAGTCCAAAGTAGCATCTGTTTGCCAGTATTATTCTTCGCTTAATCTCAAAACTGGTGTCATTCTCCATTACTGCCAGACCCATTTTCATTGACTCTCTTTCGATTCTTTCAAATGCTACAGTTACTACTTCCGGTGATCGACCTATGATATCAAAGTCATCTGCATAGGCGAGTAGCATGTGTTCTCTTGCGATTAGTGTATCATATCTATTCACATCTGCATCTCGAATAATCTTCTCCAATAGGATATTAAAGAGATCACACGATAGGCTGTCTCCTTGTCCGAAACCTCGTTTGGTATTAAATGGTTCGGAAAAATTCTTTCCTATTCGTTCTAAGGAACGCGTATCAGCTAGTGTCATCCTGCAGAGTCTTATTAAGTTTGCAGGGATACCAAACTCAGACATGGCTTTAAATACCTTGAACATAAAAGTATCGAAGGCGGCTTTGAAGTCAACAAAGAGATAGTAGGTATTGATTTGTCCATCTCGGAACTTTTCCAAGATTTGGCGCAGTGTGTATATCTGATCTTGGTGGATTTACCAGGTCTAAAGCCGCATTGATGGGGCCCAATTATCTCGTTGACTTTAGGTTTTAATCTTTCACACAATACGCTCGAGAGTATCTTGTATGCAATGGGGAGGAGACTTATTGCTCTGTAATTGGCACATTTCATCTTGTCTCCTTTCTTGTGTACGGGACATAGTATGCTGAGGTTCCAATCATCGGGTATGCGTTCTTCTAGCCAGATTGCGCAGATAAGTTGATGCATACGCCTTATCAGCATGTCGCCTCCGGTCTTAAATAGTTCAGCGGGTAAACCGTCGGCTCCTGTTGCCTTGTTGTTCTTTAGTCGGATCACTGCTGCTTGGACCTCATTTTGACTAGAAGATAAACATTCTAAACCATCATCAGGGATTGGTTCTGCGGTATCCTCTTCGCCGCCAACGTCGGACACTAGCAGTTTGGTAAAATGTTAGCTAGCAGTTACCAGATTTCCTTCTTTTTCTCTGCAGGAGGATGTGCCTGCACCAAAGCCATCGGTTTGATGTTTAATTCTTTGGTAGAATTTCCGGACTTTATTCTGACTCCTGTACATCTCAACTCGCTCACACTCCCGTCTTCCCATTTCCTTTTTCTTTCTGCGGAATAGACGTTTCTCCTCTCTCTTCTCTCCTTTCTTCCGATACCTCTCCTTCATTTGGCGCGTTGCTACTGATTGCAGGGTTGCTCTATGTGCCGCATTCTTGGCTTCGGTATCATCTCGACACTCTTCAGTTTCTTGGAGTTGGCTTCCGGTACCCATGTACGGATTTCGCGGCATTTTCCATGGAGTGGGCAATAGTTTGCCACTGCACCATTATGTCATCTGAACAAGGAGTGCTTTCATCAAGCAGTTGCGTCAGTCGAGTGGAGTAATATGTATCCAGCTTCCGTGCAGTGTCAGGTCGTACTTTCCTCGCCATGTTCAAACGGGTGCGAACCTTTTCTGCAACAAGGTAATGATCGGAATCTATATTCGCTCCACAGATCGATCGTACATCTAACATGCTGGTTGAATGCCTTTCATCTGCGCTACGATGGCCTACAATATTGTCATTATTGGTTTAAATTTCCATTTAGCGTGGTTTGGTGGTGGGGCGGCCGCCCTAGGGATCTCACCTTAAACAAGTACACCAAATTTATGTTTTTGAGTTATTATAAATTTATTGAAGGACCCAATTCTTAACCATTTCCGTTAAGTTTTGGCATGTTGAGTTCTGTTAGGTCTTTCAACATTCATAAAATATCAGTATGATTTTGTTAATCCACTGCCTAATAATACACCTGGAAGGGGCAATTCTTATTCGATTTGATAGGTTGATCTCTTGTTATCAATACCATTAGGCTGGAAAGGTCTCTGTGAGAGTGGGCTAAGCTTCCCAAAGGCTTTTCGCCATTTAAGACTACCAAAAAAAACGTCCATGTTACTATAAAAAAATGTATGACTATTACCACTCAAAATAGTTGATAATATACCAGTTGGCCCCAAAATAATTCACGTTTTTGTTATCCCAAATTGTGATACCAATTAGATGTGACAAAAAGCTGTCAAACTATTTTACCCCCTCAACGATATGTTTTGGTATTGTGGCTTAATCCCCCCCTCCTACCCAACTACAACTCAAAAGCCAAATCGCATTGGAAAGATTTAAAAATTTTTGGCACAATATTTTGGTATGTTGGCTCAAATCCTTGCTAATTTTTACAAAATCTAGATTGTTGGTAATTGCCAACTTCATTTGATTTGAGCCTGCTGTGAATGTGTGGCATGTAGGTTGAATGGTTGGCACGGTGCAACATTTGCTGGGTGCATGATTTATGGCGCGTATAATGGTGCAAAATCACAGGCACTTTACAATGATATCAGCATAAATCCTAAAAAAAAGGCAAAGTTCAGGTCATATAAATTATGGGAGCAGATAAACTACGTCCAGAATAAAAGGGTTTACTTAATAGCAAGTAAAAATATATTAAGTTTGGGCATGTCGAACTTTGTATAAATATCACTAAGGATAAACATAATAAAGGGTAATATTTTAAGAGCTACAGGAAAGTTACAAAAAAAAAAAAATCAGAAAAATGCATGAAATCCTTATTTGAATCGATAGTACGGTCCATATAATTTAATGTTTGAAGATTATTCCATGCAAATGTTGACCGTAACAAAGCCTCAAATGGTTCATTAGCTTAGTCCAATTTTGGCATACTCTTTCCAACATTTCGGCCGATATCTCAGGAATAAATGTTTCAATGTTGTCTTCCAATGCGTCAATTGAAGCGGGCTCGTCTGTATAGACATGAGATTTAACATAGCGCCTCAAAAAATTTGTCTAAAGGCGTTAAATCGCACGATCTAGGCAGCCAATAGACCGGTACCGAACGTGATATAAAATATTCACCCAACTCGGCTCTTAATAAGTCCTTTGTTGGAAACCACATGTCAAGCTCTTGCATCTCACGGTAGCGTTCACCAATCACAGTTACTTTACGATTCGCACCATCTTTGAAGAAGTACGGTCCAATGATGCCACCAGCCCATACATCGCATCAAACTGTGACTTTTTCTGGATGCATTGGTAGCTCTTGCAATGCTTCTGGCTGAGTTTCACTCCAAAATCGACCATTCTACTTATTTACGTACCCATGCGCCAAAAACAAGCTTCGTCCATAAAATGAAAGAAGCGGGCGATAAACTTCCTTAACAGAGCACGAATTTTGGTAATTTGGAAGCGTTGTTCGTTTGTGAGACGGTTAAACTTTAGAACAAACTGAAGATGTTTGCCAGTGAAACAAAACACGGAACGTTCGTGAGCTGTTTAAACAATTCCTGCAGTCCTGTCATAGGGTAAACGGCGACCCCTATTGCGCAAACAATGATTAAGTCCATTTTTGAAATTCAAGTCCACTCTTTGCAGCATATCAATCGGCATGTTGGCAATAGCATCGCGAATGTTCTTCTCGAGGTGTACTGTGGGCCGTTGTCAGAGCTATACCACTCCAATAACTCATATTTTGCCTGTCATACGAAGCCGGCGATGTTAAAGTGAGCCTTGTCACTGAAAAAAACTACCGCGTCTTAGAAGAAAGCATAACTGACTGCCTAAAGCATAGCAGAAAGCATAATTGACTGCCTAATTTCGATATTTTCCGTAGTTCTGATAGTCCGTTGAAGTCTATTTCTGGGTTTAGCGACACTTCCATATTTCTGAAGTGAGTTAACAAACGACAGAATCCAATTACGGCCAGGAACGAGTCTGTGAGGAGGAATTTGAAGACGGGCGCAAAGGGTACTTGAGTAGCCACAAGTGAGCCATCGTTAGATAAGAAGTTTTTGGACGGCAAAAGCCCGCTGCTCCCTAGACAAGAGCATGATGAAGTTACTGACTGGAGGGAGAATCAAAATAGGAGACCCCTCGACCTCCACCCCTACCCAACTCTACGCCTGGGAGTTTTTTCAAACAACTAAGTTTCTCTGGCGCACCCTGTATGTCTTTGATCCTCCTAAAATTCTAAGACGATCTAGCCAAGTCTTTCCGTCCGTTGAAATCACGCTAAAAATTAAGATAAGGAGCTGAAAATTTGCACTAAGAGTTGTCTTAAAATCCCCGATATCCGTATCGAATATGATTCAAATTGGCTAATGTCTTCATATAGCCCCCAAATAAACCGATAACCCGATTTAAGTTCATACCCGAATTTTTTGCAATTTTGTACAGTGAGTTGTACAGGGACCCTCGACATCTGTATTAATACGGTTTAGATCGGGCAATATCTTGATATAGCCTTCATATAGACCGATCTACCCACTTAAGGTCTATGGTCCATAAAAGCCGCATTTATTGCACGGTTTAGCTGAAATTTAGCACAGTTAGTTTCTATGAGCTCCTAAACATCCCAAGCCATACTATGGCTGCTTAAAGGGCAGAATAAACATCCTCTAGCGGAGAACTGTTCAACTATAAGGGGTAGAGCGAGGGATGAAGGTAATGGTTAGGATCAGAATACTTGTCACTCCTGAAGTCCTGGCTGGAAGAGATCAAGTTCGGCTTAAACAAGGTGAGAATGGTCCTGCCCTCGGATGATGGCAACGCCATCCATGTAGCTAGGCCTGAAGTTAGTAGAGATTAACCTGCACTACTCAGAGGCAAATACGGATCAGCTGCTGAGAGGTATGGGGAGACATGGCACTGATATAGCCCACGTTCAGAAACCGTGATTACGAGATAACAAGGTTCGTAGACTCAGATCACGAAATCTGAATCTCATCTTAGTAGGGATCTGAACCTAACTCTGATTTCACGTTTCAGCGATGAAGACTTAGCGATAGTGGCATTGCAGAAACTGCGCAAACCATAACTAGTCCTGGCCTCCAGGTACCTACCTTTCGGTGTAGACAACCCCCCTTCCCCCTACAGACACTGTCCGGGCCCTGGTCAATTGGTGCGAGGAGGGGGCATAACCTTGTGCTAGGGGGTGACGCCAATACACACCACAGTTTATGGGGAAGCACAGATACCAACGAGAGAGGTGAGTCACTTTTTGATTACATTTTATCCACGTGTCTGGTTGTATGCCCCCACTTTCTATAACCGGGTCAAGAAACTGGTTATAGATATAACGCTTGTGAAGAACGGTGACTCAGTAAAGTCTTGGACTGGAACGTCTCCACCCGGTGTTCTTTTTCGGATTACTATACAAATGCAAATTTGCCCGTGAATATTCCATTAAGGAACAGAGGACAACTTCTCACATACCACTGAGTGCTGTCCGATTCAAGTTTAAGCTCAATGATGATAAGCGGCCTCCTTTTTATAGCCGACTCCGAAAGGCGTGCCGCAGTGCGACACCTCTTTGTGAAGAAATTTTTACAAGGCTGCCATACCAGATGGTACAGTAATGCAAATTTTGCCCATGAACATTCCACTAAGGAACAGGGGCAAACTTCTCACATATATCAATGAGTGCAGTCCGATTCAAGTATAAGTTCAATGATAAGGGGCCTCCCTTTTATAGCCGAGTCCGAACGGCTTGCCGCAGTGCGACACCTCTTTGGAGAGAAGTTTTACATGGCATAGTACCTTACAAATGTTGCCAGCATTAGGAGGGGAAAACCACCACTGAAAATTTTTTCTGATGGTCTCGCCAGGATTCGAACCCAGGCGTTCAGCGTCATAGGCGGACATGCTAACCTCTGCGCTGCGGTAGCTTTCGGAACACTATAAGATAGTCTTCAGGTCGAGCAAGAGATGGGTAGGAGAACACCATACAGAAACCTGAGGAGGACCAACTGGGAGAAGATCAATAAACAGATGCAGAAGCTGGGGCTCCCGAGGGGAGTCATGTTACGGGATGCCTGAACCAGGCTTTCTGAAGGCATGTCCCAAACGAGTACAGCCGCGTAATATCGCGATGCCCTTGGCAAGTTCAAGAAGAAGACGAGGAGGGCGAAGAGGAGTTCCTGGGCGTAATTATGTAAAGAATTGGAAAATAGTAGTGAGTCATCTAGGTTACGCAAAGTGCTCTCGAAGAATCCTGGCACGCTTAGCTCTCTGAAGAGGGAGAACGGGACTTACACCGAGAGTGGGCAGGAGACGGTGGAACTTTTGATAGAGATGCATTTCCCGGACGGCCAGGAAGAGGTATTGCAATACCTACGTATGCGGGATTGGGGGATGACTTCATCAGGGACATTGTTGACGAGGAGAAGAAAGTGTGGGCAGTCCGCACATTCCGGCCATTTAAATCGGCCGGACCTAACGGTATTTTCCCGGCACTGCTACAGGAGTCCCTTAAAGTCACCCTTCCCCAGCTTGAACGGATTTTCCGGGCGTGCCTAGCATGGTCCTAACTACCAAGGGCATGGAGGTAGGTCAAGATAGATCTCAAGGCGGAAAAAATAAACCACAGCGCGACGAAGGATTAAAGGCCTATTAGTCTGTCATCAATTTTGCTGAAAACTCTGGAAAGACTGATTGACCAGAAGGTGTAGGGGGACTGACGACGGAGAACTTCAGAGGAACACAACACACAAACCTCAAAAGCAGGTGGGTCAGGGCGGCCGCTCAAGAAGTGGTACTAGAGGATGAGACGTCTCACCAACAAAAAGAGTACACTATGAAGGCCTTTTAGATATTGAGGGGGCATCCAATAACGTAGATATAGATAGTCGCCGCACTGGACCGCAAGGGGTTTCAACCCATAATCTCCAAATGGATCAATAATATGATCCATGGCAGGTTTAATAATGCGAGCCTGTGAGATAGTGTGGTCGGAAGGTGGTTGACTAGAGGAACGCCCCAAGGAGAGGTGTTTTCGCCGATTTCATGGAACCTCGTGATAAATAAAATCCTGATGGATCTCGACGGGGTGGCACAAAGATAATCGCTTATGAGGACGACGTCGTGTTATTGGTCCATGGCAGATTTCTGTCGACGATCAGCGAGATCATGCAAGGGTCAATGAGGAGATAGTCGCGATGGGCTACCAGAAATGGGTTGAGGATTAACTCAAGAATGATGTAGCTGGTGGTCTTCAAGTTTAGAAACAAAATACCGGTGTTCAGACTCTCTATCGAAGGAGGCGAAGTCCTAGAAGTGGAATACCGGTCTGTCCTGGAAGAGGAATAACGGGGAGAGAGGCCGTAAGGCACTGTGCGATTTCTTCTACTGCTGGAGGATGTTCGGAAGGAAGTGGGTGGTAGCCCATAAATTGATTTATTGGATGTATACGGCCATCGTAAGACCAGTACTGACCTATGGAGCACTGGTATGGTTAAAGGCCGTGAAGAAGGGGAGTAGCTTGAGGGAATTCGAGAAGGGCCAGAGACTGGCCTGCGCCGGTGCCACAGGGGCAGCGAGATCCGCACTGCAGGCGAGTCTGGAAGCGATGCTGGATATGCAGCCCATTGGGGCCAATATTCGAACTTGCGCACCCACGGCCGCGTTTAGGCTGCAGGAGCTCGGCATGCTGAAGAAGGACAATTGCTGGAACAGTTCAATTCTGAATATTATTGATGCGGAGGGTACACTGAGGAGTATCTCCGACTACCTGGCACCAGAACCGACTATAATAAGGGCTTTCAGGATAGAATCAGGAACTGGATTGGAATGGAATGTCAGGAACTGGATTGGGGATTTACTCCGAAGCACTCAACATTGGTATGTCTCTGAGACTGCCGGAAGAGTGTACGGTTTTTCAGACAGAGTTCTGTTCTATTACAGTAGCCGCAAGAGAAATTCTGGTAAGGGATATAACGCCCTCGAAACTCAGAATTTTTGTGGACAGTATGGCGGCGCTCAAGGCTTTGGGGTCGAAGACGGTTAGGTCGAGGTGCGTGGTGGATTGTTTGGATTCCCTAGATAGGCTCCGAGACCACGATGTAACACTGTCATGGGTTCCCGGACATGAGGGAATTCCAGTAGGGATTCGTTTGCGCCTGGCGAACCAGCCATCGGTCTTGCCTACATGCCACTTGTTGAGCTACTGAACACAGTAAATGAGATGGCCTGAACGGCGTCGGTGGATGGACGTTCTGGCCTGTCATTGACCGTGGGAGGACATAAGCCGCATGGCGGCCTGCATGGGAATGCCGCATAATGACTTCTGCAGGAGTTGCCTCGATCAGGATGAGGAGGAGACTATCGAGCACTTGCTATGTTCATGTCCGGGTCTGCAGGAACGCAGGCTCACCTTTCCGGGGAGCCGATTCTTCAGCGATCTGGGCGAACTTGCGAACGTACCTCTGGGAGGTCTCCTTGGATGGGACAGGATGGTTTTGACGGGGGTGCCATAAGCATCGGCGAAGGTACATCAGTGCTTGCGTGGGGATGGGCGTTATACACCCCCGCTCAAATTCTACATTCATAAATGGAGGTAAGACAAAGTAGATTATGTCAACTCCCACAAAGCCCCGCAAATCCGATTAGATAAACGAAATGGAGAAACTTGCGAACTATAGCTTTGAGATAGTTGGCAGCTTTATCTACCTCGGCACCGCTCTGAACGAAACATATGGCATCAGTTTTGAAATAAAATTAAGTCTGCAATTGGCTAACAGATGCTATTTCGGACTTAGCAAGCAGATGAGGAGAAAAACCACATCTCAACAGACAAAAATTAAACTGTAAAAAACACCGATACTACCCGTGCTGTTATATGGATCCAAAGCGTGGGTACTTGCGAAAGTAGACAGTACTAAGAGTGTTTGAGAGAAAAATCCTTCGTAAAATATATGAACCAGTTTGCGTTAATGGAGAATATAGGCGACGCATGAACAACAAGCTATATGACGACGAAAGCATAGGTGCATCAAAATGCAGAGTTTGCGTTGTCGAGGTGCGTGGTCAGAATGGATGAAGAGGCTCCAGCAAAAAAGTCTCTTGAAGGCGAATATAAAAGCAAACGCAAATGGGGAGCACCAAAACTCCGATGGATTGACCAAGTGAAGAGTGACATCTCGAAATTGGGTGTCAGAAATTGGAGCAGAAGTACAGAAGTTCGATGCGCTTGGACATCTATTCTACGATCGGCTAGAAGAATAAATTATCTTTAATGGTCAATTAAAGTAAAAAAAAGTAAAGTAAGTTGAACCTCTGGATTTACTCCGCGGACTCACATCTTTTTATACCCTCCACCATAGGATGGGGGGTATACTAATTTCGTCATTCTGTTTGTAACTACTCGAAATATTCGCCTGAGACCCCATAAATTATATATATTCTTGATCGTCGTGACATTTTATGTCGATCTAGCCATGTCCGTCCGTTCGTCAGTCCGTCCGTCCGTGTGTCTGTCGAAAGCAAGCTAACTTCCGAAGGAGTAAAGCTAGCCGCTTGAAATTTTGCACAAATACTTATTAGTGTAGGTCGGTTGGTATTGTAAATGGGCCATATCGGTCCATATTTCGATATAGCTGCCATATAAACCGATCTTGGGTCTTGACTTCTTGAGCCTCTAGAGTGCGCAATTCTTATCCGATTGCAATGAAATTTTGCACGACGAGTTTTCTTATGATATCCAACTACTGTGTCAAGTATGGTTCAAATCGGTTTAGAACCTGATATAGCTGCCATATAAACCGATCTTGGGTCTTGACTTCTTGAGCCTCTACATTGCTCAATTCTTATCCGATTGGAATGAAATTTCGCACGACGCGTTTCGTTATGATATTCAACAACTGTGTCAAGTATGGTTCAAATCGGTTCATAACCTGATATAGCTGCCATATAAAAAGATCTGGGGACTTGACTTCTTGAGCTTCTTGAGGGCGCAATTCCTATCTGATTTGGCTGAAATTTTGCATAACGTATTTTATTCGTACTTTTAACAACTGCGCCAAATAAGGTTCAAATCGTTTCATAACCTGATATAGCTGTCATATAAACCGATCTGGGATCTTGACTTCTTGAGCCTCTAGAGGTCACAATTATTATCCGATTTGCCTGAAATTATGTACGACAGATCCTCTCATGACCATCAACATACGTGTTTATTATGGTCTGAATCGTTCTATAGCCCGATACACCTCCCATATAAATCGATCTCTCTATTTTGCTTCTTGAGCCCCCAAAGGGCGCAATTCTTATTCGAATTGGCTGACATTTTACACAGGTCTCCAACATATAATTTAATTGTGGTCCAAACCGGACCATATCTTGATATTGCTCTAATAGCAGAGCAAATATTTTCTTATATCCTTTTTTGCCTAAGAAGAGATGCCGGGAATAGAACTCGACAAATTCGATCCATGGTGGAGGGTGTATAAGATTCGGCCCGGCCGAACTTAGCACGCTTTTACTTGTTTGTTTTTAAACATTTTGAAGTTTGCGCCCAATTTTTGAAGGCAAAAATTATACTCTTCTGAGGCGGAACTCTCAACACTTGGGCTCAAATTTTTATATCAATTTCGTACTATACTCATAAGTACCTTTTATTTGACCCCAACGATTTCAGGAAAACTTGAATTGGGCAGCACTTTTTGGTACAAGTAGGGCTGCGGAGTTAGACCAGAAGTCATTGTCGACCTGAATTCGATTTGGCCGAAATTTTTTACGGAGTGTTTTGTTACGACTTCCAACGACCATGCCGAGTATGGTGCATTGACCTGATAAAGCTCCCATATAAACCGATCTTTGGATTTAAGATCTTGAGTCTCTACAAGCCTCAATTGATATCCGAATTGGCTGAAAATGCGATCTGTTACGATTTCAAACAATCATGGCAAATACGGCCTACGCTCCCATATAAAACCGCAATTGTTATCCGATTTAGCTGAAATTTTGCACTTAATTTTTTCTCTTAAGACTTTCAACAACAGTGCTTAGTACCGAATTCCCCACAGTTCTTCAATTTCTGTCTGAATTGGCAGAAATTTGGTGTGGAAAGTAGACATTAGCCCTTGAACTAGCTTCACTTTTACACATTTTAAGCAGAATCCATGGTGGTGGGTAACCATGATTCGCCCCGGCCGAACTTTGCAAGTTTTTGCTTGTTTAACATTTAATTGTTATAGTTTTAATCTACGGTCCTTTAATGCATTTAGGGCAAAGTGTCAGCCTATTTCCTTATCAAATCTTTGTTAATATCCATAACCGTTTGGGAAATATTCCAAAATAATCTTTAAAAAATCTCAAATTTAATTATGGGTTTAGTTTTATGGCTGTGTCATTATATAAATGGCAAAAAAACAACGCTTATTCTTCAAATCTCATTAAATTCAATAGCTTTTAATTTTTGTTTTTCTCAAACTATGACATTTTAATAGTGTCATATAATTGATGTTAAACTTCTCTTTTGATTGGTTACGTTTCATTGCCAACAACAGATGTTGCCAAAGAAAAACTGAAGAAATGCTGCCGATTTTCAAAAAAAAAAAAACTTTTTCATATTGGAATTGTTGTTAAACTAAGAACTAAATGAAAACAGCCTTGTCAATTGTTTGGAGGTATGTGTGGTCAATGCAACGGTCTTAAACCAAGTATTTGGACAAAAAGGAAAAGTTTGGTAATTTTCTTTAATTTTGTAGCGTTCCTTTTGGGGCCCATTTCCGCCCTTATATAAACCTAATAGCAAAAAATTGCCTTCGAATTTTGTTTGCATATTTGCCTTCATTATATCCTTCGAACTGTTCTATCTGCTATGCTATATCTGCACAAATACAAATACAGGATGACACACACACACACACACACACATGCTAAGGTTATTCTTCACAATCGTGCTGGGTGATTTTTTTTTTGTCTTTTGTGGAATTTTCTGCAAAAAGAGTGAATGGTGATTTTTCGCAATTCCAGTTTCTGAAGGAAGCGGATGTTCTCAACTTTTTTCTAAACAACTAAAAGTCTCTGTTAAAGCTTTATTTCGGAAATGCCAGCAGCATTGATTACTCTCTTGAAGTTTCAAATTCGAAATGTTCTCTTTCAGTGGATACACTGTTTCGCTCTCTCTCTCTCTCTCTCTCTCTCTCTCTGATTGTCTCTCAGATTTTCCATATCCTTTATTGGGATTTTTATACTCTTTGTGTTTTGCCTCCAACGAGTAGTGGATATGGATATGGAGCGCGTGCCCCAGCTGTCTTTGCCCGCATGTGGGTGTGTTTGTGTGGCTGTGTCGGTTTTCAATGAAAGTGAGAGTTCGGTTTCGTTTCCATCACCTGATTAGTGTTTTTTTTTTTGTCTGCCTCAAATAAAGGAAAACGTATGAATACACAGGCCATGGATTTGATGATGGTGAATGGCTCGTTGGCTCAACCGAGTGTACGCGTGCACACAATCACATACACACTCTCGTCTATGGTCACTCGTGGTGGATATACTCTCGCCAAACTCTACATTGAGATGTGAGTGTGTGTTAGTGTGTAACTGCTCTAGTGAGAAGTTAATGTGGGAGTAGAAAATAGGGCACAACAACACTACCACACGGTTAGCAAGTTATGTTGAGTGAGGATAGAGAGCATAGAACATGAAGCATAGCGCACAATGGCATAGCAAAAAGCATAGCACAGCTGCTTAAATTTAAAACCTGCTAGCAATGGTCCACCAGGCTAAACTAACTAACGAGACAACGGCAATGGTAACGGTGAAAAATAGGAGAGGAAGAAGTAGAAAAACAACAACAATGTAACAGTGAAGCGAATATTTGGCAAAGAAGAAGAAAGAATGGAAATGTCGACTGCAGAAAGTGTGTTAAGAGAACACGAGGATTTGCTGGATTTCATTTCTTTTTTCATGTTTGATTCATAATGAATTCCCTTGCTTGTGCATATCTGTGCGTCTGTGTGTGTGTGTGTGTGTGAGTGTGTATTTTCCAAATGGCTTTGAAGCACTAGGTTAATATAATATCTGTAGGATTTCTAGGAATTATTATTTGCCATTTGACGAATATATGCCTGCGTATGTGTAAGTGTGCGGGTGTATATACGCTTCGTTAACGTTGGAGGACCATCGCTATTCGAATAAAAATTGCTAGCGTTCGCATCTGAATCAGGAGAGCCTGGACAACACTGTGCTCATTAACCATTTTATAAAAGTAACATTTGTCATTTTCTCTTTTGTTGTTGTTGTTGTTATTGTTGTTGTTGTTATTGTCGCTTTGTGTGTGGACGAGGAAAGAATTGCATAAAAAAAACAAAAACTCATGACTTATGTGTTTTTTTTAAGAAAACACAATTTTCAGTTTTGCTTGGCAAAAATACATGATGACACAAAATGATCCAAAAGGGGTCACATACACATACATTTAGCTTGCTTTAGAAAAAAAGTGTAAAAAAAAGTATATTTGATTAAAGTTCATTCTAAGTTTTATTAAAAATGCATTTACTTTCTTTTAAAAAATCCGCAATTACTTTTTGGGCAACCCAATAGTATAAACTGTAAATTTTAGCATAATTTAAGATGAAAGAAATTGTTTTTGTTTCAACATAAAATATCCATGTTTTCGAAATATATAAAACCAGTAAGTAAAGCCACAAAGTGGTAGAAGCCGACTATATAATAACTTACATCACCGGGTCTACCTACTATTTTTATACCCACCACCATAGGATGGAGGTATACTAATCCAATCACTCCGTTTATAACACCTCGAAATATTCGTCTAAGACCCCACAAAGTATTGATCGTCTCGGCGCTCTGAGTCGATCTAGCCATGTCCGTCCGTCCGTCTGTCGAAATAACGATAGCGGTCGAACGCGTAAAGCTACCCACTTGAAATTTTGCACAGATACTTTATATTGATCTAGGTCGTTGGGGATTGCCATTTCGGTTCAGATTAAGATATAGCTCCCATATAAACTGATCTCCCGATTTGAATTCTTGAGCCCCTGGAAGCCGCACTTTTTGTCCGATTTGGCTCAAATTTTGCATGTGGTGTTCTGTTATGACTTCCAACAACTGTGCCAAGTATGATCCGAATTGGTCTTTAACCTGATATAGCTCCCATATAAACCGATCTCCCGATTTGACTTCTTGAGCCCTTACAAGCCGCAATCTTTGCCTGATTTGGCTAAAATTTTGCATAAAATGTTGTGTTATGACTTCCAAAAACTGTGCCTAGTACAGTCCATATCGGTCAAGAATATGATATATTGCCCAAAAAGTAATTTTTCATATAGTCGGCGTTGACAAATTTTTTCACAGCTTGTGACTCTGTAATTGCATTTTTTCTTCTGTCAGTTATCAGCTGTTACTTTTAGCTTGCTTTAGGAAAAAAGTGTAAAAAAAGTATATTTGATAAAAGTTTTATTAGAAATGCATTTACTTTCTTTTACAAAATCCGCAATTACTTTTTGGGCAACCATAGCTCCCATATAAACCGATCTCTCAATTTGACTTCTTGAGTCTTTACAAGCCGCAATTTTTGTCCCATTTGGCTAAAATTTTGCATAAAGTGTTCTGTTATGACTTCCAACAACTGTGCCTATTACGGTCCAAATCGGTCAAGAATATGATATAGCCCTCATATAAAGCGATCTACCGATTTGACTTCTTGAGCCTTTACAAGCCGCAATTTTTGTCCGATTTGGCTGAAATTTTGCATGCGATGTTCCGTTATGACTTTCAACAACAGTGCCAAGTAAGGTCCAAATCGGTTTATAACCCGATATAGCTCCCATATAAACCGATCTCTCAATTTGACTTCTTGAGCCTTAACAAGCCGCAATTTTTGTCCTATTTGGCTAAAACTTTACATGTAGTGTTCCGTTATGGCTTCCAACAACTGTGCCTAGTACGGTCCAAATCGGTCTATAACCTGATATAGCCCCCATATAAGGCAAACTCCCTATTAGAATTCTTGAGCCCCTGGAAGCCGCAATTTTTTCCGATTTGGCTGAAATTTTGCATGCGAAGTTCCATTATGACTTCCAACAACTGTGCCAGATACGGTCCAAATCGCTCATAACCTGATATAGCTCCCATATAAACCGACCACCCGATTTTACTTCTTGACCCCTTACAAGCCGCAATTTTTGTCCGATTTGGCTGAAATTTTGCATGCGGTATTCTGTTACGACTTCCAACAACTCTGCCAAAAACGTTCCAAATAAGTCCATAACCTGATATAGCTCCCATGTAAACCGGTCTCTCGATCATCCTTGTTCTGTTCCTAGAAGCTTTAATTTTTGATGGTTTGACAGAAGTTTGGTAAAATTTATTTTGCATAAATTTTTTGCAGAATCCATGGTGGTGGGTTTCCAAAATTCGGCCCGGCCGAACTAGCACTCTTTTACTTGGTAAAACATGGAACCTATGTCTAATAAACCAACTCATGAACAATTTTGCTATGATCGGACCAAAATTATGGCTACTACAGCCTTAAAGGGTCATATCGGATGAATGAGGTATATGGGAGCTATAGCTAAATCTGAACCGATTTCGATGAAATTGAAAACATAAGTTGGGAAATCGAATAGAACGTCTTGTGCAACATTTTATAGAGATCGGACCAAAAATTGTGACTACTACAACCCTAAGAGGTTGTTCTGTGCCTTGATCACAACAATTCATGGATAGACGGACATAGGTAAATGGAATCAAACGATGATTCTAAGCCGATCAGTGTGCTTAACAATGCGATCTTGGCGACCTCAACAAGTCTGAAGAAGTTGTATCCTACAGATTCAACAACGTGGGACTGAAGGTGTATAGAAGCGTTGGGGTTGGGGCATCAGAAGAAATGCCGAACACTTGTCAAAAGAACTATCAACCACAACTCTAAAGTCAGGCGGATTGCAGGAAACTGGAAATCCCCCTGTCATAATCGAGACAGAAGAGAGGAAGACATCGAGATGGGACCCAACAAGCCCTGTGTGGGAGGTTCATTCAGTGGGATTGGGCTCAAGGGATTGGGCGCCAGCGGGGAAGAACGGAACTCAAAAGATACTTCCACAGAAACAGTTAGTGAAGCATCAATGGAGGAACCATCCAAACCGCAAGTGTTCATCGTCCTGAGGAAGAGTGTCCAATGCATTTTCCACTGATTCAAGATCGAACAAATCTTGTGAAGACTCCTGGTGGACTAAGAAGATGAGGCTAACGCAATAGTGTTGAAAATTCTGAATCTTGACTATGGCCTGGTTTCTGCAGATAAATCCCCACTATTGTAAGGCCGTTTCGGCGCCACTTAAGGTTCTTCTGTTTGACGTGGTTCTTGGCCAGCAACCATGGGTGTGCTGAGGAATGGTTCGTGGACTAAAAACTGCTGGATCTTAACACCTCAAGGGTGTGAGACATTGAGCCTGTAGCCAGCCAGACTTGACATAAATAAGTCTCATTACTAACTGGCTTCCCTATATATGGCACACGATTCAGAGATGCCGTCTTTAAGCCTTAAACTGCTTGTTGAAGCCAAAGATGTCGCCTTCAAGCCTTAATTTGCTTGTTGAAGCCGCTTCTGCAGTGGAAACGAAACTCATTGTAGCAATAGATGCTAATGCACATCACCAGATATGGGGAAGTTCGGATTAAAGCGAAAGGGGTGAGCTTCTTATCGAATCTCTCTTCTATTATATAAAAATGAAATTGTTGCGCTTTGTTTGATTGTTTGCTTGTTTGTCTGTTCCGTATAGACTCAAAAACGTCTGAACCGATTTTCATGAAATTTTACAGATGGTAGAGTTTGAGGCCCTGGTGAAAATAGGGTACTACATTTTTCGATATCCGTAGGGTGGGTGGACCCTCCTCCATACCTTAATTTTCAAAAATGCCAAATCTCGCATGCATCCTTATGGTATCCCAAAAACACGAAATTGGTATACAATATTGGGATCAAACAACCTGGGGGGACACCCCATCCTAAAAACCAACCGAACGGTGGTTATACCAACCAGTTCTGGGGTTCTACCATGGTGGTTGCTGTTTGCCCCTTGGCTTGGCACTATGACATGATGACACAAGCGAGCCATTGAGGGCCTTCGCGATCAGCTTTACCATTATGTCTATGACCTCCGCAGTTTCCACTTCCTTTTCAGTACTAGTAGGGATAGCCGTGCAGAATATATGCCGAAATTTATCCCAATCGGCCTTTCGTCTGTTGAGACGAAGGACAACTTCTATAGAATTTTCTCCAAAGCTAAATCAAATATTGCGATGATCAGAGAAACTGTTGTCATCCAACACTTCCCAACACGGGATAACTATGAGCACCATACAGGCAGGAACTTTGAGCTGCTGCGAGCTTCCGACGACGACGGCTCTTGCATGCACTGAGTGCCTATGATGCTCGATATGCGCCTTTAAATAATGGCCATGATGTTCCCGCGGCGATCGGTCCTTTGGACCAGAACGAGCTTGCTCACCTATAGGAGCTAGACGAGGATGGACACCCCCATATATAGACATATGGCTACAACAGCAACAACACTTCCCAGTCGCATATTTTTCGACTTATATCTCCCGATACAAAGGTAACATCTAATACCTCCTGCCTTTTCCTGGCAATAAAGGTCGGTTGATTTCCTTTATTAGAAATCGCCAGATTGCAACTTATAATATATTTGATAAGCAGCTCACCCTTTTCGTTGATATCCGAACTTCGCTAATCTGATGATGTGCATGAGCGTCACTTCCTTTATTGAGGCTCTTTTTCCCTGTGGAAGTGGCTAAGACCAACAACTTAAGTCTTGAAGGCGGACTTTCCGAATCCCGTGCCATATATAGGGAAGCCCGCCAGCAATAAGACTTATTTATGTCCAGGCTGGCTACTACTGAACCCTCAATGCTTAGCGATGGAAGAAGAAAACCCTTTAAACTACTATTTGCTAAAAAACACTATCTGTGTTAAACATTTCCCGCAAACTTGAATAGTTTTAATCCAGGAATTCTAAGTCCACAAACCATTTCTCCACACACCCATGATTTCTGGATTAGAATTACGTCAAATCCTTCTGTTATTAGAAGTACCTTTGGTGCCACCGAAACGGTCTTATAAAGGTGGAGATTTATCTGCAGAAATCGGACCATGGTCAGAACACAGAATTTTCACCACGGTTGCGTTAGCCTCGTCTTCTGAATCCGCCAGGAGACCTTCCTCACAAGATTCGGTCGATCTTGTCATGATGAGTTTCCATACGCATCCAGGGGCAGTTGAGAAAGCATTGGAAACACTCTTTCGGACATTTGCGGTGTGGACGATTCCTCCTTAGATGTAATCTCTCTCCCTTAGGACACTGGGCACTTGCGGTGTGGACGATTCCTCCTTAGATGTCTCAATAGCTGCTATTGTCGAAGTACCAGTTGAGTGCCGTCCTTTCCCGCCGAAGCACACTTTGAACCCAATCCAACCGGTTGACCCACCCATACAGGTCTTTTTGGGTCCCATTTCGTCGCCTTCCTCACCAGTTTTTATCTTGACCTTAGAGATGTGGTCGATAGTTCCTCAGACAAGTGTTCAGTAACAACTGCTGAGTCGTCCATTCGCCAACTCCACGGCTTCTATAGACCTTCAGTTTAGACTCGTTGAATACGTAGGAAACAACTCCTTCAGACTTGTTGAGGTCTGCGAGACATGCGGAGTTAAGTACGAATATTACATGCCTCTGATCGCCATCAGCCTCATCCAATCTACCAATCTTCCATTGGGTGGTTGAACGATTGGGATTGCAGTCCCTTAGTCTCCCAAGTATGGATTCAGGATTTGAGGAAATCCCTGGCATGCATGCGTGTGGCATTGGCCGAGAAGGAATATATTCCTTCTTGGCTTAATCTAGTACTAGCCTGGCCAGGTTTCAACAGTCTTTATAGAGCATAGCGATACATTTTAAATGAACGTTGTTCCCCGTTCATGTTCTGTATGTTGACATACAGATTAAGTGTGAGGCAGCCACTACAGCTATGAGACTTAAGGCGATGGGAGAATGCATGGAGGATGGGAGCAGCTCATACCATCGCGAAATAATCGAGGCGACGATAGGAAGCCTGGAAGGAAGTGGAAAGATTTCCGATTGGATACCTGAGATGAACCTTGAAGTCGAGTGCGACGCACTGCTGCCATCGAAACAGTTTTGGATTGACGGAACCCTAGTATTGCCATCTGGAAGATCATGTTACACGGATAGATCAAAGCTAAAGGACAGAGTGGGCCTGGGGGTTTACATTGATAACCTAGGGACTGAGATCTGTTTTAGACTGCCTAACCATAATACGGTCCTGCAGGCGGAGATCCGGGCGATCACGGAATGCGTGAAGTGGTGTGGTGCTAACGCGAGGATGTCGAGTCTGAACATCTTTACCGACAGCAAAATTGCCATAAGGGCAATTACAACCAGGACGGTTAGGTCACGAACAGTCCGGCACTGTAAGAAGGAGATTAACGCCTTCTCTGAGAATGGGTAAATGCACATCGTTTGGGTGCCGGGCCATAATGGAGTAAAGGGAAATGAAAGGGCAGACGCATAAGCGAACACGCGAACCTCTGCGCTACGGTGGTCTCTACGCTGGACGCATATCATCAACCACCGAAAATTGACTACCTATTACGAGTTACAGAAAATTCTTGCGTAGCGAATAACAAAAGGTTCGGTCCACTCAATGGTTCAGGTAAGATTCTTCTTCAAAGGTTAACAAAACTTTAATATAAAATGTTTGCTGCTATCAGCAAACTTATTTTTCGGAGTGAACAAAATATCCAAATTATATACTTTGTGAATTTGAAAATGCATATTTCGATATGTAGCAAACGAAATGGCAAAATGAATATACCCACATCCCTCGGTTGTGAATATAAAACTATTGGGTTGCCTAAAAAGTAATTGCGGATTTTTTAAAAGAAAGTAAATTCATTTTTAATAAAACTTAGAATGAACTTTAATCAAATATACTTTTTTTACACTTTTTTTCTAAAGCAAGCTAAAAGTAACAGCTGATAACTGACAGAAGAAAGAATGCAATTACAGAGTCACAAGCTGTGAAAAAATTTGTCAACGCCGACTATATGAAAAATCCGCAATTACTTTTTGGGCAACCCAATAGTTGACCCTCAATAGTAGTTTCAACAAAAATGCGTAATAATTGCGCCCTCCATGAGCTCAACAAGTCAAATCAGCAAATTTCTTAGGGGCTCATATGACCCATATATCATCCAAATTTGTTTTAGATAAGACATTTTCAAATACCCAATAACATGAAGCCCAATGAACTCTGTTTAGTTTGGTATCTCTCCATTTTAATCTCCAATTTTTATGACCTACTCAAAAAGTCCCAGTCCTTTAAAGACATTTTAATTTCCGCTTTGTACGCCAATGACGAATTGGGTAAAATTTCAAGTGACCAATCATGGTTTGGGTCGAATACATGAAGCAACCATGAAGAGCTTGTTATCAATGCTTGGAAGACATCCTGTATTGGGATGATGTTTAAATGGTCATAAAATCATGTTTACGATTTAATTTATTTTATGTCCACTGTATGTGACTGTCAAGGGAAATTTTATTGGCCGACTTTCGTTTTAATTATTTTACAAATTCAAATTAAATAGGGCTTTATTAAATTTTCCCTTTGAATTTTTGCATGTTTTTGTTTGAGTGGTGTTTGTGTTGAAGATAATGCGAAAACCCCCAGCCTTCGCCAAAGGACATGATGATAAGAAAAATGATATTTTTTATATGCACATACAGACACGCACATCTAAAGCTATACCCTCTGGGATGGTGAAAGGCTCCAAATGCAAATGTGTTGCATACCTGCTTCGCCCCACTGCCAACATACCATGTTTCCCCAGGTTGTCTGGGTGCACGGAGATCCTTTGTCAGTGGCTAGGCTGGTATTACCGCGGTGATTTGGTCCAAAATGTCAAGCGGAAATATTTGCACAACCGACAACAATAAAATACTAATGAGAGCAATTAAAAATAATACAATCGTAAGTGCAGCTATTACGCTAGGAAAACATCCGCGAATCGCTGGCTTTGTCCATGAAAGCGCCAACCAAAAGCAAGCAAAGTGGCAAGGGAGGCTGAGAGTGCCAAGAAACTAAGATCGTCTTTCAGTTGTGGTCGTTGTCGTCATTGTTGTTGCTACTTTCCCTTATGCTCAAAAGGACCCAAAAAGCAATAGGAAATAAATCAGACAAACAGATTTAGAGGACTTTGTATGCGAGAGGCACCATAAATAAGTAAAATGGAAATAAATGCAAGTTTGTGGGACTGCACTCAATGGATGTAGCCCAGCAGTTCAAACGTCTAACATGACATTGTCTTCAAAGACAGCTTTAAGACAATTAGAAATTTTGTCACCGATATGGCATATCTGTTGACGTGTCTTACAGATTGGCTGTTATAAAATGTGATTCACTAACCATGACCACGAACAACTTTGAGATATTTAAAACTTTATTTCTTTAATAGGCATCGTAACAGACCTTCCACTTGAATTGTCATGAGACATGATGACATGTTCGTTCACAATATCCCTTAAAATTTCATGTATGATTTTCGCGACAACTATATGAAAATGTCGTTAACGACCGTTCTCTAAAGGACATCTTAATAGACCTATCACTTGAATTGTCATGAGGCATGATGACATGTTCGTTCACAATGTCGCTTAAAATGTCATGTATGATTTTTGCGACAACTATATGAAAATGTCATCAAAGGCCGTTCTCTAAAGGACATCTTAATAGACCTGTCACTTGAATTGTCATGAGCCATGATGACATGTTCGTTCACAATGTCGCTTAAAATGTCATGTATGATTTTCGCGACAACTATATGGAAATGTCATCAACGACTGTTCTCTAAAGGACATCGTAACAGACCTGTCACTTGAATTGTCATGAGGCATGATGACATGTTCGTCCACAATGTCGCTTAAAAAGTCTTGTATGACTTTCGCGACAACTATATGGAAATGTCATCAACGACTGTTCTCTAAAGGACATCGTAACAGACTTGTCACTTGAGTTGTCGTGAGACATGATGACATGTTCGTTCACAATATCGCTTAAAATGTCTTGTATGATTTTCGCGACAACTATATGAAAATGTCGTCAACGGACGTTCTCTAAAGGACATCTTAATAGACCTGTCACTTGAATTGTCATGAGCCATGGAAACATGTTCGTTCACAATGTCGCTTAAAATGTCATGTATGATTTCCGCGACATTTATATGAAAATGTCATCAAGAATTTTGTGATAAAAAGCCTTCAAATTTACACTAGATGACATATGATTTGGCAGTAGGCCTGTAATAACGCCTAAAATCAATTTTGAGCATTCAATTTTCAAATAAAAATATTTTTGGAAAGCGCACAATGTGGGCTTCTAATGAGGTATAGCTGTACAACTGGTCATATTCCAGTTCAGTATAAGGCCATAAGGCCACCGCAGTGCAGACGTTCGCATGTCCGCCTATGAAGCTGAACGCGTGGATTCGAATCATGGCAGGAATATTAGGAAAATGTTCAGCGATGGTTATCCCCTCTTAATGCTGGCGACATTCCTGAGGTACTTTGCCATGTAAAAACTTCTCCCCAAAGAGGTGTCGCTCTGCCGCACGCCGTTTGAACTTGGCTATAAAAAGGAGGTCCCATGGGCAAATTTGCATTTACAAAAACGCATAAGTTTAGCACTACTATATCCACTACTATAGCCGGGTGTACGTACCGGATTGACCCGATGGATTCCTTCATCGGCAAAGGCTACCGCCTCAGTGTACTCACACTGCTACAACAACAACAACTATTATATATCCATATTAGTATCCAAATATAGTCCGATCTTATTCATATTTAGTTCAGGTGCCGAGAAGCTCTAAACAAGTAACAGTTTGAAATGCCAGCGAAATCGGGTAATATGTTATTAAGCCTTAATTCGGAAGAACGATCTATATGACAGCTATATTTAACTATGATTCGATCTGGACGTTATTTGGTTAGGTGTGTGTCTTAAATCAGCTCACTATTCCAAATTTCAGCAAAATCGAAGCTTGAATAAAGCTCTATGGCAGTTATAGTATCCAAATGTAGCCTGATCTGGACCATATTTGGGACAGATGTTGAGAGCCTTAATACAACTCATTGGCAGATCGGTCTATAAAGCAGCTACCTCCAAATATGTGCCGATCTGAACCATTTTTGTTTCGGATATTGATGGGCCTAATAAAACTCACTGTTCTGAGTTTCAGCAAAATTCAGCTCCGATATACACCATATTCGGGTGAGATATCGAGGTCCCTAGTGCAACTTACTGTTTCAAATTTCAGCAAAATCAGAGAATAAATGCGCGTTTTATGGTTTTTTGACCCTATAGCCGAAGATCAGCCTCTATGGCAGCTATATCTTAATATGGCCCGATCTGGACTATATTCGGGACAGATATTAAGAGTCTATATATAACTCACTGATCCAAATTTCATCAAGGTCGGGTAATAAATGAGCTTGCTATAGTCCTAAGACCCTAAATTGGTATATCGGTCTATAAGGCAGCTATATCCATATATTTTCCGATCTGGACCATTTTTGGTTCGGATATCGGCGGGCCTAATAAAACCCACCATGCAAAATTTCAGCGAAATAGGGTAATAAATGCTCTTGTTATAGGCTTAGGATCCTAAATCGCCAGATCGGTCTATATGGCAGCTATACCTAAATATGGTCCAATGTTGCCCATTAATGAACTTAACCTGCGTATAGAAGAAATACGAGTCTGTGCGAAATTTCAACTCAATAAATCATTTTTTAAAAGCTGTAGCGTGATTACAACTGACGGACACATGGACGGACAGACACACCGACATCGTTAAATTGTCTTAGAATTTGACAATAATCCAAAATATATATACTTTGTAGGGTCGGAAATGGATATTTCGATGTGTTAAGAACGGAATGAATAATTGAATCCTATGGTGCTGGATATAAAAAGACAGAAATATGAAACAACACATCGTTCAATTATCGAACAAAAATAGACCACGGATAGCGCATGAAATGGAATTTCTAATGAGATATATTGGGTTGCCCAAAAAGTAATTGCGGATTTTTCATATAGTCGGCGTTGACAAATTTTTTCAACGGCTTGTGACTCTGTAATTGCATTCTTTCTTCTGTCAGTTATCAGCTGTTACTTTTAGCCTGCTTTAGAAAAAAAGTCTAAAAAAAGTATATTTGATTAAAGTTCATTCTAAGTTTTATTAAAAATGCATTTACTTTCTTTTAAAAAATCCGCGATTACTTTTTGGGCAACCCAATAGTAGTACTAGATGGAATTTATAGAAGTCCCTTAGGAACATTGGCCACTGCCGAGGTGACCATCTTAAGAGCACTGCCAAGAGGCGCTCAGACCATCTTGGACCTTGAAATTTTGCACAAGATCTTGAACACCTCAAATCTAACCATTTAAAATCCGTTTTTAAATGGCATAACGGCAGATTTTTCGATTCCATTTCATTTTGCCATATGGGCTTTCCAAGAGTACTGGTCATAATCCTGCCCCGAATTTTTGGACGATTTTACTGAAACTTGGAATGTGAAGTTAATTTATGTTCTCCGATTCGCACACCATATCCCAATAATTCCACAAATAGATATTGCCCTGAATATTGGCTGAAGTTTGAATTGAAAAGCACGATTGGGGCAGTATGGGTCTCAAATGTAAGTGAGACCCATGAGAGTATAGTACGAATATTGAATCAAAAATTTGCGATTAAGTAAGGTTAGGTTGAAAAGAGGGTGCGGATATTTATCCGTTCCATGCCACTATGGAAATACATATTTTCTATTCGATCTAAATGCTAAAAAAATAACCTCGAAAAACATTAAAAAAAAACTTTAATTTTTCTCCATATTACGCCCATAAGTCGGCTCATTTTTGATATTTTGTCCCCATGTATGAGACCATGTCTGTTATGCGCGAAAGTAGGGAAATAACATAGGAAATGCTTCAATGTCTCATAATTTTCTTCATATTCCCTACATATGCTATCACTTGCCGAACCTGTTGTTCATCAGTGAGCTCGTAGTCCTATGTGTCTCGTTATGATACCGAAAGATATACCGATCCCCTTTTTACTTCCTTTCACCAATATCCACGTCTATTCACGATCGGGATTTTACCCATAAGATTTTCATCGTCCTATTGTACCTCTGTTCCACAATGCTAAATGAGCGTTCGTCGCTCACGCCCCAAACTCGGACCACGTCGACCCGAAAGTATTCGGGATAACCAGGTCTATTGACGGAAGTCTTCTGGTCTTCACTGCCAAATCGCCTACTCTCTCATTCCCCCTTACTTTGCTTTGGCCCAATGCGAATCCTCATCCTCAGAGAATGCGTTAATCTCCTTCTTACACTCCAAAATTGTTCGTGGCCTTACCGGCTCCCAGATGGTAATACCAGAGTCCCGTCAATTTAAGACTATGCCGCCATCAGCATTGCCTCGTACTCGAGATCAAGTGTCGTGTGAGGTATCCGATCCGAAACCCTTTCCATTTCTTCCAGGTTTCCTGCCCTCCCCATGATTATATGATGTGACCTATCCTCTATCCATTCTGCCATCGCACAGTGAGCCATAATTCGACAACTTTTTACCATGTGTAGAGAAGGAATTAGGCATTCAGGAAAATTTCGTTGTTGACTTTCCACTTCTCCAACTTTCAAGGGACAATACATTTTGATCTACTCAACCGATTTGCATCATTTTTTATTCAATTTGGGCGATATATGGAACGGGGAGTTTTATTTGACCTACTTATACCTCCTAAACAATCGACGATGGCATGGAATGCAGATTTTTTTTTAGATTTCGCCAAGATCTTTTCCCAAATCGGTTTAGTAGATCAAAAAAGTTATAGCACCTTAAAAGCTGGAGAAGTGGAAAGTGATCAACTTTAAAACCCTGCATCTCTCTCCATTATCCTGAAAGCCTATGATCTCCTCTGAAAGGTAAAAGAGGTAAAAAGTTGTGGATTTACTTTGGAATTTTTTTCCCAGTTTGGCCCACTGTACATAGCCTTAAGTCTTATAGCCGCATTGGCTGACTCACATTTAATGTGTATGTCTATGGGTAGGATATCTAGAATAGTTTCTTGGTTATCATCGCTCCACCTTTGCCAAGACAACATGTTCTCTGGACCTGTTGTATTATCTTTACTTTGCACTTTTTCTCCATCGCAATCCACTAAACTACTGAGGTGTAAGTAAGTATTGGTCTAATCACGCTCCTGTAGCAACAGTGGACTATCCTCGGATTCAGATCCCATTTCGCACCATCCACCAGTCTATATTGTGCCCAACATCTGTGAGCCTTCTTGGTACGCTCCTAAATGTGACACTTCCAATTCAGTTTCCTGTCCAAGATTACACCTAAGTATTTAAACATGTCAGGTACCGAAATCGTTCTATAGAGGAATCTTGGTGCGTTAAATTCGCCCACCTTCATCTTCTTCGTAAACAGGCAGATTTCAATCTTCTCTGGGTTAATATTAAGACCCCCAGGTCTACCATATGGTACTCCAAGACTCTTTCGGCCTTTCTGCATTGCTGGATTTTGATCCTTACCCCTTAGAGGTATTATAAGATTGTCCGCGTAGCAGACGGGTTCAAATCTCTCCTCAGTCAGCATCCGTAATAGTTTATTTATGGTGATGACCCATGGAAGTGGCGATAAATGGCGTGGCTTGTGCCACTATCGCCCTTATATTTATGTCATGGGACAACATTTTTTTCCTAAATTTCCCATGAACATTCCATTAAGGAATGGAGGATACTTCTCTCATTTCAATGAGTGCTGTCCGATTAAGGTTTTTAGATCAATGATAAGGGCCTCCTTTTTATGCCGTGTCCGAACGGTGGGCAATATAACGAAACCATTTGCTAGAGGAGTTTTAACATGACAGGATACCTCAGAAACTTAGCCAGCATTAGTAAGGGAATAACCGCCGTAGAAAATTTTTTCTGATGTTCTCGCCGGGATTTGAACCCTGGTCTTCGGCGTCATAGGAGGATTTTTTCTGATGTTATCGCCGGGATTTGAACCCAATCTTCGGCGTCATAGGCGGATATGCAATCCTCTGCGCCACGGTGGCCTCCAACCTTTTCCTACCATACGACTTATCCAGTCTCGAAACAACCCGGTACTGGTCTAAGAATTGCATCAGTGTGTAGATTAGCACATTGTTGAAATCTCCCTTGATTTCAATGCATACCGCCAAGGTGTACGTCTTGGCCTCGGAGGATTCTTCTATTTTATGCACTACCTTGTGCAGGGCAGTCTCCACCGAACATAGGCATGCAGTTTGTATTTGAGATGTTCGCAGGATGTCCTACTCTTTATCATGGTATCCGTAAGGCTTGTAGATCTGTAGGCCTTTGGTACTGCTTAACTTGCCTTGCATGGCTTGGGTATAAATACTACCTTTGCCTCCTGCCATGCTTTCGGAGTAAATGCAAGTCTAAGGTACGCTGTGCAAATAGCGGCTAGAAGTGGCGCCAGATAGTCGGGCTCCTTCTGTAGTAACGGCGCAGATATTTCATCAGGTTCGGGTGACTAAAATTCATGGAAGCTCCTCAATGGTTCCTTTACAATACATTCGGTAATGATAAGCCTTTGATCAACCTCATTATTCCAAGATTCCGGTGACTACAAGAGTCCCGTCCTACCATGTTGGAAATGTGTTTTCATTCAAACCTCAACATGTAATCTCTTGTCTCTGCTCTCAATCCCATCTCGTCTACAAACGTTTCCGTTTGGACATTTTTTATGTCGTAGCAGCATCATTAACGCTATCGCTGTTTGCATATAAGATTCCAGGAGGCAGGTTCTGCTGTTCTGATCATCTTATTGTGATGTATGTGGTTTACCCCATAGCCATTTATTGTCCGATTGTCATAAAATTTTCCACAAGTCTGTTTTTTAGACGAACACTATTGATTTTGAACAAAATCGGTTCAGATTTAGATATAGCTCCTATATATATCTTTCATCCGATATGGACTTTTAAGGCTATATAGCCGTAATTTATGTCCGATCTTTACAAAAGTTGGCATGAGGTGTTGTCGCGACATTTTATGTCGATCTAGCCATGTCCGTCTGTCCGTCCGCCCGTCCGTCTGTCTGTCGAAAGCACGCTAACTTCCGAAGGAGTAAAACTAGCCGCTTGAAATTTTACACAAATACTTCTTATTATTGTAGGTCGGTTGGTATTGTTAATGGGCCATATCGGTCCATGTTTTGATATAGCTGCCATATAAACCGATCTTGGGTTTTGACTTCTTGAGCCTCTAGAGGGCGCAATTTTTATGCGATTGGAATTAAATTTTGCCCGACGCGTTTTGTTATGATATCCAACAACTGTGCCAAGTATGGTTCAATTCGGTCCATGACCTGATATAGCTGTCATATAAACCGATCTTGAGTCTTGATTTCTTGAGCCTCTAGAGTGCGCAATTCTTATCCGATTGCAATGAAATTTTGCACGACGTGTTTTGTTACGATATTCAACAACTGTGTCAAATAAGGTTCAAATCGGTTCATGACCTGATATAGCTGTCATATAAATCAATCTTGGTTCTTGACTTTATAAGCATCTAGAGTGCGCAATTCTTATCCGAATGGAATGAAATTTTGCACGAAGTGTTTTGTTATGATATCCAACAACTGTGCCAAGTATGGCTCAAATTGGTCCATAACCTGATATAGCTGCCATATAAACCGAACCTGGGTCTTGACTTCTTGAGCCTCTAGAGGGCGCAATTCTTATGCGATTGGAATGGAATTTTGCACGACGTGTTTCGCTATGATTTCCAACAACTGTGCCAAGTATGGTTCAAATTGGTTCATAACCTGATATAGCTGCCATATAAACCGATCTTGGGTCTTGACTTCTTGAGCCTCTAGAGGGCGCAATTCTTATCCGATTTGAATGAATTTTTGCACGAAGTATTTTGTTATGATATCCAACTACTGTGCCAAGTATGGTTCAAATCGGTCCATAACCTGATATAGCTGTCATATAAACAGATCATGGGTCTTGACTTCTTGAGCCTCTAGAGGGCGCAATTCTTATCCGATTTGAATGAATTTTTGCACAAAGTATTTTGTTATGGTATCCTACTACTGTGCCAAGTATGGTTCAAATCGGTCCATAACCTGATATAGCTGTCATATAAACAGATCATGGGTCTTGACTTCTTGAGCCTCTAGAGGGCGCAATTCCTATCCGATTTGGTTGAAATTTTGTACGACGGATCCTCTCATGACCGACAACATAAGTGTTTACTATGGTCTGAATCGGTCTATAGCCCGATACACCTCCCATATAAATCGATCTCTCTATTTTACTTCTTGAGACCCCAGAGGGTGCAATTCTTATTCGTATTGGCTGACATTTTGGACAGGTCTCCAACATATATTTTAATTGTGGTCCAAACCGGACCATATCTTGATATAGCTCTAATAGCAGAGCAAATCTTTTCTTATATCCTTTTTTGCCTAAGAAGAGATGCCGGGAAAATAACTCAACAAATGCGATCCATGGTGGAGGGTATATAAGATTCGGCCCGGCCGAACTTAGCACGCTTTTACTTGTTTTTTGTAACACAGTGCAAATAATTTAAATACCCACTTCAACTTTGAGTTGTTAATCCACAAAATTAATAGCACATAAATATTTCTGCAAATAGTTTTGCCTTGACCAACAATTTCGATTATTTGTCTATAGAGGTCATAGTACCCTGTCTACATCCATTACTTGAAAAATTTAAACACCAGCCGAAGGAAAAAAGATATGCCTGCAGCATAAATACGATATGAAAATTCAGCACCACTTAGTCTCTCTTTCTTTGCAAACATATTTCTGTGGATTTCCTTATTTTTTATGTTCGACATTTGACTATTTGAGGCTTTTGTCCAACGACCGTAAATATGAAATGGTAGTAATTGACTTAAGCAACTTCCCACACACAACCACAACTGTACTGCAGTGCAAATGTCCGGAAAATCCCAAAACCGAACAAAAAACAATCATAACAGCCTATGTCAAACGTCAGAGCTTTTTTCAATTGAGTTTGCAAAAAAAAAAAAGAAGAAACAAACACAGGAGGGGGATACAAGGCCAGAAGGACCAAACAAAATATTGTTCGTTAGTTGAAAGTCTCTGTGTAAAGGGGATATCCTTTTTGTGAGAGTGTTGTTAAGGCTGAGAATAATTTTTTTGTATTTTAAATTTGTTTCCTCCTGCAGTCTTTTTTATCATAAACACCAAGGCAGTTTTGTGATTTGTTACAAAATATATGCACGGACAAATATTGTACACCGAGAAACCATAAAGACACAGAGAGAATATTTTGTTAATTGGATTTCGTGCGCTTTAAAACCCACCATTATGGATTGTACTATCGTACAGATACATCGAATAAGAATCGCGACCTCTAGAGGCTCAAGAAGTCTCGATCCGAGAACGGTTTATATGGCAACTATATTAGGTTATGAATCGATTTAGACCATATTTGGCATAGTTATTGGAAGTCAAAGCAAAACACTTTATGCAAAATTTCAATCAAATCGGATAATAATTGCGCCCTCTAGAAGCTGAAGAATAGTTCTTCATCGGCAGATCGGTTTATATTGGAGTTGGATAATAATTACGCCTTCTAGAGGCTCAAAAAGTCTAGATCGGGTTATATATAGGGCAGATGGGGTTCCAGATAGAGACCGTCTGTCTGAGGCCCCATCTGGCCACTATTTCGCAGTACTATTCCCAAAGCCTGGCAGAAGGCAATTGTGGTATTTATACCCAAGTCCGGCAAAGCAAGTTATACGACACCAAACGCCTACAGAACTGTAAGCCTTACGTCCTTGCAGATAAAAAATAGCATAAAATTTTTCAATTAAAAATTTAGTTGCAATTAAAATCGTATTCAATTAAAACATTACTTGATTCAATCATTGCTTAATTGAATATGAAAATGTTTTTCAATTACAATCGTGATTGAAAATTTGGCCATTGTTAATGAAAGAATTCATTGATTCAATAAATATTTTAATTTAAACAAATTTTTTTCCATCACAATCGTGATTGACAATTTTGTAATTTTCAATCCAATCAATTTTTAATCGAATCTTAAAAAGTTGCCAAACACGTTGCTTCATTAATTCAATTAAAGGCTATTTTGATTTCAAAGACCCATACGTCCCACATTTTGGCAAGTCTATAGCAATATCATGGCAGCTGGTTCTAAGTGCCGTATGCATTGCGACCTCAGTGCACAACACACTGCTACGACAACAAAACCAAATCTATAGGGCAAAGTGAAAGGGAAGATTTTTTATACGGGTGCCCACGAGCCCTTGCTCAAACAACGCACCTCAAGTGCATGTTCACCAAGAGGTGAACATCTGTGCACTAAATATAGAAATTAATTGGAGTTTTCAAAAAATTTCTATCATTTTTTAATTGATTCGATTAAAAAGTCAATTGAAATTTTCAAAAATTTCAATCATGTTTTTAATGGAAATTTTAATAATTTTTTTAATGAATATGCAATCCTTTTAATTGAAAACTTTTTCAATTAATTTTTCATGAACGGTGATTCATATTACCATTTATTGTGATTGAAGCAGTTTTAATTAAAAAGTTAATTGGATAAATTAATTACGTGATTGAAACCGATTATATTTTTATACCCTCCACCATAAGATGGGTATGCGGGGTATATTAATTTCGTCATTCTGTTTGTAACTACTCGAAATATTCGTCTGAGACCCCATAAAGTATATATATTCTTGATCGTCGCGACATTTTATGTCGATCTAGCCATGTCCGTCCGTCTGTCCGTCCGTCTGTCTGTCGAAAGCACGCTAACTTCCGAAGGAGTAAAGCTAGCCGCTTGAAATTTTGCACAAATACTTCTTATTAGTGTAGGTCGGTTGGTATTGTAAATGGGCCATATCGGTCCATGTTTTGATATAGCTGCCATATAAACCGATCTTGGGTCTTGACTTCTTGAGCCTCTAGCGTGCCCAATTCTTATCCGATCAGAATGAAATTTTGCACGACGTGTTTTGTTATGATATCCAACAACTGTGCCAAGTATGGTTCAAATCGGTTCATAACCTGATATAGCTGCCATATAAACCGGTCTTGACTTCTTGAGCCTCTAGAGTTCGCAATTCTTATCCGATGGAAATGAAATTTTGCACGACGTGTTTTGTTGTTATATCCAACAACTGTGCCAAGTATGGTTCAAATCGGTCCATAACCTGATATAGCTGCCATATAATCCGATCTTGGGTCTTGACTTCTTGAGCCTCTAGAGGGCGTAATTCTTATCCGATTAGAATGAAATTTCGCACGACATGTTTTGTTACGATATCCAACAACAGTGCCAAGTATGGTTTAAATCGGTACATAACCTGATATAGCTGCCATATAAACCGATCTTGGGTCTTGACTTCTTGAGCCTCTAGAGGGCACAATTCTTATCCGATTTGAATGAATTTTTGCACGAAGTATTTCGTTATGATATCCAACAACTGTGCCAAGTATGGTTGAAATCGGCCCATAACCTGATATAGCTGCCATATAAACCGATCTGGGTTCTTGACTTCTTGACCCCTAGAGGTCGCAATTGTTATCCGATATGCCTGAAATTTTGTACGATGGATCATCTCATGACCATCAACAAACGTGTTTATTATGGTCTGAATCGGTCTATGGCCGGATACAGCTCCCATATAAATCGTTCTCTCTATTTTACTTCTTGAGCCCCCCAATGGGCCCCCAATGGGCGCAATTCTTATACGAATTGGCTGAAATTTTACACAGGTCTCCAACATATAATTTAATTGTGGTCTGAACCGGACCATATCTTGATATCGTTTTAATAGCAGAGCAAACCTTTTCTTATATCCTTTTTTGCCTAAGAAGAGATGCCGGGAAAAGAACTCGACAAATGCGATCCATGGTGGAGGGTATATAAGATTCGGCCCGGCCGAACTTAGCACGTTTTTACTTGTTTTTGTCTGTGTATGCCATGGAAGTTTGGTGAAGAGTGCCTTGCACGAGGTTGTGCATAAAATAGAAGAATCTTTCGACGCTAAGACGTACACATTGGCGGTATGCAATGACATCGATGGGGCCTTTAACAATGTGCGGACCGACCCACTGATCCAATCCTTAGACCAGTACCGGGTGGAGAGGGTCCTTAGACCTATTACGGATGCGGACTGAGGAGGCATTTGAACCCGTCTACTATGCAGACGATGTTTTAATACTTCCTAAGGATAAGAAGCCGAACCAGCTATGCAGAAGTACCGAAAAGGTCTTGCATATGGCATACGGCTGGGCTTTTTCTGTTAAATAAGAAAAAAGACACAAATCTGCTTGTTCATGAGAAAGACCGAAGTGGGCTAATTTAACGCACCATGTTTTCTCAATAAAACGATTTCGATTCGATATCGATTTCGAAGTCACATGCAGCAGTATACTGGGAATAATCACAGATGTTGGGTCATATGTAGACGGGTCGTAGACTCGAAATGGCGCTTGAATTCGAGGATAATTCATTGGCTTTACAAGAGCGTGATTGGACCAACACTTTCTTACGCCTCGGTGGCTTGGTATAGGCGGAGCAGGAAACCTGCAAGTAATGGAAGAGTTTTCCGATCGCATACCGGTGACAACACTTGAGGTCGAGGGCGAGGTACAGTTTGGGTCAATAGTATTGGCATCTGGTAGATCACGTTACACGGATAAATCAAAGCAGGAGGACAGAGTGGGTTTGGGGTTCTACATTGAGAACGCAGGGACTGAAATCTGCTTTCGACTGTCTGATCAAACCATGGTCCAGCAGTCGGAGAACCTGACGATCACAAAATGCGGTGGTGTGTTGTTAACGCGAGGACGTCGACATAGAACATCTTTACGGACAGTAAACTGGCCACCAGGGCAATAATAATCAAGACGGTACGGTCACGCATACTCTTGGAGTGTAAGAAGGAGACTAACGCCATCTCTGAGAATTGCGCGATCAGCATCGTTTGTCGGGTGCCGAGTCACGGCTGAGTAAGGGGGAATAAAAGAGCAGATGAGTTGGCAGTGAAAACCAGAAATCTGTAGTCAATAAACTTCGTCAACCCGAAGCATTTCGGGTCGACGCAGTCCGAGTTGAGGACGTCTTTGTGTGGAACAGTGAAACGGACGGTAGGACGGCGAAAATCCTATGGTTAGATCCGGATAGTGAAAAGACGAGACTATTACTCAAAAGAAGTGAGAAGGAGGTCAATATAGCTTTCGGAATCATAACAGGACACATAGAACTTCGAACTCACTTATGTAAAATCTGTGTGGCAAGGTATAGCATATGGATGGCATGTGCAGAAGTTGATGAGACGTTGGACGCATGGTTTTCGTTGCTAACAGACACCGGTGCTAAGGTGGGGACACAATATCAGACATCCATCAACTTAGGGACGTGGTGTGGAAAACCATTAAGGATTTTGTGAGTCGATTTTTTTTTTCAAGGTTACTTTTCACTATTTAGAGCGCACAACAAGCCGATAACTGACTTGGGTGTATGTCTATAGTGGCATGGGGCAGATTAATATCCGCACCCTCTTTTCAACCTAACCTATCCGCTAAAAATTTCGCACAGTTACTTTTTGGTTTTTGTGGAAATTCTCACATACCAATGGGGGCTGTCCGACTGAAGTCTAAGCTCAATGATAGGCTGTTGCGAACCACCACGTCGCAGTGCAAAACCTCTTACGGTAGAAGTTTTGTGAGATGATAGCTCACAAATTTCGCCAGTTTTAGAAGAGGAAACGCACCGTTGAAAAATTTGTGGTTTGCGCAAGAATTCGAGCTCAGGCTTTCAGTGGCTTAGGCGGACATGTTTGCCTCTGAGCTTCGGTCATTATGACTTACAATAACCGTGCCAAGTTGGATCCAAATTGGTCTGTAACTCGACATAGCTCTCATAAAGGTGATTTTTTAGCTATTATCTTTTTGGCAACGCTGGTTTAAACAGCTCACGCACGTTTCGTTTTTCGTTTTACTGTCAAACATCTTCTGTTTGGCCTCTAATTTAACCATGAATTTTCGTACAAACGAAAAACGATTGCAAATTATTGAATTTTATTATCAAAATTAGTGCTCTTTTAAGAAAGTTCATGGCGGGTTGAGCGACGAAGCTCATTTTTGGTTCAATGGGTACGTAAATAAGCAGAATTGTCGATTTTGGGGTGAAGGTCAGCCGAAGCATTGCAAAAGCTACCAATTTATCCAGAAAGCAGTCACAGTTTGGTGCGGTTTATGGGCTGGTGGCATCATTGGACTGTACTTCTGCACAGATAATGCGAATCGTAACGTAACTGTGAATGGTGCGCGCCACCGTGAGATGATATCCAACTTTTTTGACATGTGGTTTCGACAAAACACTACCACATGCCACACAGCAAACGTATCAATGGACTTATTGAGAGGCGAGTTCGGTGAACATTTTATTTCACGTTTGGGACCGGTCAATTGGCCGCCTAGATCGTGCGATTTAACGTCTTTAGACTATTTTTTGTGGGCTCTGTTAAAGCTCAAGCCCGCTTCAATTGAAGCATTGGACATTTTATTTCACGTTTGGGACCGGTCAATTCGCCGTCTAGATCGTGCGATTTAACGCCTTTAGGCTATTTTTTGTGGGGCTTTGGTAAAGCTCAAGCCCGCTTCAATTGAAGCATTGGAAGACAACTTTGAAGCATTTATTCGTGAAATACGGGCCGAAATGTTAGAAAGAGTATGCCAAAATTGGACTAAGCGGATGGACCATTTGAAGCGCGGTTACGGTCACCATTAGCATGAAATAATCTTCAAACACTCACATATGGACTGTACTATTGATTCAAATAAAGATTCCATGCATTTTTCTGAATTATGTGTGTGTATTTTAAACTTTCCTATAGCTCTACAAAAAATCACCCTTTATAAATCCATCTGCCAGTTAGTCTTCTTCGGAGCCCCCCAGGAGCTTCAATTATTTCTGAATTTGACAGAAATTTGGTACGTAAAGTGCACTTTGCCCTTCTAGTAGGTTTATTTGAGTACATTTTTAGCAGAATCCATGCTGGCGGGTTCCTAAGATTCGATTCGCCCGAACCTAGTACATTTTTACAACAATTACTGGCTTGGTGTATGTGAGGAGGAGGCTACCATAGCGCAGAGGTTAGAATGTTCGCCTGAACGTCTGGGGTCAAATCCAGGCGAGAACATCAGAAAAAAAATGTCAGCGGTGGTTATCCCCTCAAAATGATGGCGGGATTTGTAAGGTACTTTGTACTTCTCCCCAAAGAGGTGTAGCTCTATGGCACGCCATTCGGACTCGGCTATAAGACAGAGGCCTCTTGACATTGAGCTTAAACTTGAATCGGACAGCACTCATTGAAGAAGTTTGCCCCTGTTCCTTATAGAATGGTCAGGGGCAAATTTGCATGGTTCATGGGTATGGTGGCATGGTGCGGATCCTAATCCATACTAAATCTAGATAGAATGGAAGAGATATCCGACCGGATACTTGAGATGATATTTGAGGTCAAGTGCGAGGCACTGCTGCCAGCGGCACGCTTAGGATTGACGAAACTCATATTGTGTTGCCCAAAAAGTAATTGCGGATTTTTCATATAGTCGGTGTTGAAAAATTTTTTCACAGCTTGTGACTCTGTAATTGCATTTTTTCTTCTGTCAGTTATCAGCTGTTACTTTTAGCTTGCTTTAGAAAAAAAGTATATTTGATTAAAGTTCATTCTAAGTTTTATTAAAAATGCATTTACTTTCTATTAAAAAATCCGCAATTACTTTTTGGGCAACCCAATATATTGTCATGTGGAAGTTGGTGCTACTCGTATGGATCAAAGCTAGAGTACTGATTTGGTTTTGAGTTTTTTATTGAGGCATCATCGAGGGAATGAGGTCTGTTTCCGACATTGGTGACCATAATTGCGTCGTTCAGACGCAAATCCGGGCTATTAGGGAAAGCATGAGGTGGTATGGTATTAATGCTATGATTTCGAATGTGAAACTGGCCATCATGGCTAAAACAAACAGGACGGTAAGGTCATGTACTCTCTAGGAGAATAAGGACGAGATAACGCCTCCTGTTAGTAAGCTACGATCCACATCGTTTGGTCGCCGGTCCATAGCGGAATAAGGGGGAATGAAAGGTCGGACGATTTGACTTTAAAGGCCAGAGGCCTACAATCAGTAAACTTGGTTGATCCCAAGGCACTGACGGTGGATCAGAAAGACGACTAAAATCTTATGGGAAGTTTCGTATATTGAAAAGACGTGGCTTATAGTGAAAGGAAGTAAAAAGAAAATAAATTTAGTTTTTGGTGTTATAACGGAAAACATAGCCCTAACTGCTTACAGAAGTTGTGGACATACAAAAGTTTGGCCCGATAATTTAAAAGCGAGTTTTTTTGTTCAGTGTGTATGGCTCCACATTCTCTCAAACCTTTTTTATATGTCTGCAAATGTGTGAGTGTGTGTGTTTGTATGTGATGCTATAATGCTAACATCCTGTGTAACAAATACTCCTACATTTCTTGTAGTGTTACAAAATGTTCGCTCTTTGTGAACAAAACGGCCTGGATATGCCTTCTTCTGTACCTACGTATGTATGTATGTGTGAGAGCTGGTGTTTTTTGTTGTTGCTGCTATTTCACTTTCCCTTTGTATTTCACGTTACAGGCAGGATTTATAAATTATGAAAAAAGCTATTTACGAAATGAATTTAAACCGAATCACCACAAAACGAAATAAAACGAAAACATGGGGAAAAAAAGAAAATTACCAACATCACTACCAAGGCCGGGAACATAAAAAAACAAGAAAATCAGAAAGGTTTTATTTGGTGTAGAGTCTGTCTTCTTGGGCCACGTTTCTACTTGTTTCACTCTTTTTTCTTGATTTTTTTTTTTTTTTGGTTTTTGGTTTCTTTGTTGGCGTCGCTCTAAACGTTTGTGGGGTTGCAAAACAAAGTCTTAGTCGGCAAAACAAGTTCCAAATTACAAAATTAATTATTAAGTTGCGGCATAAACGGATATTATCACACAGTTTGCAGTGTCCTTTGGCTTTGTGGCCCAGCCTGCTTCCGGCACTTCCTGGCGCGAACAACCGTCGTCAGAGCCCCATAAAATGTCAGAAAATGGTTTTATAATAGCTATGTTTAAGGCATCATGCCGTGTCATTTAACTGCTCTCACGAGAGCTATCTGTAACAAACAAAACTACTGCTCGTAAATTTTACAGGAACACATTTTTTGCTTGTTTTGTTGCTCTTGCTGTTGCCGTTGCCATTTGGTCTGCCTTCAAAGTGACGTGGCCATGATTATTATTATCGAAAGTATACGACTTCAAATGAACCTTATTGGGAGCGTTGAAAGCAAAGGCAAAGTCATTTTTAATAAGCGCACATGTAAGTTAAAAAGTTGTTAAATCTAATGCGTTAGCCAGTCATCAAATGCAGAAACCAGCAAAAGGGAAATGAAGTTGTGATTTTTATGTGGAAAAAAGGAATACGTTTTGAAGGATTATGAAGATGAATATCTTGGCTATAATGTAAATAAGCATAAGTAATGTTTTTTTGTGCAAAGCTGGTATGAAATGAGTTCTGTCCTATTTTATTGGCGGACGACTTTGATTAGCTTTAACTTGGTGAAGTCCAAAACAATCTTAAAGCCTAAACACAATCAAAGATTCAAGAGTCATATTTAGGTTGCCCAAAAAGTAATTGCGGATTTTTCATATAGTCGGCGTTGACGAATTTTTTCACAGCGTGTGACTCTGTAATTGCATTCTTTTTTCTGTCAGTTATCAGCTGTTACTTTTAGCTTGCTTTAGAAAAAAAGTGCAAAAAAGGAATATTTGATTAAAGTTCATTCCAAGTTTTATTAAGAATGCATTTACTTTCTTTTAAAAAATCCGCAATTACTGTTTGGGCAACCCAATATTTTGACTTCCAACTCGAACTGACACCCCGCCTCCAATGTGTCAGCTGTGGAGAAGCATCAAATACCCCAAAAGCGGCCCAATTTCTCAGTGCAGGCAGTGGTGCTCGCAGACGAGCATGACGGGATTCGATGCAGGGACCCCAGCGGAAGTAGTAACTGGAACACTTGGAGCAATGCAACTAACTAGGTACCCGCTACCCAAATTGCAGCGACCACTGCCGTGAGGTTAAGGGATCTTTCTCTTTAGTCATGTGGCGTTTACGGACACTGTGTTATCCTTGATACAATATCCGATGTTCCAGGCAGTGTGGATTGCACCCTACCTGAGCCGCTTTTTGATAAAAATTACTGTACCACTATTCCTCATAGAACCGATTGGAACTACGATATCCCTGCTAACAGAAGTTACATAGACTTCTATACGGATGGTTCCAAACTAAACGACCAGGTGGGCTTTTGGGGTGTACTCTAAAGATCTTGAACTGGTCATATCGAAAAGATTACCCAACCACTGCAGTGTGTAGCAAGCGGAGATCCTTGCAATTAAGGATATGGTGGAATAGATTTAATGTCATTACGGTGATTGGCATAAATGAGAATGTATTTCTGAACACAAAAACCGCCCTCGACTGTAGCAGATCTTTCCACGAGATGGCTGATCAGTTCAAAGTTCACCTGTTCTGGTGAATTCTGTGGCCGGGCCACAGAAAAATCCAGGGAACTGTATACTGGACGAGCTTGCGAGACTAGAAACTACCCTACACATTCCAGGGATACTAGAATCTATGGGAATGCCTCTAGCGACATGTAAGCTAAGTTTTCAGGACCAGGCCCGAAGGACAACGAATGATAGATGGTCACAAAGAGGGGGCTGTGAGCATTCCAAAACTATGAGGCCTAATCTAGACTTGAAGAGGCCTACCGCTTTGCTGTCACTGGCTAGAACAGACGTCTCAGTCATTGTGTCTGTCGTGACAGATCATTGTCTAATTGGAAAACATGCTGACAGACTGAAGGTTGCCAGCAACGACTTTTGCAGAAGCTGTGAGGACGTCGTAGAAGAAGTGACCAAAGAACACCTTTTTGTAAGTGTGGCGCACTAGCAGTTAGAAGGAGTTCCACTTTAGATATTCAGGAAACTGAGATATTCAGGAAAGTGGACGAGCTTGCGAGACTAGGAACTACCTTACACACTCGAGGGATACTGGAATCCATCGGAATGCCTCTAGCGACATGTAAGCTAAATTTTCAGGACCAGGCCCGAAGGACAACGAATGATGGATGGTCACAAAGAGGGGGCTGTGAGCATTCCAAAACTATGAGGCCTAATCTAGTCTTCAAGAGGTCTACCGCTTTGCTGTCACTGGCTAGAACAGACGTCTAAGTCGTTGTGTCCGTCATGACAGGTCACTGTCTTATTGGAAAACTTGCTGACAGATTGAAGGTTGCCAGCAACGACTTTGGCAGAAGCTATGAGGACGTCGTAGAAGTGACTAAATAACACCTTTTTGTGGGTGTCGCGCACTGGCAGTCAGAAGGAGTTCCACTTTAGACATCCAGGAGACTAGGAACTACCCTATACATTCCAGGGATACTAGAATCTATGGGAATGCCTCTAGCGACATGTAAGCTAAATTTTCAGGACCAGACCCGAAGGACAACGAATGATGGATGGTCACAAAGAGGGGGCTGTGAGCATTCCAAAACTATGAGGCCTCATCTAGACTTGAAGAGGGCTACTGCTTTGCTGTCATTGGCTAGAACAGACGTCTCAGTCATTGTGTCTGTCGTGACAGGTCATTGTCTAATCGGAAAACATGGTGACAGACTGAAAGTAGCCAGCAACGACTTTTGCAGCAGCTGTAGGGACATCGAGGAACAAGAGACTACAGAACTCCTGCTGTGTGTGTGTCCCGCACTAGCAGTTAGAAGGAGTTCCACTTTAGGTTCTCATTTCTTTGCGAACCTGTCTGATTTAGTGGATGTAAAGATTCGCAAGTTATTGGGCTTTTTAAAGCGATCTGGATGGTTCAACGGTTGGAACTAGAGAACATCTTCTTTCTTCTGTTCCTGTGGTATCACAAAGGACGAAAACGTCTAAGTGAGTCTGATGGCAGTCTGCCGCTAAAACCTAACCTAAGGTACCCGTTAAGGGAAGTTATGGTCTAATGTACTAATAGGACCTCTTTAACTTTTGGCAACAAAACTGTGCCTAATCTGAAGAGGTTGTTCAACCGTCAATTTATTGTGCATCAGCCATCAGAATTCACGGTAGCTGAAGAATCTGGATCTACCTGGAGTCGTGTACCTTACAACTATCATCAACCTGTCTCGGAACTATCATATAGGTTGCCCAAAAAGTAATTGCGGATTTTTTAAAAAAAAGAAAGTAAATGCATTTTCAATAATACTTAGAATGAACTTTGATCAAATATACTTTTTTTACACTTTTTTTCTAAAGCAAGCTAAAAGTAACAGCTGATAACTGACAGAAGAAAGAATGCAATTACAGAGTCGCAGGCTGTGAAAAAATTTGTCAACGCCGACTATATGAAAAATCCGCAATCACTTTTTGGGCAACCATAGTACCCCATGTCTTAAAGATGGACAGAGTGATCCAGCCACTGAAGCCTGGAAAGAATCCGAGTTTGAGGGAGTCGAACAGACCGATCTCCCTTCTCTCCACAGTGGCCAAGACGCTTGAGAGACTATTCCTACCGAGCTTTGTTGGAGAGTTTCTATTCGCCGAGCATTAGCATGAATTTCGAAGACTGCAGAGCACAACAACTGATTTGATTGACATCACCGCACACATTTGCCGTGACATCAATCAACCCAGGCCATGTGAAAGGACGGTCCTCGTGGCACTGGACCTATCGAAGGCATACGACAGCCATGCCTGACTATTCGAGGACATCGCCAATATGTCTCTTCAGCCAGGCCAGGAGCACAGGGTCGCAAATTATCTGTGTGGTCGCCAGTCATTTGTGGAATTTATGGATAAGAAGTCGAAGAAGCGCAGAGAGAAACAGGGAGTCCCCCAAGGCGGGGAAATATCTCAGGCACTATTTAACCTCCAGCTATCCTCCATGCCACCCCCTCCAGACAGCATAGGGCGGACGATCGTGCGATCATGGCATCAGACTCCCACCCCTTGATGACATCTGCAATAGGTTAAACGTCTATCTCAACGAACTTGCCTCTTACTTCGCTGCAAGAGATCTGAAGACATCTGCCACTAAATCTTCAGTCATATTGTTTACTACATACACGCATGAGGTGTGGGTATGGGGCTGAAAGTGATGGTCGATGGAGTGACAATTCCGACCATCAAGTGTTCCAAAATCCTTGGTGTCAATTATGACAGCTCTTACAAATTCTCCTCACATGCCACAGCAATTTTCAATGAATTCAAAAGTAGAAGCAAGGTCCCAAAATCACTTACCGGCAGCACTTGGGGTGATGACAAAGAAACCTTGTTGACCACGTACAAAGCAATTGGCCGGGCTGTGATAAGTTATGCAGCGACAATATAGTCTCGTCAGCTCTGTGATACTCAGTGGAAAAAAAATTCAGATGTTCTCACGTGGACCACCTCGATTAGGAGACAAAGATCCAACCCCTCAGAAGACATAACTAATACATGCTGTCTAAGCAATACCTTCTGAGCTGTTATCGCAAAGACCATCCAAATCATTATCTTGTGGATAAATATTCACCTCTCAGAAGACTTAAAGTGAATCTACGTGATCTAGAGCTTGAGGTTCAGCGCTACAAGGGAGAACCTATAGATCAAGCAACATATGAAGAGGTTCTGGACGATATTCATGCAGACACGGTAGCAGATGCGGTGAATAGCTACCGGGTGAATGTGGTCCTTGGAGAACGACCATCTCCAGAGTTCTGGCTCAATTACGATCAGGCAGATGTAGCCGCTTCAACTGCTTCAGAGCAAGGATTTATGCCAACCTGCAGCATGTGTATCCCGATTGTGAACTAAGACTACACGACACACGCCACCTGTTTAACTGCTCAGCCAGACCCACTCGAGTCAGACCTAGTTCCCTCTGAACACGCAGAGTTCCTGATATCCTGGATATCCAACAGAACCAAGCAGACGTAAGAAAGAACACAACACGCTGCTATAACAACAACAAACAAAACTCCGATGGAGTGAGCATGTGGAGAAAGACATATCGAAACTGGGTGTCAGAGATTGAAGAGGGAGCGCAGAAGATCGAGTCGCTTGGAAATCATTTCCACGTTTGGCTAGAGGAATACATTTATACTTCCAAACTGAAACTGGATAATCAAATTTGGACACTCTTAGCGGCAAAGACCTTCGTAAGTAGCAATAAAGAAAGCCTATAGTAGCTTAGATATCAAAAAAAAAAATTAAGTTTAAAATCCCAAATAGAATAGATTTTGTAGACTTCAAGCAATTTCCTAATTTCCTAAGTCCTTATCCACGCCTCTCGACTCGAAAATGTTTACGTCCGCCTTTGCCGGTTTATATGGGAGCTATTGAGTTGCCCAAAAAGTAATTGCGGATTTTTCATATAGTCGGCGTTGACAAATTTTTTCAGAGCTTGTGACTCTGTAATTGCATTCTTTCTTCTGTCAGTTATCAGCTGTTACTTTTAGCTTGCTTTAAAAAAAAAGTGTAAAAAAGTATATTTGATTAAAGTTCATTCTAAGTTTTATTAAAAATGCATTTACTTTCTTTTAAAAAATCCGTAATTACTTTTTGGGCAACCCAATGTATCCAAATCTGAATCGATATGGCCCATTTGCAATCCCCAACGACCTACATCGAAAGGAAGTATCTGAGCAAAATTTCAAGCGGCTAGCATTACGCGTTCGTGCTACAAACGGCTAAACTAGATTAGTATACCCCCATCATATGGTGGTGGGTATTAAAATCGACCCTCCATATTTAGCATCCTGAACAAATTTTCGAAATGCCGAGATGACCAAACTTAGGGGCATGGCAAGAGGCGCCTGGACACCTAGGACCTTAACCTTTTGGACATCTCATCACCTTATCACCTCATCTCTCATCTTTTGAAATATCAAAGATATATCTCTAGATGAGCTGGCAAAATATCGATGACACTATCGATACTATCGACATTTTTGTTTCTGGCTGAATATCGATTGATATTTTTCCAATCGATACTATTGTCAAAGTTCGACTATTTGCAAAATTCGCAACAAATTAGCTATCCGAGCGTATATATATACAATTATACATATTTCAAATGTCTCCTGTGTTGGGTATTTCAAGTATCGTTCGAATCGACCCATAACCTCATGTTGTTTCTTTTTTAAATCTTCCAATTTTACTCCTTGAACCTATAGAGGGCGCAATTTTCATCCGATTGGGCTAACATTTTGAATAATGATCTCTAATGATTTCCAACTGACTTTTTTAAATTGGTTTCAAATTGACTACCGCGTCTGACAGATACCGGGCACACAATACCAGGTGCCCGGTATCTGTCAGATACAATTAGGTGGGCACACAATACCAGACATGAACCAACTTAGGGGAGTGGAATGGAAAACAATTAAGGATTTTGTAAGAAACGCGGAACTCCTAACTTAGATTTTCGTTTTCGAGCTTGCTTTTTTTAGTATTTACAGCACACAACAAATCGGTTGCTGGTTAAGGTATATGTCCCTAGTGGCATGGGGCGTATTAACATCCGCACTTTTCAACCTAACTTGACCTAAATCGGTCTATGCATTGATATTCCTTCTATATATAAACCGATCTCCTGATTTCTACTTCTTATTTTCGTTTGAACTATAGGTGATACGAAATTAATAGTATCGATATTTGTTATCTAAAACATCGAATGTTGCGAATATCGATAGTTTGCCAGCACTAATCTCTACCCGTTCTCAAACGGCAGATTTCATCTAAGACGATCTAGCCATGTCCGTCCGTCTACCATCTGTCTGTTGAAATCACGTTACAGTCTTAAACATACAGATATTGAGCTGAAATTTTGCATAGATTCTTGTTTTGTCCATAAGCAGGTTAAGTTCGAAGATAGGCTATATCGGACTATATCTTGGTATAGCCCCCATATAGACCGATCCGCCGATTTAAGGTCTTAGGCCCATAAGAGCCACATTTGTAATCCGATTTTGCTGAAATTTGGGGCAGTGAAATGTGTTAGGCCAGTCGACAGTCTTCTTCAATTTGGCTCAGATCGGTCCAGATTTGCATATAGCTGCCATATAGACCGATCTCTTGAGTTAAGGTCTTGGGCCCATAAAAAGCGCATTTATTGTCTGATTTTTCCGAAATTTGGCACAGTGAGTTTTATTAGGCCCTTAAACATTCTTCTTTAATTTGGCCCGGATCGGTCCAGATTTGGTTATAGCTGCCATATAGACCGATCTCTCGATTTAATGTTTTGGGCCCATAAAAGGCGTATTTATTGTCCGATTTCGCCGAAATTTGGGACAGTGACTTGCGTTAGGCTATTCGACAAATCTCTTTAATTTGGCCCAGATCGGTACAGATTTAGATATAGCTGCCATATAGACCGATCTCTCGAGTTAAGGTCTTGGGCCATTTAAAGGCGAATTTATTGTCCGATTTTGCCGAAATTTGGAACAGTGAGTTGTGTAAAGCCCTTCAATATTGTTCTTCAATTTCACCTTGATCGGTCCAGATTTGGATATAGCTGCCATATAGACCGATCTCTCGATTTAAGGTCTTGAGCCATTAAAAGGCGTATTTATTATCCGATTTTGCCGAAATTTGGCACAGTGAGTTGTATTGGGCCCTTAAACATTCTTCTTCAATTTGGCTCGGATCGGTCCAGATTTGGTTATAGCTGCCATATAGACCGATCTCTCAATTTAAGGTCTTGGGGCCATAAAAAGCGCATTTATTGTCCTATTTCGCCAAAATTGGGGACAGTGAGTTGCGTTAGGCTCTTCGACAACTCTCTTTAATTTGGCCCAGATCGGTACAGATTTAGATATAGCTGCCATATAGACCGATCTCATGGGTTAAGGTCTTGGGCCATTTATAGGCGTATTTAATGTCCGATTTTGCCGAAATTTGGGACAGTGAGTTGTGTTAGGTCCCTCAACATTATTCTTCAATTTGGCTCGGATCGGTCCAGATTTGGTTATAGCTGCCATATAGACCGATCTCTCGATTTAAGGTCTTGGGCCCATAAAAGACGCATTTACTGTCCGATTTTGCCGAAATTGGGGACAGTGAGTAGTGTTAAGTTCATCGACATCTTTCTGCAATTCGGCCCAGATCGGTTCAGATTTGAATATAGGTGTCATATAGACCGATTTCTCGATTTAAATTCTTCGCCCAATAAAAGGCACATTTATAACCCGATTTCGCTGAAATTTGACACAGTGACTAATGTTAGGCTTTTCGACATCCGTGTCGCATATCATATACAATCGATCAGCTGGGTCTATATTTGGATAAAGCTGCCAAAAATACCAATATTTTGTTCTACAAAATTGAACAATGACTTGTACTTATCAGACCACTCAATATCCTAGCAAATGTGGTCCAAATCGGACCATATTTCGATAAAGCTGCTAAGGGGTCATAAATTATGCATTTCTCATCGGATTATGACGAAAGGTGGTTTACATATATACCAGAGGTGGTGGGTATCCTTAACGTCTTTTAACTTTTTTTTCGATTATATACCATTTTGCAACATCGGTGTTCATAACGGGCTTCAAAGTGGATTTGTTATATCCTCTTCCTTTCTACTAACTTGAGACACGTCTTACAGCAGTTTACGTGAGTTCACCTTCTCTTCTCACTTGCAACCAGATCTCAACCACCGGAGCACTTATTTAGTTCTTCACTGAAGCCTTTCTCTCAGAGACGTTAATCGGACCCACTAAGGAAGCACTTAAACTTGCCCAGAACTGCCCCATCAGTTCGGAAAACGCCGATATTCTCACCAACTACTCCGCTCTGTTGATAATAACTGTCTGGTGGACTTATATCAAGAATAAGCAGATCGATCATCGTAGTACCTTGCCAGGTGTTCGTCATCATGAGCACAGCTAAGCTGAATTACAGGTTTTGATACAAGGACGAACGGCACTCACTCATTTTCAATGACAAAAAGTTAGTGAAACAGGCAGTTAGTCTTTCACGACTTCACTCACATCCATGCCCCTGTTCAAGAATCCGAAAATTTAAAAAATTCCAGTCCCACAACCAGTTGGCACCGTTACCTGATGTTACCCAACAAAACTCCATAATCTAAAATCTCATTCTCATTCTACTCTCCTATTGCGAAAATTAGTTCTGCCTTCTCACAGGTAAACGATAGAATTCAGTTTTTCTAGCTTAGCAAGTTTCCTTTATGGCTGGCCAGTAGGAATTTTCAAAGAAATTGGAGTACCTCTTTGGAAACTTTAGGTATTTAAAATAAAAAAAAAATCTTGAAAAAAAAATTGGGAAAAATATTTTTGCTGAGTCCTTGCAGAACAAACAAAAGAGGATGACGATTTACCTACTCTTTAAAATAGTTGCATACAATTTGTTCTACATGTAAATAAAAAAAATATTCTTATTGCACTCACCTTACAATCCTCACACTGATGTATTATTGAGTAGGCCTGGCGGCAATCGAAACGAAAAAGTATTTCCGTTAGGCCACATGTTATGCGCGATGCCAATGCATCCAATTCGATCAAATCCTCTAGGATGCGAATGCACTGCTCGCCACCACTGAGAGTGGCGTTTAAGGCCAGCGTGTGCAGGGAACTGTAGACGTTGCGTTCGCAGCAATTTCTTAGACGCAAATGGCGTAGCTGAGCCAACAGATGGCTCGGTGAGGTGAGTTGTGTGCATAAGTGCATGGGCTGTGTTTCGGCACTATCGCCCAAATATTCAAGGCACTGTTGTTGTTGCTGTTGATGGGACTTTGGCCCCAGCTCCATTTGCTCATCGAACAATTGCGGAAGCTGGGCTCGGCTAATGTGGCTTTGGTTTTCGGTGAGGCTTGTCACTCGCTTTTGCTGGTTGTGGTCTAAATTTGCGTTGACTTTCTCCGCCACCTCTTGCACTTGCAACTGAAAGCTCTGCTGGTAAGGCCTATTGGGGAGGATATTTTTGTTGATGCTGCTGCCGGGCTTGGTGGTATGGCCATTGGTGTTGCCATTGAGATTCGATTGCAAGTGATTATATTTCAATTCAAAGTGTTGACTGCCACTGCGACTGGTAGCGGCACCACCGTGTGCAGTCGCTGTCAGTTTCATTTTGACAATATTATTGTTGGCCTGATTCTGTTGGTGCTGCTGTTGCTGTTGGAATTGTTGCAGCTGCATCATAAAGGCGGCATTATCGGCCACAGCTGCATCATTGTGAACATTCATGTCGATGTCATCGTCCACTTCCTCTTCGACATCCACATCCACATCGTCATCATCAATCTCTTCATCGTCCTCTTCGACATCGCCATTGCCATCGATAGTGTCCACATCATCGGCGTCGACATTGTCATTGGATGAAATGCCGGCAGATGGGCCATTCGCATTGGCGTCCTGTTGCATTTTATTCATGAACTCCAATATGTCATCACTATCCGCCGCAAGCGAGTGCCCATGGTGGGCATGACTTGTGGCATCCAGGATATTGGTGGAATTGTTGCTGTTGGTGTTGTTCGCACCTTTGGTGTTGTCTTGGCCAAATGCAGCTATCGTTGCCTGCTTGCCACTTGGTGGCGTAAACTCATTGGAGTCGGCGGCATGACTTCGTCGCGTCTTTGTCATTTTGTTATTGTTGTTGTGGTTGTAGTTTTTATGGATTTGATAGTAATTAAAAGGATTCAACAGCTTTTGGCTTTTCTGCTGTTGTTGTTGTTCTTGCTGCTGTTGCTGTTTGGCCCTATGACTGCTGCCGAGGTGCTTAGGGGAATCCTTGCTAATGGAATGTTTGCCGGCGTTGTTGTTGTTGTCGTCGTCCGTACCGTCTCTGTCTTTATTGGAACTATGACTAATAGTTGGCTGACTATTTCTTAGCTTAATATTAAAGGTGTTTGTTGTTGTTGTATAGCCTACTAATTTATTATTTAGTTTATTATCCTTTTTGTTTTTATGTTTGTTGTTGTTGTTGTTGTTATTATTATTATTAGTATTGTTGTTGTTGTTATTATTAATCATTTTATCCTTATTTAACTTATTTGTAAATGGCGTTTCCTCTTCTTCTTCGTCCTCGTCGTCGTCGTCTTTACACGATTTGAGACACTTTGGCGGACCAGGACCCTCATCAACCCTTGCAACAGGCAGTGTACCAGCTGAACATTCACCCTGTTAAAGAGAATGATGAAAGATTTCCATTAATTATAATCGAACCAGCAAATAAATATGAAAAAATTTTATACTTAAAATGATGGGAAAATATTTGAAGCTATAAATATTTTTTTGTTGGAAGCAATTATAAAGGTAAAACGAACTGAGTTCAGGTTGGCCAATCTTTGTGCACCATAGATTTACGTATATCTTATCCAAAGTTCGTTAAAGTCCGATGAAAAACTGATTTTTTGTGAACGCAAGAGGTTAATTTGGGGGTAACAACGCTTTTCAGCTTCTAAACTACGAACTCCATTTTCGAGACAGTTTCGATCGAGGACTGGGCCAAATACTTCACCTTCTTCGGGAAATGCAGTACCATTCCAACCAAAGAGCAGGCTCTCCAGCGACCTTTCTATTATGTGGCTGATCAAGGACAGATACTTTCTCAGCTTGTTTTCCGACTTAGACCAAACTTGCCTTGAATGTTGTACACCAAACCAACACAGAACATACAATGATTTAGCCGGTAAGATTTGTTTATAAGGGACCTATCTTGCTAATATTCACCTTTGTGCCTGAACGTCTGGCTTCAAATCCTGGCTAGAAACAAATTTCAGCGAAAAAAGTATAAGAAAAAACACGTAAGAGCATGCTAAGTTCGGCCGGGCCGAATCTTATATACCCTCCAACATGGATCGCATTTGTCGAATTCTATGCGCGCTATCTCCTTGTAGGCAAACAAATAATATTGAATAAGAACTGTTCTGCTATTGAAGCCTAATTAAGTTATAGGCCGATTTGGACGGTAAATGAATGCTGAACATTGTACAAGTCATTGTGTAATATTTCAGTTCATTCGGATAAGAATTGCGCCTTGTAGGGGCTCAAGAAGCAAAATCGCGAGATAGGTTTCTAGGGGAGCTGTATCAAGCTATTGATCGATTCAGACCATATTAGACACGTTTGTTGAAGGTCATGAGAGAAGCCGTTGTACAAAATTTCTGCCAAATCGGATGAGTAATGCGCCCTCTAGAAGTCAAAACCCCAGATCGGTATATATGGCAGCTATATCAGGTTATGTTCCGATTTGCGCCATACTTAGAGACACGTCGTGCAAAACTTTATTCGAATCGGAGAATAATTGCGCCCTCTAGAGGCTTAAGAAGTCAAAATCCCAGATCGGTTTATATGACAGCTATACCAGAATATGAACCGATTTGAAGCATACTTAACACAGTTGTTGGGAGTGATACCAAAACACTACGTGCAAAATTTCAGTTAAATCGGATGAGAATTGCACCCTCTACAGGCACAAGAAGCCAAGACCCAAGATCAGTTTATATGGCAGCTATATCAGATTATGGACCGATTTGAATCATACTTAACACAGTTGTTGGAAGAGATACAAAAACACTACGTGCAAAATTTTAGTTAAATCGGATGAGAATTGCACCCTCTACAGGCTCAAAAAGTAAAGACCCAAGATCGGTTTATATGGCAGCTATATCAGAACATGGACCGTTTTGGCCCATTTACAATCCCAACCTACCTATACTTGTAAAAAGTTTTCGTGCAAAATTTCAAGCTTTACTCCTTCGAAAATTAGCGTGTTTTCGACAGACAGACGGACGGACGGACATGGCTAGATCGACTTAAAATGACATGACGATCAATATGGGGTCTCACTTGACGATACTTTATGGGGTCTCAGTCGCATATTTCGAGGTGTTACAAACCTATCCTATGGTGGAGGGTATAAAAAACAAATAGAGATATCTCAATAATTTGTTTTTTTTTTCAGTTTTACGACAAAAGTATCCTTAAAAAACTAGAAATTAATTCTGCTCTAATTTTCTACAAAAATCCCCAAAATGCCACTGTGGGGCAAAGATGGTTTCAAAATCGAAATTTTTTAGTAAACTTGCTCTGAAGGCTATAAATATTGTTAGGTGCAAACAATTTTTTGCATGAGTTTAGAGGACAAATGGAGTAAAAACCAATTAAGGAAAGGCAAATGTCGGACGGAGCCGACTATATAATACCCTACACCACCGAATCAACATAAATACTACTTTCAATATTTGAAACCTATGTTGAAAGCTAGTCAGACTTTAATTTTGAAAAACTTTAATTTTAAAAAACTGAATAGAGCCTTCTAAGGATTTTTTTCGATAAGACTTATATGGTCGCTACTACAGCCTGGACCGATTTTCATGAAATTTTGAACACTTATTAAAACGCAAAATAAAGTATCTCATGCAAAATTGTGTAAAGATCAGACCAAAAATGTGGTCTTAAAAGGCCATATTGGCTGAAAGATATATATGACGGCTATAACTAATCCTGACCCTAATTTAATGAAATTTTGCAATCATATTGGAACGTAAAATAAAACACGGATGAAATATATATATGGGAGTTATATCTAAATCTGATCTGATTCTGATGAAATATTGCACATATATTGGGACATCAAAAAAAAAAAAAAACGCTTCATGCCAAATTTGGTAAAGATCAGACCAAAAGTGTGGCTTCTCCAGCTGCAACAGGCATATCGGATGAAAGATATATATGGCAGCTATATCTAAATCTGATCCGATTTTGATGAAATTATGCAAATGTATTGGGACGTCACAGAAAACACTTCATGACAAATATTGTGAAGATTGGACTAAAATTGTTGCTTCTACTGTCTTAATAGGTCAAATGGGATGAAAGATATATATGGGAGCTATATTTAAATCTGGACCGATTTTGATGAAAATTCGCACACGTATCAAGACATCACACGAAACATCTCATGCCAAATTTTGTAACGATCCGACCAAAAGACTGAAAGTGGCAAGTCGGATTAAAGATATTGGGTTGCCCAAAAAGTAATTGCGGAAATTAAAGGAAAGTAAATGCATTTTTAATAAAACTTAGAATGAACTTTAATCAAATATACTTTTTTACACTTTTTTTCTAAAGCAAGCTAAAAGTAACAGCTGATAACTCACAGAAGAAAGAATGCAATTACAGAGTCACAAGCTGTGAAAAAATTTGTCAACGCCGACTATATGAAAAATCCGCAATTACTTTTTGGGCAACCCAATATATATGGGAACTATATCTAAATCTGAACCGAGACCATCAGAAAAATTTTCAGCTGTGGTTTTCCCCTCCTAATGCTGGCAACATTTGTGAGGTACTAAGCCATGTAAAACTTCTCTCCAAAGAGGTGTCGCACTGCGGCACACCGTTCGGACTCGGCTATAAAAAGGAGGCCCCTTATCATTGAGCTTGAAACTTGAATCGGACTGCACTCATTGATGTGTGAGAAGTTTGCCCCTGTTCCTTAGTGGAATGTTCATGGGTACGATTTGTGCCTTTCCTTTTTATATACATATTCTGTTAAAACTCTGCCCAATTCTGCGCTTTTCTCAATGTTGTAAATGGCTTACCTTAATAGCATCGGAATGAAGTTTTTTTCCCACACATGGTTTTAAACGAAATAACGTATTGACAAAAAACACAGCCTCAAAAATTGAATTGCTTTGCTGAAAACGTATCTCTCACAAATTTGTTCTATAATTTTTTTTTTTTTTTCAACAAAATGTATCGTTGATGTTTTTGGTTTAAATCCTGGCCATTTGGCCCAAAACTTTATTGCCTGCCTCGATGAAACTTTTTCAATATGTTTGCGAATGAGTTTTCATGTTTGTTGTTGTTTTTTTTTTGTTGTAACATGTTTCACCATACTGTTCGGATATACACGTGTGGTACAACTTACATTGCATTGGGAACAATTTTTAAAATTGACACACGCTTTTTGTTTCCTTCTTCTTCTGCTTTTTTTTTTTGAGAAAAATCCATCAACTTTAAGTGCAATTCATTTAATATTTTGATCCGATGTTTACCTTGAAGTAACTACAAGTGCGAGCAGAAATGCATTTGAACAACGTGAAATCGTTAATGCATTGTGCAATACAATACCGTAGCTGTATGGTCCAAAACAAAGCTTTACTTCAATATAACATTTCGCGAAGAATATCGACACAATTGAAATTCATGGCCTTTTTTCACGTTTGCAGATTCGACAGACTTATGCTTTACACCACCACTTTGTTAAAGGGTAGAATGCGAGTGGTAAAGATTGTCGAATTCGAAACACACCCAAAACGGAGATGTAAACCCATTTTCCAATAAGGAGAGCCGGACTTGATAGAATATTTCCGGCGTTACTACAGAAGGAGGCCGAATAAGTGGCGCCCGATCAGGGCACTATTTTCACAGCATGCTAGGCATATACATCGCTGCCACTACAAAAAAGTTTTCCGACCAAAGTTTCTCAAAAAACCTACCAGATTCCCTGACGCCCGATCAAAATTGTAAACTAAATCAAAATAAACGCAAATTCTTGTAGAAATTATTACTTATTTAACAATATATGATTTAAAACAAGTAAGAGCGTGGTAAGTTCGGCCGGGCCGAATCTTATATACCCTCCACCATGGATCGCATTTGTCGAGTTCTATGCGTGATATCTCTTTTTAGGCAAACAGAAAATATTGAATAAAAACTGTTATGCTATTGCAGCTATATCATGTTATAGTCCGCTTCGGACCATAAATGAATGCTGAACATTGTAGAAGTCATTGTGTAAAATTTCAGTACATTCGCAACCCCTACAATGGTTCAAGAAGCAAAATCGGGAGATCGGTTTATATGGGAACTGTATCAAGCTATTGATCGATTCAGACCATATTAGACACGTATGTTGAAGGTCGTGAGAGAAGCCGTTGTACAAAATTTCTGCCAAACCGGATGATAATTGCGCCCCCTAGAGGCTCAAGAAGTCAAGATCCCAGATCGGTTTATATGACAGCTATATCAGGTTATGTACCGACTTGCGCCATACTTAACACAGTTATTAGAAGTCGTAACAAAACACCTCATGCAAAATTTCAGTCAAATCGGATGAGAATTGAGCCCTCTAGAGGATCAAGAAGTCAAGATCCAAGATCGGTTTATACGACAGCTATGCCAGATTATGAACCGATTTGAATCATACTTAACACAGTTGTTGGAAGTGGTACCAAAACATTGCGAGCTAAATTTCAGTCAAATCGGACGAGAATTGCGCCCTCTAGATGCTCCAGAAGTCAAAACCCATGATCGGTTTATATGGCAGCTATATCAAAATATGGACCGATTTGAACCATACTTAGCACAGTTGTTGGAAGTGGTACCAAACCACCACGTGCAAAATTTCAGTTAAATCGGATGAGAATTGCGCCCTTTAGAGGCTCAAGAAGTCAAGACCCAAGATCAGTTTATATGGCAGCTATTGGGTTGCGCAAAAAGTAATTGCGGATTTTTCATATAGTCGGTGTTGACAAATTTTTTCACAGCTTGTTACTCTGTCATTGCATTCTTTCTTCTGTCAGTTATCGGCTGTTACTTTTAGCTTGCTTTAGAAAAAAAGTGTAAAAATAGTATATTTGATTAAAGTTCATTCTAAGTTTTATTAAAAATGCATTTACTTTCTTTTAAAAAATCCGCAATTACTTTTTGGGCAACCCAATATATCAAAACATGGATCGATTGGGCCCAGTTACAATTCCAACCGACCCACAGTAATAATAAGTTTTTGTGCAAAATTTCAAGCGGCTAGCTTGAAATAAAGAGGGGCCTCCTCTCGGCAATAAAGAGGGGCCTCCTCTTTATTGCCGAGTCCGAACGGCGTGACGCAGAGCGAGGTACTTTGTCATGTAAAAACATTTCCCCAAAGAAGTATCGCACTGCGGCACGGCGTTCGGACTCGGCTATAAAAAGGAGGCCCCTTATAATTGATTTTAAACTTGAATCGGACAGCACTCATTGTGAGAAGTTTGCCCCTGTTCCTTATTGAAATGTGCATGGGCAAATTTGCAATTCTACTCAAGTACCAAATTTCAGAAAAACGGGTAACACATGCGGTTTTTATGGGCTCAAAATCTCAAATCAGCAGATCGGTTTATATAGTCCTATGTTCACCATATTCGGCTGGAATATGTTCCAAATTTAAGCGAAATTGGATAATAGGTGCGGCTGTTATGGGCGTACGACACTAAATCGCTAGATCGCACAGTGGGATGAAAATGGGACCAAATATGCAAATTTGGCAGCCTAAACAATTTTTCGAAATACTGAGGTGGTCAACATTAGGGGCCTGCCATTTCAAAGATTTATCTCTATCCGTTCTCGAATGTCATATTTTTTACCAGTTGTGTTCGGTTTTATTCCACTGTAGATCGGTAAATATGACAGCTATATTCAAATATAGCCCGATTTGGCTCATTCAAGAACTTAACCTGCGAAGGAAAAAAATATGAGCCTCTCCCAAATTTCAGCTTTATATGTCAATTTTTGACATATAGTCATACAGACGCACGGACATACATCCGGGCATTGTTAAAACGATAAATAATGTATTTTTAAGGGTCGGAAATGGATATTTCGATTTGTTTAAAACGGAATTGCTGAACGAATATGCCCCCTATTCTATGGTGGTGGGTATAAAAGTACAATTTTGCTAAAAATCTACCAAAATCGAAATGGGTAGTCCATCCGACCTAACCCTTAAAGTTGAAAGTAAATCCTATAAAATTTGGTAGAAAAAGCCCAAAAAGGCAACGCTGCTTGCATATGCTGCGAAAGCCTGGCAGGAGGCACGGCAAGGCAAATTATGTGACACCAAAGTCCTACAGACCTATAACTGCAGTCGCGGACAATCAGCGGTATCGAGTGGAGAGTCTCAGTCAGAGGACGGGTGGCACCGGCCCTTGCTTACATACTGAGTGCCTATTATGATCGATACGACAAGGCGAGATATTGGCGCCAACTAAATAACCAATGGCTATCATGTTCCCGCGGCAATCGGTCTTATAGACCGCAACAAGTTTTCTCGCCTAGCTTGACGAGGACCACCAACAACAACAACCACAGATCTATAATCCTAACGTTCTTTCCATTCAAAATCATGGAACGTATTGAGGACACCATGATAAAGGGCAGCTAACTGCTCAAATACAAACAACATGCCTATGTCAAATGAAGGTCGGTGGAGACTGCCCCGCACGAGGTTGTGCTTAAAATAGAAGAATCCTTCGATGCCAAAATGTACACTCTGGCGTTGTGCATTGACATAGAGGGGGCTTTTAACAATGTGCGGACCGACACACTGATCCGATACTTAGATCAGTACCGGGTTGGCCCGGTCCCTAGAGACTGCATAAACCATATGCTAAGGAACAGGTGGATAAGTTGTGGATCTCATGACAAAAAATATAAGCGATAAAAAGATGTTATAGTACTTACATATAAGAAGAGGATCCGACTCAGCTATGCAGATGGGCCGAAAGGGTCTTGCAGATGACATAGGACTGGGCTAGACCCATAGGTCTCAGTGTTGCCCCAGAGAAGACTGAAATCAGCCTGTTCACGAGGAGACGAAGCTGGGCCAACTTGACGCACCACGTTGCCTCAATAGAACAATTTCAATATTTGACATGGTCAAATACTTAGGTGTGATTTTGGACAGGAAACTTTATTGGAAGTAAAACTGAGAAGCCCTTTAGGTTGTAATATCTGCCAAATGCAAATTGCACACTTGCCCATGAACATTCCATTAAACAACAAAAATAATAGAGGCAAATTTCTCAGATATCAATGAGCGCGTTCCGATGCGAGTTTAAGCTCAATGATAAGGGGCCTCCTTTTTATAGCCGAGTCCGAAACGGCGTCCTGCACTGCGAAACCTTTTCGGGGATAAGTTTGTACCTCACAAATGTCACCAGCATTAGGAAAATTTATTTTTCTGATGTTCTCACCAGGATTCGAACCAAGGCGTTTAGCGTCATACGGCTGACATACTAACCTCTGCGCTACGGTGGCCTCCAAGTAATATCTGCCATCTACGTCAAGAAGTATGTGCGCTAACTGTACATCTTTGTAAAGAGTCAACACTAAAGCAGATCCGCAAGATCCATAGGTAATAGTACCCGCATGAGCATGTGCAGGTTAATTCTCCACAGCCTCTTTAGCTTGAAACGGGACAGTTATTCTTTAAAGTTCAATAGGTTAGGTTAGGTTGAAAAGAGTGTGCAGATAATAATGCGCCCCATGCCACTATGGACATACACCTAAGCCAGTTATCGGATTGTTGTGCGCTCTAAAAGTTCACTATGCTTGGTTAATATTTACTTAAAATATGCCAAGAAATAAGTGATTATGTAATACTTAACTTTTCATTGACAGTCAATTTTTCTACGGTAAAATACCTTCAACCGTACTAGGTTAGAACAATAAACATTTTTGAAATATACGAAACGGGTATCTTTAAAATTAAATTTGTTTCTTAAGGTTTTACAATTTATTTTGACATTGCTTACAGCACTTTAGTATTTATCTTCGGCTCTGACATTATGGCCGTTGTTGACGTTCTTAAGTTCTTTTGTGTTGATTGTTGCTGCATTTGAGTGTCAACAAAAACCAAAACCAAAAAAAAAAACAACACACATACACATACATATATGAATATATCTAGAAAAGGGCGAGAAAACAACAAAACAAAGGCATTTACATTTGACATACTTCACATCAACGCCATGTCGTGCTGGCATTGTTGTGCTTACACATCCTCTTGCAAGAACTTACACACATGCTATACAAACACGCACACACACACACCCAGCAAATAACCCTTTGCACAATATGTACTAGTGTGTGGGTTCTAAGGCTAACGAATGTTTGCCAATGCAACGGTGATACAACACAACATACAATTGCTTGTGTTTATGGCTACTCTGAGCTAAAATGCAAAATGGCTTAAGGGTCTGTTATAAGCTCGTCCGCTTTACAATTCCCTGGGAAATCTCTGTGGCCCGGCACCCAGAACAGGTGAATTTTGAACTGTTCAGCCAACTCGTTGAGAGATCTGCCACAGTCGAGGGAGGTTTTTGCATTCAGAAATACGTTCTCCAGGGATTTAATGGCTGCCTGGCTGTCTGAGAAGATATTTATGCCAATCGTAATGACATTATATCTTAGCCTTTCGTCCGCTTCCTTAATTGCAAGGATGTCCGCTTGATACACACTGCAGTGGTCGGGTAATCTTTTCGATATGACCAGTTCTAGATCTTTAGAGTACAACCCAAAGCCCTCCTGGTCGTTTAGTTTGGAACGATCCGTATAGAAGTCTATGTAACTTTTGTTACCAGGGATATCGTCGTTCCAATCAGTTCTATCAGGAATAGTGGTACAGTAATTTCTATGAAAAAGAGCCTGGAGCCATCCGTACCGTTTAGCTTGGGACCATCCGTATAGAAGTCTATGTAACTTTTGTTACCAGGGATATCGTAGTTCCAATCGGTTCTACCAGGAATAGTGGTACAGTAATTTCTATGAAAAAGCGACTTAGGTAGGGTGTAATCCACACTGCCTGGAACATCGGATATTGTATCAAGGATAACACAGTGTCCGTAGCCGCCACATGACCAATGAAAAAGCTTCCTTAACCTCACGGCTGTGGTCGCTGCAATTTGGGTAGCCACAATGTCCAGAGGCATAAGATGTAGCATTAAATTCAGTGCATCAGATGGTGTCGTCCTCAGTGCGGCTGTGATGCACAAGTAAGCCATCCTTTGAATCCGGTTAAGTATTAGGCAGTAGGTGGATTTTTAAAGCGCCGTCCACCAGACTACAACACCATATAGCGTAATAGGTCGATCTGGAAGAGTGGTATAGTAATTTCTATGAATAAGCGACTTAGGTAGGGTGAAATCCACACTGCCTCGAACATCACATGACCAAAGAGAAAGCTCCCTTAACCTTCCGGCAGTGTTCGCCGCAATTTGTCTGGCCACAAATTCCAGAGACATAAGATGTAGCATAGAACTCAGTGCATCAGATGGTTCTCAGTGCGTCTGTGATACACAAACAAGCCATCCTTTGGATTTGGTTGAATATTGAATAATAGGTGGACTTTTGAAGCGCCGTCCACCAGACCACAACACCATATAGCATTATAGGTCTGACAACTGCAGTATATACCCAATGCATGACGCGCGGTCTAAGACCCCAACTTTTGCCAATTGCGCTCTTGCAGGTGAATAGGGCAAGAGTTGCCTTTCTTCCCCTTTCCAAAAAAATGGATTTGCAGTTCAATTTCCTGTCCAGCAAAACACGCAGGTGTTTTGCGCTGTCTGTAAATGGAGCATTCTCTCCTCCTAAAGAGACAGGTGCCACTGTTACAAAACAAATTAAATGACATTATAAACTTTTTCAATTCTAGATCGTCGTTATTCATAGAGAAATTAGACTTAACCGTTCGTGTGTTTATTGAAATAAAAATGGTCTATATCTTGATATTAAATCTTTTATACTGATCTTCCGGTGAGAAATCTTGAGTTCATAAAGTCTTGTTTCTTCCCCGATTCCAATTTAAGTATTTGAGCCAAAAGAAGCGCTTTTACTTCCCATTTTCGGCGTTATGCTGAGTTGAGTAGACCTTGAGTATGGACCAGATTTGGCCATATTTGTATGCAGCTGCCACATATGCCTGTTTTCCGACTGAAGGTATTGAACCCACAAAACCCGCATTTCCTTCCCAGATTTACGAAATTTAGAAAAAGATCCTCAATATTCATACCAGTTATAGTCAATATCAAAACTTATGCCCTGTTTCCCATAAATTTGAAGCTGTAGACCCCTTGTAATAGTAACTTTCGTTGATTTCATTCTGCACTCCTTACGAATACACAGAAACGACATGAGGTCAATCAGTTTGAGTTGTTGGAAAAACCTACCAAAAATTGAGATAAGGAACCTACCATAATTGTTCAAATCTTATATACCCTCCACCATGGATGGCATTTGTCAATTTCCATGACTTTTTCAAATATAGTATATGAGCTACATCAAGTTAGTGACCGATATGGACCGTACTCGTCATGCTGTACAAGTCATACAAAAATATCAGCTAAAAAATTTCAGGCAAATCGAGTAATAAGAGGCTCAGAAAGTCCAATTATGAGATCGGTTTTTATGGCACCTATATCAGGTTATCAACCGATTTGGACCACACTTGGCATAATTGTTGGAAGTCATACCAAAACGACATATGCAAAATTTCAGCCAAATTTGGGTAACAATTGCGCCCTCTAGAGGCTCAAAAAGTCAAATCGGCAGATCGGTATATATGGCAGCTATATCAGGTTATAGACTGATTTAGACCATACTTAACACAGTTCTTGGAAGTCATAACAAAACATGTCTTGCAAAATTTCAACCAAATTGGATAAGTATTACGCCCTCTAGAAGCTCAAGAAGTCAAGACCCAAGATCAGTTTATATGGCAGCTATATCAAACCATGGACCGATTTGTCCCATTTACAATCCTAACTAACCTACACTAATAAGAGTAGGACATCCATCGAACTGCTCAAATACAAACAGCATGATTATGTCAAGGAAAGTTCGGTGGAGACTGCCCTGCCCGAGGTTGTGCATAAAATAGAAGAATCCTTCGATGCCTAAACGTACACACTGGCGGTATGCATTGACATCGAGGGGGCTTTTAACAATGAACGGAACGACACATTCATCCAATCTTTAGGCCAGTACCGGGTTGACTCGGTCCTTAGAGATTGGATAAATTGTGTGTCCCATGACATAAATATAAGAAAGAAATTGGCACAAGGCACGCCACAGGGGGACATTTTATCGGCACTCGTATGGGTGGCCACCATAAATGACCTATTACGGATAAGGAGGAATTTGCAGCCGTCTGCTACGCAGACAATATTATAATACTTCCAAGGGGTAAGGATCCGAACGAGCTATGCAGAAGTGCCGAAAGGGTCTTGCATATGGCATATGACTAGGCTAGACCCAAAAGGCTCAATGTTAACCCAGAGAAGACTGAAATATGCATGTTCACGAGGAAGACAAGGTTGGGCCAATTTTACGCACCACGTTTCTTAAATTTCGATATCTGACAAGGTCAAATACTTAGGTGTGATTGGAAGTGTCACATTCAGGAGCGTACTGAGAAGGCTCACAGATGTTGGCTACTATGTAAACGGGACGTAGGCTCGATATGGGGCCTGAATCCGAGGATAGTCCACAGGCTCTAAGGAGCGTGATTAGACCAATACTTACTTACGCCCCAGTAGTTTTGTGGACTGCCATGGAGAAAAAGTGCAACATAAGAAAAATACAACAGGTTCAGAGAACATGTTGCCTTGTCATAGGCGGAGCGATGAGGACCACGCCCTTTAGGGCACTGGAGACTATTTTAGATATCCCACCCATTCACATACAGATTAAGTGTGAGGCAGCCACTGCGGCTATGAGACTTAAGGCGATGGGACAATGGAATGAGGGTTGGGAGCAGCTCATTCGAGTACCATCGCGGTATAATCGAGGCGACGATAGGAAACCTGGAAGGAAGGGAAGAGGTTTCCATTGCCCTGCTGGCAGGCACTGCTGCCAGCGGCACACTCTTGGATTGACGGAACCCTAGTATTGCCATCTGGAGGATCATGTTACACGGATGGATCAAAGCTAGACGGCAGAGTGGGCCTGGGGGTCTTCATTAAGAACCCAGAGGCTGAGATCTATTTTAGACTGCTTGACTATAATACGGTCCTGCAGGCGGAGATCCGAGCGATCACGGAATGCATGAGGTAGTGTGGTGTTAACGCGAAGACGTCAAGTATGAACATCTTTACGGACAGTAAAATTGCCATAATGGCAATAACCAGGATGAGAAGGTCACGAACAGTCTTGGAATGTAAGAAGGAGATTAACGCCTTCTCTGAGGATGGCAAAATCTTCATCGTTTGTGTGCCGGGCCATAACGGAGTATCTGGGAATGAACGGGCAGACGATAACGCGGTGAAGGTCAGAGAACTGCCCTCAATAAACTTGATTAATCCGAAGCCTCTCGGGTCGACGCAGTAGGAGTTAAGGGCGTAAGCGACGAATACGCATGCAACCCTGTGGAACAACGAAACGGTCGGTAGGACGGCGGTATTCCTATGGGGAGACCCAGATTGTGGGAAGACGAGACTATTACTGAAAGGAAGTAAGAAGGAGGTCAGCATAGCTCTCGGCATCATAATGGGACATATAGGACTACGAGCTCACTTATATAAAATCTATGCGGCAAGTGATAGCATGTTTAGGGCATGCGGGGAAGATGATGAGACGTTGGAGCATATCCTTTGTCATTACCCAGCTTTCGCGTCTAACAGACACCGCCACTTAGGTGGGGACACAATACCAGATATGAAACAACTGGGGAACGTGGCATGGAAGTATCATGGAATTTCTAATTGAGATTTTCTTTTTCGAGGTTACTTTTTTAGTACTTAAAGCGCCCAACAAGCCAATTACTGGCTTAGGTGTACGTCCATAGTGGCATGGGGCGGAGTATTTGTACAAAATTTCAAGCGGCTAGCTTCACCCCTTCGAAAGTTAGCGTGCGTTCGACAGACAGACGGATGAACGGACAAGGATAGATCGGCTTAAAATGTCATGACGATCAAGAATATATATACTTTATGGGGTTTTAGACAAATATTTTGAGGCGTTACAAATGGAACGACGAGATTAGTATACCACCATCCCATGGTGGAGGGTATCAAAATAGAACTGCTAAAAAAATAATAATTGGACAGTCATCTCTGAAGTATTGAAAGTAAAGTGAAGTGAAAGTAACAGCTGATAACTGACAGAAAAAAGAATGCGATTACAGCGTCACAAGCTGTGAAAAAATTTGTCAACGCCGACTATATGAAAAATCCGCAATTACTTTTTGGGCAAACCAATAAAATAAGAACCACTCAGCAATTAAAATTTTGAAACGGATGGTCGTGTCCTTTGGATAAAGCTAAACTACTAAAATACTACTGCTACTAAATATCCCATGAACACTCCATTAAGGAACAGGGCGTAATTCTCTCATATCAATAAGTAGCAAATAGTTAACTAACACCATTACTGTGGTACAGGGTATTATAAGCTAGTGAATTTGTTAGTAACATCGAGAAGGAAGAGGGATAGATCTATTGCTAAGTATACCGATCGACTCAGAATCACTTTCATATGCGATTTAGCTATATCCGTCTGTCTGTCCGTCTGTGTTTGTGTTTATCTGTCCATGTCAATTTGTCCGATGGTCTTCAACTTTGGCCTGACCATTTTCTTGGACCTAAAGACGAAGCCTATTAAATTTGGAAAAAATCGGTTCAGATTTGGATATAGCTTCCTTATATATGTTCGTCCGATTTGGACTTAAATTGCAGTTATTGTATTTCTTCATTTGTACACTCACGAAATTCTGCACGAGGGATTCTCTTATAACTCTCCACATTATTGGTGAATTTCATAGAAATCACTTCAGAGTTAGATATAGCTCCCAACTGTTCGTCCGATTTGGACTAGCATTGCAATAATTTCGTCATTTGTTAACCGATTCACAATAAAATTGGCACAAAGGATTCCCTTATGACTCCCGGTGTTGCTGTTGAATTTTAAAGAAATCGGTTCAGTTTTATATATAGCTCCCATATACATTTTCGTCCGATTTTGAATAGTACTCAATAATTTGGTAATTTGTTCACCGATCTTCACAGAATTTGACATGAAGGGTTCTTCTTCTGATGACTGATGAATTTCATAGAAATTCGTACAGTTTTAGATATAGCTCCCATATATATGCATCTACCCATTTTCACTTTTAAGGCCTTTGCTAGCCCATCTTCTTCTCAAGATGTACGGATTTTGATCGAAATTCTTCATATCAAATTTCGGCAAATTTTAAATCCGACGACTTAGCTTTATTAGTTAGCTTTCTTTGCTTTAACATCAGCTACAGTGTAATTTTTCTTCCATTTCCCTTTCTTCATGTTTGTCAATGCAACAGGCCAACAAAAATAAATCACAGGTGGCATTTGTAGAGAAAATTCTCGTTAAGGCTGTCGTCCTCATCCAACCACAGCAAGTTTAGCCCTTGTACAAGTGACAAACAATTATACCAATTCTTGGCACCACCTTCGAGGCATTTACTCATATCCATGTGTGTCAAAACAGAAAAGTGCAAACTTGACATTCCATCGCCAACAAGTTTAAATGAAATTTTCATACGGCGAATAAATCGATGTTGTTTATGGAAAACAATTTAAACGATTGACGTTGTGAAGAGGAAACTCAAATCTATAGTAACATCGCTTTAAAATGCTTTTCATTTCAATAATGAACGACAAAATATTTAGGGCTAGTTGAAGTTTTAGCTATCGCGATATGAATAGCGAACTCCTGTAGCCAGAAGTGGCAAGGAAGGACAACAGAAACATCGATATTAGCAGTGAAAAGGATTCCACCAGATCATTGATTCCAAGTGCAGCACCTGGTTAACAAGCAAATGCAAATTTTGCCAATGAACCGTCCACTATGGAACAGGGGCAAACTTCTCACATATCAATGAGTGCAGTCCGATTCAAGTTTAAGCTCAATGATTACGGGCCTCCTTTTTATAGCCGAATCCGAACGGCGTGCGACACCTCTTTGAAGAGAAGTTTTACATGGCATAGTACCTCACAAATGTTGCCAGCATTAGGAGGGGAAAACCACCAATGAATATTTTTTTCTGATGGTCTCGCCAGGATTCGAATCCAGACGTTCAGGGTCATAGGCGGACATGCTAACCTCTGCGCTACGGTGGCCTCCTAACGAGCAGATTTTAAAACATCTGTTGAACGCTGAAGAAAGTCCACCCATACAAATTATGAGCCTTGAGTATAGAAAGTACATCCTGATGCTGCGCTTTACGTCAGCAGAATGTCAAAAAGCTCGTTGGAAGTAGCCACACTCCCCGGGTGGAACCTTGCTCGACCTGGTAAGAAAGATCCCCCAGTTTACAAAGGCAATGATCTTTATCAAAGGATGGGGTTGTTGATTCGCGATAGAAAACATGGTGAAAGCCTTAAACAATCAAAATCAAGTTTGAGTCATGGAGAAATGGGTGGCCTTCTACGGGGAGGAGAAGGAGGAGGGAACTCTCCTTGTGGTGGCCCTTGACCAAGTCTCCATGAAAAATTTGGCTAAGGCTAAAGGCATGGCATTTTTGGATTCCAAGGATGTTTTTTTCTTCAAGATTCCATGAATCTTTTTTATACCCTCCACCATAGGATGGGGGTATACTAATTCGTCATTCTGTTTGTAACTACTAAAAATCTTCGTCTGAGACCCCATAAAGTATTGTATATATTCTTGATCGTCGTGACATTTTATGTCGATCTAGCCGTGTCCGTCCTTATCTTCGTCCGTCCTTCTGTCCGTCCGTCCGTCTGTCCATCCGTCCGTCTGTCCGTCCGTCTATCCGTCCGTCCTTCTGTCCGTCCGTCCGTCTGTCCATCCGTCCGTCTGTCCATCCGTCCTTCTCTCCGTCCGTCCGTCTGTCCGTCTGTCCATCCGTCCGCCTGTCCATCCTGTCTGTCCGTCTGTCTGTCCGTCCGTCTGCCTGTCCGTCCGTCTGTCCGTTCGTCTGTCCGTCCATCTGTCCGTCCCTCTGTCCGTCCGTCTGTCCGTCCGTCCGTCTGTCCGTCCGACTGTCCGTCCGTCTGTCCGTCCGTCTGTCCGTCCGTCCGTCCGTCTGTCCATCCGTCCATCTGTCCGTCCATCTGTCCGTCCGTCTGTCCGTCCGTCTGTCCGTCCGTCTGTCCGTCCGTCTGTCCGTCCGTCTGTCCGTCCGTCCGTCCGTCTGTCCATCCGCCTGTCCGTCCGTCTGTCCGTCCGTCTGTCGAAAGCACGCTAGGAGTAAGCTAGCCGATTGAAATTTTGCACATATACTTCTTACTAGTGTAGGTCAGTTAGGACTGTAAATGGGCCATATCGGTCCATGTTTTGATATAGCTGCCATATAAACCGATCTTGGCCTCTAGAGGGCGCATTTCTTAGCCGTTTGGAATGAAATTTTGCACGACGTGTTTTGTTATGATATTCAACACCGTTGCCAAGTATGGTTGAAATCGGTTCATAACCTGATATAGCTCCCATATAAACCGATCTTGGGTCCTGGCTTCTTGAGCCTCTAGAGGACGCAATTCTTATCTGATTTGGCTGAAGTTTTGTACAACGTGTTTTGTTATGATATCCAACAACTATGCCAAGTATAGTTCAAATCGGGTTATAACGTGATATAGCTGCCATATAAACAGATCTGGGGACTTGACTTCTTGAGCCTCTAGAGTGCGCAATTCTTATCCGATTGGAATGAAATTTTGCACGACGTGTTTCGCAATGACTTCCAATAACTGTGCCAAATATGGTCCAAATCGGACCATAACCCGATATAGCTGCCATATAAATCGATCTTGGGTCTTGACTTCTTGAGCCTCTAAAGGGCGCAATTCTTAGCCGATTTAACTAAAAATTTGCACGTAGTGTTTTGGTAGTACTTCCAATAACTGTGCCAAGTATGGTTCAAATCGGGCAATAACCTGATACAGCTGCCATATAAACCGATCTTGGGTCTTGACTTCTTGAGCTTTTAGAGGGCGCAATTCTTATCCGATTGGAATGAAATTTTGTACGACGTGTTTCGCTATGACTTCCAATAACTGTGCCAAGTACGGTCCAAATCGGTCCATACCCTGATATAGCTGCCATAAAAACTGATCTTGGGTCTTGACTTCTTGAGCCTCTAGAGGTCGCAATTATTATCCTATTTGCCTGAAATTTTGTACAGCGGATCCTCTCATGACCATCGACATGCGTGTTTATTATGGTCTGAATCGGTCTATAGCCCGATCTCTCTATTTTACTTCTTGAGCCCCCAAAGGACGTAATTCTTATTCGAATTGGCTGACATTTTACACAGGTCTCCAGTATATAATTTAATTGTGGTCCGAACCGGACCATATCTTGATATCGTTCTAATAGCAAAGCAAATCTTTTCTTATATCCTTTTTTGTCTAAGAAGAGATGCCGGGAAAAGAACTCGACAAATACGATCCATGGTGGAGGGTATATAAGATTCGGACCGGCCGAACTTAGCATGCTTTTACTTGTTATAGCCAAGTCCGAACGGCGTGCCGCAGCACGAAACCTCTTTGGGGAGAATGTGTTTACATGGCAAAGTATCTCACAAATGTCGCCAGCATTAAAAGGGGGTTACACTCTCTCACCGTTCTAGGCGGACATGATAAACCTCTGCGCTACGGTGACCTCCGTCAATAAGAATTATTTGCAAAAAATTTCAAGTGGCTGGCTTTACTAGGTCGAAATTTGCGTGGTCTTGGCAGACGGGCGGATGGAAATGGTGAGATCGAATTAAGGCTTACGGTTTTAACTGCATGTCATACAAGTCTAGGGTCCAATATTAAGTCGATTCCAAAATATGGGATGTTTGTGTATCTAAACCACATTAAGGACGACACCATCTGATCCACTGAATTTAAGATACTTAAGGCTAGTTACCTTTTCTTGTCTCTTTAGCATAATGTCTGTGTATGTTTTTTGGAGGCCTTGAAGCCCAGAGGCTTGAGACCTCTTGGGGTCCAAAATGTCAAATCAGGACATCGATTAATATGGGGGTTCTATCTATCCAACATTTTATATGTTTAATATAAAATTTTTGTTTTTGCCATAATTAAGAAATATGTTTTGCCAAACATCTGACAAAAGTCATATTTTGTTTATTTAGGAAATTCAAACATAACCTCAATGAAACCAACTAAAAATTAATGGTACCAAAAAACAAAACCGTAGCTTACATTACATAAACTTAAAATGACAAGCACAACAAAAGCAAAACCCAAACAACGAGGCATGAAGTGAAGTGTGTGTAAACAGAAATATTTAGACTTTCTCTTTTGAGCGGCGACATTTTAAGTTGAGGTCTTGGCAAGAACAAATGTTTTGGACAAACAAAAGAGGACCTCAACTCAAGACCATATAAAAACAGCCACTCGGAAAACTGCCCCCAATGTCAAACACACAAAGAGGCATGCATTGAAAGCATAGTCGACTCTCGCTTATATAAGAATACTGTGTTTCCCTCTCTCTCTATCTCTCTTTCACTGTCATGCACACCCACACACACCTTAGATGTAAACTATAAGGACACTTTCAGGTTAGCCTTAGTACCTCTACAAGTGAGCGTATGTTTTTGCGCGCAACATTCCTTCACACACACACACACACCTTCAAGTGCATGTGTTTTGTTGTAAGGAAGACACTAAAATCTAAGAATTGTCACAAGTGTTACGAGGGCTAGCATTGTTGGTGTAGCCCCAAGCTAGCTGTTGATGTCTCCTCGCAATTACTTAGGGAGTTTTTTAATTGTTTTTTAAATGATTCTCACGAATTTATAGTTAAAAAAATACTTTTTAAAGCAAGAAGAAGAAGCATACCGTGAAAGTTTTAAATTTTGTTCCTCAACTATGACTCAAACGAATTTTTATGGGAACATTTTTGACTCAGACAAATTGTTATAGGAACATTTTTGACTCAGACAAAATTTGTATAGGAAAATTTGTCTCAGACAAATTTTTAAAGGAAAATTTGTCTCAGACAAATTATATAGGAAAATTTGTCTCAGACAAATTTTGTATAGGAAAATTTGTCTCAGACAAATTTTGTATAGGAAAATTTGTCTTAGACAAATTTTGTATAGGAAAATTTGTCTTAGACAAATTTTGTATAGGAAAATTTGTCTCAGACAAATTTTGTATAGGAAAATTTGTCTCAGACAAATTTTGTACAGGAAAATTTGTCTCAGACAAATTTTGTATAGGAAAATTTGTCTCAGACAAATTTTGTATAGGAAAATTTCTCTCAGACAAATTTTGTATAGGAAAATTTGTCTCAGACAAATTTTGTATAGGAAAATTTCTCTCAGACAAATTTTGTATAGGAAAATTTGTCGCAGACAAATTTTGTATAGGAAAATTTGTCTCAGACGAATTTTGTATAGGAAAATTTGTCTCAGACAAATTTTATATAGGAAAATTTGTCTCAGACAAATTTTGTATAGGAAAATTTGTCTCAGACAAATTTTGTATAGGAAAATTTGTCTCAGATAAATTTTGTATAGGAAAATTTGTCTCAGACAAATTTTGTATAGGAAAATTTGTTTCAGACAAATTTTGTATAGGAAAATTTGTCTCAGATAAATTTTGTTTTTTTGTTTGGTAGGAAGGATTTTCTTATGACTTTCAATATTACTTATGAATTTCATGAAAATCGGTTCAGATTTGGATATAACTCCCATATATATGTTCGTCCAATTTTCAATAAAACAGCAATAAAATGGTCATTTATTAACCGATTCTCCCGAAATTTGGCAGCAAGGATTTTCTTATGACACTCGATAATACCGGAGAATTTCATAGAAATCGGTTCAGATTTGGATATAGCTCCCATGTATATGTTCGTCCGATTTGGAGTAATACAGCAGTAAAATGGTCATTTGTTAACCGATTCTCTCAAAATTGGTCAGGAAGGATTTTCTTATGGCTCTCAATATATCTGATGAGTTTCATAAAAATCGGTTCAGATTTGGATATAGCTTCCATATACATGTTCGTCCGATTTGCAGTAATAATGTAATAAAATAGTCATTTCTTAACCGATTTTCTCGAAATTTGGCAGGAAGGATTTTTTTATGACTTTCAATGTTACCGGTAAATTTCATAGAAATCTGTTCAGATTTGGATATAGATCCAATATATATGTTCGTCCGATTTGCAGCAATACTTCTTTAAAATGGTCAATTGTTGACCGATTCTCTTGAAATTTAGTAGGAAGGATTTTCTTATGACTTTAAATATTACTGGTGAATTTCATAAAAATCGGTCCAGATTTGGATATAGCTTCCATATACATGTTCGTCCGATTTGCAGTAATAATGTAATAAAATAGTCATTTCTTAACCGATTTTCTCGAAATTTGGCAGAAAGGATTAGCTTATGACTCTCAATATTAATGGTAAATTTCAAAGAAATTGGTTCAGATTTGGATATAGCTCCCATATATATGTTCGTCCGATTTCCAGTAATACAGTAAGAAAATGGTCATTTGTTAACCGATTCTTTAGAAATTTGGCAGGAGGGATTTTCTTATGACTTTCAATATTGCTGGTGAATTTCATAAAAATCGATTCAGATTTGGATATATATATAGCTCCCATATATATGTTCGTCCGATTTGCAGTAATACAGCAATAAAATTGTGATTTGTTAACCGATTCTCACGAAATTTGGCAGGAAGGATTTGCTTATGACTCTCAATGCTACTGGTGAATTTCATAGAATTCGGTTCAGATTTGGATATAGCCCTTTTGTGTTTGTAAGGTAGGTGTAGGGTGTTATAAAGTCGGCACCGCTCGACTTTTGCCTTTTCTTACTGGTTTTATGATATCGTATTTCTTTGGTTTTTGTGCTGTAAACTGCTTCCGTCGATCTCTTTCTCTATAATGTGTACATATGGCAATAAGTTTTCTTTGGCGTATAGACTTTTCTTAACCTCATTAAATATTTTTATATTTTCTTTCCCTCGGTGGCATATAGATACATTTCTTCTTATCTTTGTTCGTTTGCGACCTTTTCTATAGAAATGGCAAACTTCAACATCCTGTTTCCTTTCAGTCTTCGTGGTTTGCAAACTAGGTGTTGTACAAGGATACACAAACAATGACATGTAGTAACAACCCTTAAAAAATAATTTATGATAAATTGTTCAACTTCTTAGGTACTAATCCTCGTACTAATATGCCTTCCTAAGAGGCTGAAAATGCATTCAGTTGATAGCCTGTCTTTAATAATGAAACCCTTTGCGAGATGTTGTACAAAAGTTAGTGAAAATTATATGATGTTCGGATAAGCGCCAATTTGGAAGTTTAAGTTATGTAGAAGCTATGTCCCATTTAAACCGATTTGACTTCTATAGCCGCTAGAAAGCATTATTATTACCCGACATGGCCTAAATTGGCTATTCAATTTCGCTATGTCTTCCAATATCGATGCCGAGTATAGTCAATATCTGCCCAAAATTTTCCATAAATCCCCCATAAACTGAGACCCATATATTTCATAAAAATCAATTCCAGAAGTTGCCAAATGTGATATGTTGGGGAGGGGGGAGGGGTTTTTATGCGATTCGGCCCGGCCGAATTAAACACGCTTTTATTTGTTTTTTATATAACTCTCGGATAAATCTTAAGATTAATTTCCATACATTATTTACATCATCACTTATTTGGTGAATGTTTTGAATACAAATTCATATGTAAGAGCGTGTATTTATTTATTTACATTGTAAATGAGTACTTGCGTGCAAGTACACATATATATATAGACATACGTGTAAATACTATATTATGTGCTGTTTATATTATGTGAGTGCAATTGTATGAATGCTTGACACGTATAACTCGTAAACACTTGTATGTCCTCTTACATACTTTCATAGTTGGACTCATTCCGTAATGGAAGTGTGTATGGCCCTCATTTACATTTACACTTATAAATGAAAGGCGACTCAAACCTAAGGTTCTATATACAACGACAAATAAGTTTCAATCAGTAAGAGACATTCTTTTTAACAACTTTTCTTAACTTTTTTCAACCATAGAACAGAGTCTGGAGATAATATCAAAAGAAATTTTCAGTTGTGATGAACACTGTGAACCTAATGTGAACCAAGAGAAGACTGAAATCTAACTGCACCATCTTTTCTCAACAAACCGATTTCGATATCCTACAAGGTCAAAAACTGAGATAGGATGTTGGACATGAAACTGAACTCGCTCTAAAGGCGCGTGATTAGATCAAGACTTATTTATGCTTCAGCAGTTTTGTGAAGTGCGATGAAAAACAAGTAAGAGCGTACTAAGTTCGGCCGGGCCGATTCTTATTTATATCGCATTTGTCAAGTTCTTTGCGCGGTATCTCTTCTTAGGCAAAACAAAGAATATTGAATAAGAACTGTTATGCTATTGTAGCTATATCAAGTTATAGACCGATTCGGACCATAAATGAATTGAATGCTGAACATTGTAGAAGTTATTGTGTAATATTTCAGTCCATTCGGATAACAATTGCGCCTTGTAGGGGCTCAAGAAGCAAAATCGGGAGAACGTGTTATATGGGAGCTGTATCAAACTATAGACTGATTCATGGGAGAAGCCATTGTACAAAATTTCTGCCAAATCGCATAAGAATTGCGCCTCTAGAGGCTCAAGGAGTCAAGACCCCAGATCGGTTTATAAGACAGCTATATCAAAACATGGACCGATTTGAATCATACTTAGGACAGTTGTTGGAAGTGATATCAAAACAAAAAGTGCAAAATTTCAGTCAAATCGGATAAGAATTGCGCCCTCTAAAGGCTCAAGAAGTCAAGATCCCAGATCGGTTTATATGACAGCTATACCAGATTGTCAACCGATTTGAACCATACTTAGCAAGTGATAACAAAACACTACGTGCAAAATATCAGTCAAATCGGACGAGAATTGCGACTCCTATAGGCTCAAGTAGTTAAGACCCCAGATGGGTTTATATGACAGCTATATCAGGTTATGTACCGATTTGAACTATACTTGGTACAGTTGTTGGATAACGTAAGAAAACACGCCATGCTAAATTTCTTTCCAATCGGATAAGAATTGCGCCCTCTAGAAGCTCAAGAAGTCAAGACTCAAGATCGGTTTATATGACACCTATACCAGATTATAAACCGATTGAAATCATACTTAGCACAGTTGTTGGAAGTTATAACAAAACACTACGTGCAAAATTTCAGTCAAATAGGATGAAAATTGCGGCTCCTAGAAGCTCAAGTAGTCAAGACCCCAGATCGGTTTATATGGCAGCTATATCAGGTTATGTACCGATTTGAACCATACTTGGCACAGTTGTTGGATATCGTAAGAAAACACGCCGTGCAAAATTTCTTTCCAATCAGGTGAGAATTGCGCCCTCTAGAGGCTCAAGAAGTCAAAACCCAAGATCGGTTTATATGGCAGCTATATCAGGTTATGAACCGATTTGATCCATATTTGGCACAGTTGTTGGAAGTCTAGCGAAACACGTCGTGCAAAATTTCAATCCATTCGGATATGAATTACGCCCTCTAGAAGCTCAAGAAGTCAAGTCCCCAGATCGGTTTATATGACAGATATACCAGATTATAAACTGATTGAAATCATACTTAGCACAGTTGTTGGAAGTGATACCAAAACACCACGTGCAAAATTTCAGTCAAGTCGGACTAGAATTGCGCTCTCTAGAGGCTCAAGAAGTCAAGACCCAAGATCGGTTTATATGGCAGCTATATGAAAACATGGGCCGATTAGGACCATACTTAGCACAGTTGTTGGAAGTGATACCAAAACACTACGTGCAAAATTTCAGTCAAATCGGATAAGAATTGCGCACTCTAGAGGCTCAGGAAGTTAAGACCCAAGATCGGTTTATATGGCAGCTATATCAAAACATGGACCGATATGGTCCATTTACAATCCCAACCGTCCTACACCTATAAAAAGGATTTGTACAAAATATCAAGCGCTTAGCTTTACTCCTTCGAAAATAAGCGTGCTTTCGACAGACAGACGGACGGACGGACAGACGCGGAAGGACATGGCTAGATCGACTTATAATGATAAGACGATCAAGAATATATATATTTTATGGGGTCTCAGACGCAAATTTCGAGGAACTACAAACAGAATGACGAAATTGGTATACCCCCATCCCAAGGTGGAGGGTATAAAAATGGTTCACTAAACATGATGTCTTGGCATGGGCAGGGCGATGAGGATCACCACTACTATGGCACTGAAGATATACAGATTAAGTATGAGGCAGCTACTGCGGCTATGAGACTTAAGGCAATGGGAGAACGGATAGAGGATGGAAGCAGGTCAAACCATCGCGGTATAATCGAGGTGACTATAGGAAACCTGGAAGGAATGGAAGATTATTCAAATGGCATGATTGAGGAGATACGTGCTGATCAAGTGCGAGGCACTGTTGCCAGCGGCCAGTCTTGAAAAGGATCTTTGAAACTGCCATCTAGAAGTTGATGTTACACAAATGGCTCAAAGCCAGATCACGAGTGGGCTTGGATTCTATACTGGAACCCCAGGACTGAGATCCACATAGCACTGCAGGCGGATGACCATAGCACTGCAGGCGGATATCCGGGCAATCAAGGAATGAATAACAACCAGGAGGTAAAGTCTCGAACAATCTTGGAGTGTTAGAATGAGATTAACGACCTGGCGTTAATCTCATTCTCATTCTCATATAGGTGCGGGAGCACCTAAAGGGTAATTTTTTTGAGGTTAGGATTTTCATGCATTAGTATTTGACAGATCACGTGGGATTTCAGACATGGTGTCAAAGAGAAAGATGCTCAGTATGCTTTGAAATTTCATCATGAATAGACTTACTAACGAGCAACGCTTGCAAATCATTGAATTTTATTACCAAAATCAGTATTCGGTTCGAAATGTGTTCAAATTTTGACAAATTTTGTTCAGCGATGAGGCTCATTTCTGGTTGAATGGCTACGTAAATAAGCAAAATTGCCGCATTTGGAGTGAAGAGCAACCAGAAGCCGTTCAAGAACTGCCCATGCATCCCGAAAAATGCACTGTTTGGTGTGGTTTGGACCGTATTTTTTCAAAGATGCTGTTGGACGCAACGTTACGGTGAATGAACACATTTCGAACCGAACACTGATTTTGGTAATAAAATTCAATGATTTGCAAGCGTTGCTCGTTAGTAAGTCTATTCATGATGAAATGTCAAAGCATACTAAGCATCTTTCTCTTTGACACCATGTCTGAAATCCCACGTGATCTGTCAAATACTAATGCATGAAAATCCTAATCTCAAAAAAATCACCCATTATAAGCATGTTTTATCTTATCCAATATCCCCTATAATAGAAATTACATCGTTTCTATACAGATGGCTCTAAAACAGACGTTTTTGTCAGTCAGTGTGTTCGTCATGACAATTGACTGTCTGATCGGAAAGTTGTTGGGCTTTTTAAAGCAATCTAAATGTTTCAACTACAGGAACAAAAAGGCATCTTCTATCTACTGTTCCTTTGATATCATAATGCAAGAAAACGTCTTCCTGATTGGAAACTGTCAATGAAAGCTAATCAAATTCACATGCAAACTATATCTAAATTTGAACCAATATCCCCAACAATCTGCCCCAAAGTTAAAGCGAATATCATTATTTGTTTATATGCTATCATTATTTCACCTTAAGGAACAGGCACAGCTAAATTGACCTAGAATATCACAGCGCTAAGTATTTGCATACTTCCTATGGTACTCGACTGGGCCTAATTTTTGATACCCACCACCAGGATATATAGAATATCCAAATTTCGTTGAAATTGGATAAAGAATGTGCCTTTTAATATATGAATTCATGGTTTTTATACAGAATATTATGCTACATATACGAATATTACGGCTATAAACGAATTTAGTCCGATATAGTATTCAAAATTCCAAAAGTTCCCCAAATTGAATAACTAATACTCTTTACTTGAGACCAATACCTTAAA